>NC_043705.1:106953821-107101090 GCF_006229205.1 Suricata suricatta | reverse complement strand
CGCTCCGGGGAGGTCAGGCCCGCGCCGAGCCGCCTCGCGCCGCCTGCGCGCCCGCCCTGCGCCGCCCTCGCTCCCTCTCCCCCAGCTTAGCCGGGCCAGGCTGAGACGCGGCGTGGCGGCTTCCAAAAAGTGCTCTCCACCATCCTCCGACTCTCGCCTTCCTACTAGCCCTCGATTTCTCCCGCCTCCTAATTTCTCTCGCCTCTGCTTTCCCTTCCTCCTCCTCCGGACCCTCCAGCCCCCAGCCCGGCCTCTCGCCCCGCCCGGAGTCCTGAGAACAGTTGGGCTCCCAGCAGGGAGGCGGGCAGGACCCCTACGGGGAAGGGGAGGGAGGCACGGGTTGGGCGGGCCTGGGAGGGGGACACCGCGGGGAGAGAATGCGAGAAAGTTGTAACATCTGCCGGGGCCGAGCCCCAGGTGGAGGGGCGGGACCTGGAGCAGCGGCTCCGCCCCCTGGCGGGATGCCCAGGCCTGGTCAGGCCCTCTGGCTCCGGCCAGCTCCCGGGCCCACGCCGAGAAAAGGAGAGAGAGGGGCTGCTTGGAGTTCAGTGGAACAGCTCCGGAATGGCCTGGCCAGATATTCCTCGGAGTCTTAGCATCTCTGCGTGCCAGCCCTGGAAGGGACGTGCATAGTTTTCTATTCCAACCGGGTAACTCTGCAATTGGAGAAACTGAGGCCCTGAGATGGGTGGGACCTTGTGTAAGTCACAGAGCATGCTGGTTGCTTCTTCCCTGGTGCTCAGTGGCTATTAGAGTGGCAGTAGAGACAGCAGTAGAGACAGCAGTGGAGAATAGGGATGACTTTTGCAAGCCTGGGGTAGGGGGTGCAGTCTGGAAATCTGCAAACTAGGTTCAAGCCTTTGCCAGCTTCCCTCTCCCCATCCCTCCCACTCCTCATCCTGCGGATTCGCAGCCAGAACGCCAGCGCTGAAATCCAGAGGGCAGGGGCTGTTGAATGCATCTTGTATCCACGGGGTCCAGTACATGTTGCATGAGTCCGTGGATGAATGGGCCTCCCGCTTCTTGCAAGCCAACTCGCACCCGAGGAAATCTCCACGGCAGAGAAGGCAAGCCCCAGGGACTCCTGAGACAGGCAGGTACCATAAATGCGTGAAGCAGGGGGATGGTGTATTGCCAGAAGTCAGGGACCACGGTGAGCCAAAGACCACAGCCTTGTTCCTGCAGACCATTGTCATACAAGAATCCAGATCTTCCCATTTTCTAAGGACACCCAAATCCAGATTATTAGGAGAAATATCCCAACTGTTAAGTGCTAGCAACTAATTTCAAGCACATTTAAGCACAGCACAGGCCGACTCAGACCTATCTGAGGACTATTTTAGGCCATCCGGATGCCTTTTGCAACTTCCAACATTTTACTAGGCTACGCTTGTAAATGGGAAAGCTGAATAAAACAAAACCAGTTAGGTTTCTTCACTACCAAGGCTTCAAATGTTGGATATTCTCATCTCCAGGAGGGGTTAGTAAAGCTATATTTTCCAATGTCATGTGACCAAGGACCCTTCTTTTCAGAGTTTCTCCAAAGGCCAGTGTTTTGGGGAACTTGGAGAAACAGAGACTGCCCAGGTGTGGTTTCCCTGCTAGCATCCTTCCCCTGTTACTATTCTGTTGTGATCCCTTACCTTTTCCTTAAAACCACTGTGTGTGGGGAAAAAAACCAGACCTCCAAAACAGCATCCCGAGTGAATCCACATTTTGAAATGAGGGCTGCGTGGGGCTGGCCGCTCCTGTTTGCTCAAAGCCCCAGATTTAGGGTGACCAGATTTATCAGAAGGGAAAACTGAGCCTGTTTTTCTGGCAAAAGAAATGCTGAGGACAGACAGGAAAAATACAACCTCCTAAGGGGAATGCTGCTAAAATGGTGCTTCCAGAGGCTTCAGCCCGAAGGCTGTCCTGAGGGGTCAAAGTGGGACAAGTCACAGGAGGTACGATGGACTTGGGTTTTGCATTCTGTGCATTGTCCCAGACCTTGGTCAGGAGGACATGGAGAAATGGCACAAGGAGAAACGGGCAAGGGAGGTGGGGTAGGGATGCAGCCTGGGGGAAAAAAAGGTCTGGGGAGGCAAGCTCAGAGGCTGGCAGGGGTGGGGATGGGGAAGTGTCATAGGGACAAGACAAGCAGAATTTCTAAGAGTTCAAGACTGGGCACCGACATCAAATTGCATGTGTTCAAATCCCGCCACTTCTTTGAGGTCAGGCCTTGGGCAAATTATTTGGCCTCCCTCGGCCTCAATTTCTTCTTCTCTAAAATGGGATAATGATGTGAATGAGACACAACACAGCAGGCAGTAACATGCCCAGCACATAGTAAGTACCCAGTGAATGTGAATAATTAGGATGATTATTCTTTGCGGTTCTGGGAGAAAAGACCAAGTCCTGTGGGTGAATGTTACTGGGAGGCAGATTTCAGGCCAAATTTAAGGGATTACTTTTGTAGGAAATCTGGCGGTTTTCTTAATAAAAAGATGGCAGTGATGGGTGAATCACCACGTGGCAAGGAGTGGGTGGAACTCTGGGGCCCAACGCTTGTTCCCAGTATTCACATTTAAGAACCCCTCATGGGCTCTTAAAGGTACTCACAGAAACCCATGTGGCCTCAGTGGGCACCGTGTGGCCTCGGTGGGCACCGTTTGCCCTCTAACATCCTACGGGTATAACACTGACCCTCAATTCTTCTTTTAACGCCAGCACATAGCAGGGCCAGGCTGGAACATTTAAGCTGAACCTTTCCAAAGGCTCAAGGATGACACAGGGGAAATAAACAAAAAGTAACGTGAATCCAGGTCATGTCGCTGTTAAGATGTGTGTGACTCACTCTTCTTCCCTTTATGTCCCCTACAGGATGCCTACCACCCTCCTTCCCTGGGACAGTGTCCATCATCCCTACTGCCACCCGGATGGACTCGAGAACTCCAAAATGTCTGAGGTTTGGCCCAGAAAGTAAGTTCCCTCTTCAACTAAGCTAGTCTCTGCAGTTTCTATCTCGGGACCTACCTTTTTCCAAGGTGAATGACAGCAGGAGATCCACCCCTGCAGACAGGGAAGAGCCGACTCTCATTCACATAAGTGCACACTTACCCCTTTATCCTCCAAGGGCGGCTACATTAGAAGAGAGCGAGAGTGGGGTGCCTTGGTGGCCCAGTCGGTTAAACGTCTGACTTCAGCTCAGGTTCATGTTCCGGTGGTTTGGGGGTTCGATCCCCGCATGGGACTCTGTGCTGACAGCTCAGAGCCTGGAGCCTGCTTCAGATTGTGTGTCTCCCTCTCTCTCTCTCTCTCTCACACTGGCTCTCCCTATCCCTCTCACGCTCTGTCTCTTTCTTTCTCTCTCTCAAAAATAAACATTAAAAAATTTTTTAATTAAAAAAATAATAAAACAGTACCAGAGGGGTGCCTGTGTGGCTTAATTGGTTGAGCATCTGACTCTTAATTTCGGATCAAGTCACGATCTTATGGTCAGTTGTGAGATTGGGCCTTGAGAGTCAGGCTCCGTGCTGAGCATGGAGCCTGCTTGGGATTCTCTCGCTCCCTCTCCCTCTGCCCCTCCCCTGCTCATGCACTCTCTGTCTTTCTCTCTCTCAAAATAAATAAACATTAAAAATAAAAAGTACAAAAAGCCTAACATCTGCACACAAAATGCAGATCAGATGTAGTGGGGGTATAGTGTCGTTACTTCCTGTCAGACTTTAAAAAACACTGCACTCCTCGTTATCAGCACTGTGCAAGAGGGCATAACGTGCCCACCTGTCCAGGAGGTAGGGAGCTTCTGAACTAACATGGGGAGCAACAAAAAGGACTTGGAAAGTTCTTTCCAACTTGAAAATGTTATGATTCAGATTATGTATCCATAGAAAACTTTTTAGGATACAGAGATATAAAAGTGAAAAAGCAGGTGAGTCTGTTTTGTGGCTTTGTCTTTCATTGCTATGTGTGTTGTGAGGTAGCTGTAGGTGCAGGGGTCTGTGTGTGTGTGTGTGTGTGTGTGTGGCCACCTTTGAGCTAAAATTAACTTAGTACAGATATCATTTTCTCCTGACGTAATTGACCTTGGCAAAGATCTTAGGCACAGATTATACATGCTGTTGTCCTCTGGAGGTCAATGTTTCTAGGCCGGAGCAAATCAAAGACTTGAAAGATACGACAGAAACCTCTACACAGTCACAAGAGTCCCTTAATTCAAAGGAGAGCTTGTCAGGACTTCCTCACTCCAGACCTACTGATTCTTGCTTCACACGCAAACCTTACAAGGCTAATGATTTTGTTTCCCAGCCCAAGAACATTGGAAGCAGTTCAGAAGGAATATAGAAGAAAGTGGCTTGAGGCACTTGCCTGTTTTCTAGTAATACAGTTTCACAGTGGAAACATCAGGAGAGAACAAAAGAATAAACAGAAAAATCAGACCTATGACTTCCCAAAGCCTGGGAGTTTGGGGCCCTTTGGTGCAAAAGCAAAGAGTTGTATCCATCTGAACAGACCCAAGGGCACCATCAAATCACAGCCACAGTGGTGAATAACAGGTCCCTCGTCAGAGTTTAAATTCGGTTCAGGGTCCTCTTCTGAGGAAAGCTGGGGAAGGCATCAGTAGTTTTTCAAGGTTTCCATGCAGAATGGGTTCTTTGACAGATCCACGGTAACAGCTCAGCTTCAACTGTAGAACGTCTTCCCCGGGAGACACAGGCCCACAGCACCAGCTATGGAGGGTTCTGTAGTGAAGAGGACACTGCAGTGACACTGGGGGCCCCTCCCCAGTGGCAGGCCCGGCTCACCCACCTCCTGTCCCTCTGCGGCACCCACGGATGCCAGCTCTATGTTCCCTGCCCTTTACACCCCTCAAGCCCCTGGGAACTCGCCTGGGAGCATAGAATTCCACTTCCGGGACCTTTTCCAACAGTTAGGCCATACCCTCCTGATGAATTTTCTATTCAAAAAATGCCTCCACAAGAGAAAGTTCCACAGCTTTTCTTGGTCATCTGGTCTAGCGGCCACTGGTTCTTGCTTTATCTCCCACACTCTCAACTAGTGCATGTTAATTACAGTAGCTTTATAACCAAAGGTGAGGTTGGAGGTGTTTAAGAAAGCCATTCTGGCTGTATTCTAGAAAATATATTGCCTGCACAGCTGAGCTGGTCTTGCCAGTAGGCAAACTGAGGGACCCCCGAGGCTCAGTCCTTGCTGGATATTATTTGGGCAAAATGGTTCTGGGAAGAGAAGCATTTTCCTCCTTAATGCTGGTACGCCCTCTTTTGCATTTCTGGGAGGAGGGGAGACACACAACCCTCCTGAGTCTTGCTTCCGGCCCTCTTGGTGGTCTCACCATATCCCCCTTGCTTTAGTGTCAGGATCCCCAGATCAGACATCTGAACCCAGAATGGCAAGAGCCAGGGCACCGTCGCCCCTTGCCTTTAACCCTTCACGGGGCCCCAGGCCTGGGCATTTCAATGGCTCCTTTCTCTGGCGCTCAATGAAACATTCTTCCGAGTAGATTATTGAAAGCAGAGCTCTGGGTCCACAATGGGCGCTCTGTGCTCCCAGCCACTGCCCAATCTGTTTGCCCAGCCCGAACACGGCCTTGCCTCTCGGCACGCTCCCCGCCCTCCACCCACCGACCCCGGCCCCACCTGGAGGCCAGCTCAAAGGGAGGCAGTATGAAAGGACTTGTTCTCCACCTTCTCAGAAGTTCCCGCCTTGGCCTCTGCCAGCCCTGGGAGGAATTAGCCCAACGGCCTGCCTCCAGCCCATCCATCCGGGGCTCTGCCCACTTTGATGTCTGGAGGCTTCCGTCCTCACACGGGTCATCTGGTTTCTCTCTCTCTCTCTCTCTCTCTCTCTCTCTCTCACACACACACACACACACACACACACACACACACACACACACAGGTGGTACTTTGAAAGGAAGAGGTGAAGTTCCAGATCATCAGACTGGGAGTAGGGGGACAGGGGCACTGAGATCCAGATAAATGGAGGAGCTCCTAAAAGGGAGGGTGACAAGCTGCCCACCAGCACCCCCTCTACCAGGTTCAGGGAGGGAAAAAGTATGCCAGGGGTTAAATGGGAGACTCCTGGAGCCAGACGTCTGTGTTCCAGCCCAGCTCTGCCATTTGCTAGCTGTGTGACTTAGCTACCTGGGTCGACCTCTCAGTGCCTGTTTTCTTATTTGTAAAACCGGAATAATTATCATAGGTACCTCATAAGGTTGTTATAAGGATTACAACAGACAAGGCGTGAGAAGCTCTTAGCATGGTGCCTGGTGCATAATAGGCTGTCTCATGAAATGATAGCTGTTGTTATTATTGTTACTATATTTAGATTCTTTTGTCATTACACTTAGAGTCTATTCCTACAAGTGCTTAGCTTCAGGGACAAAAATCTGCATTCCCTTGATCAAGTCCTTTTTCTCTTCCAAAATATTCAATGGCGGCTGATTGCCTGTAGTAAATGGCTCGGGCTTCCTGGCTTGGCTCTCAGAAACAGAACCTTGACTCTCACCTTCATAACAGTCACTGGAAACATGGAAGGTAAACAAGTCCTCTCACTGTCACTGTCCTCATCTGCTATATTTGAAGAACGTGGCTTTTAGCACAGATAGAAAGAAACCCTGCCTGGGGGGAAAAAGACACTGAGTCAATACCCAATTGAAGCTTGGAAGTCATAAGAATGCTATAATAGCTTGCATTTATTGAACATCCACTGTGAGCCAGGTACCATATATGACTGTATTTATTATCTCACTTAATTCTCATGCAGGCCTATGATGCAGATAAAACTATTACCCTCACCTGCATCTGACAGATGGAGAAACTGAGAAGCAAAGAAAGGTTAAGTAATGTGCCCAAGGTCACACAGCTAGAAAGTGTCAGAGCCGGGATTTGAAAGTAGGTCTGGGGTCTAATGTCTGTTGCGTTAAATACCCCACCATTCACTCTCCTGTTGGAGACATGTAACCTGTCTCTGGGGTCTTCACTTACGGTTTCCCCTGTGCTCTCAGTAATTAGATGCCAACTGTCTCAGTGCATTGGAATACCCTGGTGGTCCCCAGGGACCCTGGGATGTCACACTCCCCGAGAGGCACCTTCACACCTCGGCCTCCTGGGTAGAGCTCTACCCCTTGGCTGCTACCAGTTCTCAGGCCTGTTCCCTGCCCTTTGCACTCCCTCCCTGATGTCCCAGTGCCTGCTCTAGCAGCTCTGGGATGTCCCAAAGCCCTCTGTGGCAGAGGCTTCCCTTGGGTGTCTATTTTCTCTGAACCAGATGTCACCTGTCAGCTCTCCTCCCTGTGAAATCAGAGCCAGTCTCCCAGGGCAGCTTTTCTTTTAAGGGACAGCTCAACCCAGCCCCCACTGCTTCCTGGCCTTGGCTAGACAGCTCAAAGCCAGGGATGCTCACTAATGACAGGGATGAGGCTTGCCTCTGTTTCTATGGCAACTGCTGCGCTCCACTTAGTCAATCACTTCTTGAAGCTCCTGATGGTGTGAAAGTTATTTTGCATAGACATGCTTAACTCATCTCCAGGAACTCTGCGCTGGGTCTTTAGATCCTCCCAGATCGCTTATAAAGTTGAGTTTCTCTCTCCTCCCTTTGTTGAAGTCCCTTTATCTTTCAGGCTCTGCTCAAATCCTACCTCTTCTAAGAGACCTTTCCAAGTCCCCTCCCTTTACCCCTCCCCAGGCGGAGTTAATCTCCTGCTCCCCACACTCCCCTGGGGCCTGTTTACGGCTCTATTAGATCACAGTCTGCCTGTTTCACAGTTATTTATGTGTCTCCCTCTGAGCCCCTGGTGAGTGATCAGCCCATAGTAGGTGCTAAACAAACATTTGTTTGAATTTATTTGAATTTCCCTTTCAGGGTTTTAAAAAATTACTCTTATTAACAGTACAGACCATTACTAATAATCCCTATGCTTGTAAAATTATTTACAGTTTATATATAGCTTCGTGCTTGAGGGCACTGCTTTAAACCCCAGCTCCACCCTTGCTAGCTATGCGACAGTGTACAAGCCTTGGAACTGCTCTCAGCTTGCTTCTCATCCGTAAAACGGATTGTTGTAAATATTAAAATAAATGTGCAAAGCGTTTACTTAGCACAGGGCCAGATGCCTGCAATGCCTCAATAAATGTTAGTCGTTATTATAACTCACAGCCTCAATTGGACCCCACAAAAGCTCTAGGATGAGAAGGTCAGGGCTGTGTCAGGGTCATCGTTGTCACCAAGGACATGTGAACATGAGACTCAGAGAGGAGAAAGCTTGCCTACACGTTCAGGCTTTAGTCGAGTGCTACGGGGAGCACCTGTTGTCAGCCTCTGAGCCATCTCCCCTTTCCTGGTGACAGAACCTGGATTTTCCTTTGCAAAACTACTCCTTCCTCCTGATGGGTCAACTCCAGGGCAGGCTTGGATAATCAGAGCATCCAATGTCCCTGGCCACAGTGATTAGTTTGGGAATGGGCAAAGGACCCAAGTCTATCTAATGAGACTCACTTCCAAGATTTTTGTTTGAATTTCTGAGAACAAGATTGTCTCTCTTCTGCTGGACTATAAGCCTGACTCTAGGCTAACTCTAAGGGCTAACTCTAAAGGAGAGGAAAGCCAAGTGCAGAGGTAGAGACAGATTCATCATATTATCAGTTGAGCAGAGGAATCCTAAAGATACAATTACCCCTGGACTTTGGCAATATGAATGGATACAGTCTTTCCTTCTCATGCAAGGTTGCATTGCTGTCTACCACTTGCACCTGAACAAGTACTAGCTACTATAAGTCTACTGCGTCTTCCACACAGAGGTCAAGGCTCTCTCTATTCCATTCATTCACACGACAAATACCTACTAGGGTGCCATCCACTTTCCTGGGGCTGAGACTACAGGGATGGACAAGACAAACCACCCAGCCCTCTTGGAGTTGATGGCCCATTGTCATCCCACTTGATAGATTAAGAGACTGAGGCTCAGAGAGGAGGACACCCCCAAAGCATGTGTCCTTCAAGTGATCTAGGGTTCCATGGTCCAGAATGAGGCTGGGCAAAAGCTGGGGTGGGCAGCTGGGCCTGGCCGGCCACTGGCAGGAAGGACTGGTTCAGGATGTGTATGTTTCTACTCATCACAAGTCAAAGATGGAAGGTTCTGGACCAAAGCAAGAGATTGGACACAGGGGCTGAGGCTCTAGTCTAGGACTCCTGACAGGGGACCTTTTCCTGAGAAAAGCATGGCTCTGAGGTCTGATTTGGGGGATTTTCCTCCTGGCTCAACGGATAACTTCTCTTTGGGGGCTGGAACTCCAACTGGTAAAAGCTCTCCAGCATCAAGATTCTCCTAGGATGGGGCTTCTTTTCCCAGGATCTTTCACTTCACTTCTCACAGGCAAAGGCTAACTCTCCGGCCCAGGCTGAGGCTAGTTTTTCTCCTCCATCTGATGACTCACCCCTGAGAGAGTCCAGTCTCTCCAGGGCTGGTCCCCATGGGGAGGTTGTGATGTCTAGAAGTTGGATTTGCTCTCAGCTTGCTTGGTTTGTCTCTGTTTCATCCGGATCTAGCACAGAGTCTGGAAAATAATAAATGGATACATTTTTCTTGAATGAATGTTTGTGGGATTTTGTCTGTTTGCTCTCTGACTCGTGGAGGGTTTTACGATGGAGAGAAGCACTTGTCCCGAGGCAAATCAATTGTGAAACTAGTCGAGTTTAGCCTCAGGACCCATTCGTGGCACAGGCCCCTCTCTAAGCCAGGAGAGTGGCCTTGGCAATGTGTTCCCATGGTCATGTGCTTCTGTAAAAACTGCACAAGTCATTCTAACTGTAATCAGTTGAGATCACTCACTCGTCCCTCCCCCTGCCCCTGCCCGACCTCCTTACTGCCAGATCTTCCTTGTGTCAGACGGTTTTAGAATGGGCCGTGGCAATTTGAGGATCTGGTTAAGGGGAAGTTGAATTGGTGATACATTTAGTTTGCTTTTGGTGGCTGTGTGGGTTTTATGTACAGTTAAGTCAGCTGCCCCTGGATAGAAATGTCCTGAAGCACCCACCTGCTGTCTACTGAGCCCACTCACCTGGCATAAGGACACAGAGGTGAAGGGTCAGAGCAATGTGGTGACATGGATGTGTCCTCCAGTACCTGGCAACAGAACCGTGTGTGCCAGAAAGGAGGGATAGTTTGAAATGTAGGAAGCTGGGAGCCAGACTATAGGTAGTTCCTCCAATGATCAGGCCTCTACAATTGTAAGCAGAAGCCTTGGCATTCAGCGATACCTGTGCAAAATGGAAGTTATTCCGTCAGGAATAGTCACTGCAATACAGTGGATACAATTGTACCATAATCCTTTCCTTCTTGGCGGATGGATATCTTGTTGTTTATGGTTGAACTGCATCCCTCTGAAAGGGTATGTTGTTATCTCAGCATGTGACCTTAGTTGGAAATTGGGTCTTTACAGAGGTAATCAAATGAAAATGAGGCCCTTAAAGTGGGTGCTAATCCAATATAACTGGTGTCCTTATAAACGGGGGGAACTTTGGACACATAGACGGACACATAGAGAAATCCCATATGATGAAGGCAGGGTGATACTTCTACAAGCTAAAGAACCTGAAAGATTGCACCAAACCATCAGAAGCTGTACGAGGGGCCCAGACCAGATTCTCTCCTACAGCTCTTGGAAGGAACCAATACTGCCAACATCTCGATTTCAGACTTGTAGCCTCTAGAACTGGGAGACAACACATTTCCGTTGTCTAACACATTCAGTGTGGTACTTGATTATGGTGGTCTGGTAAACAAATGCACATAGGAAATAGAATTTATCAGAAGACCTGTGTGTGTTGGCCATGAACCTGGAGCAGTTCATCTGTATGTGAAGTCTTATGTTTCATGCATTCCAACTCTCGCAAATTAAAAAGAAAAATTCAATTAACTGTGCAAGAAGGAAGAGTCCATTATCTTTCCACTTTCGTTCCAGGAGCACATCTAAGGTGGCACGGGTGGCCTACCCCATCCTCCAAGTACTACACAGCTCTGCCATCTGGCACTTTCTCTCCTTGTCCCCAAGTAGGACTTCCCTACCCCCACGCCCTGGGCCCTCATCCTGTTACCTGTGTGTGCTCCCCAGATCGTATTTAGAAAACAGCCAACTGGGATCTGCTCCCACAGGCCCAGATCCAAGATTTGAGATTCTAGAGAATTAAAGGGTAGAGTGGCCCGAACCCTGTCTCCACAGCCACCTTCCTCATCACTTTCCATTCCTTCCCCAGCCCAGAAAACCAAATCGGAGTTCTTTCCTCTCAGACCCCGAAGGAACATTGCCTTCATGTTTGGCCCCAGAAGCTCTGTCTCAATTACTCTGGAAAGGCCATCTAAATACTGGCGATTCTGCTGGGTTTTTCTTTCCACATTTCGCCCCTCCTTCCCCTGGCCTGGCCTCCAGCATCTCTTCCATATTCCCTGCCCCACAGTGTCCTCAGGGGAACCCGGCCCTCTGTTTCTCCTGCAACCTCCCCCCCCCTTACCCCCAGCCTCTTCTCTCTCATTGGATGATCGGCCACAGCTCTTTTCCTCGGGTATATGTCTGAGGCTCTCGGCTGAGGATGTGGGCAGAAGCAGAGGGAACTAGAGGTTGGTTCAGCTGCAGGGTCCTGGCGGGATTGGGCGCCTCACAATGCGGAGGGTCCCACACAATACGGAGGGTCCCATTCCCCTCTCCAGGTATCACTCTCACTCTCCCAGACAAGTAGCCCCAAGGCTCACCGGGAAGACACTCTGAGACACTTGCATGGCCCAAGGTCAAAAGCCCCTGAGAGCTTGCATGTTGCTAATGCAAATGTGAAATGGTGCAGCCAGTGAGACCCAGCAATTAATTCCACGCCTAACTATATACCCCAAGGAAGTGAAAACAAGGACTCAAACACATACTCGTACACAAATATTCATACAGCATGATTCACAATAGCCAAAAGGTGGAAACGG
Organism: Suricata suricatta; assembly: GCF_006229205.1. Lineage (NCBI taxonomy): Eukaryota > Metazoa > Chordata > Mammalia > Carnivora > Herpestidae > Suricata > Suricata suricatta. The sequence continues at coordinate 107,089,122 of NC_043705.1, read as the reverse complement.
TCCAAATGTTTTTCGGTGGACGAATGGATAAACAAATTGTGGTGAATATACCCAGTGGAATTTTATGCGGCCATAAAAAGGGAATGGAGACCTGATCCGTGCCACAGTTTGGTTGAGCCTCAAAACTAATATGCTAAGAGAAAGAAGCCAGACACAAAAGTTCACATATTGTCTGATTCCATCCATGTGAAATACCTGGATTAGGTAAGTCCATAGTACACATATTGGTGGTGGCCAAAAGAATTGGAAAGAGGAAATGCGGAGCAACTGCTCCTCCGGAGGTGATGAAAAGGTTTTTGGACTAAATAGAGGTGGTGGTTGTACAACACTGAATTGCTCTGAATTGTTCGCTCACTTTTAGAAAGTTAATTTTAGGCTCTATTCATTTCACTGCCATTTAAAAGCCCCAGAGAGAGTGGGGAGCCTGGGTGGCTCAGTCGGTTAAGCGTCTGACTTCAGCTCAGGTCATGATCTCACGGTTCGTGGGGTCGGGCCCCCCATCAGGCTCTGTGCTGACAGCTAGCTCAGAGCCTGGAGCCTGTTTCAGATTCTGTGTCTCCCTCTCTCTGCCCCTCCCTTGCTCACACCCTGCACTCAGTCTCTCAAAATAAAATAAATATATAAAAAAAAATTTAAAGCTCTTAAAAAAAATAGAGACTGTAGAGTCTGACCTTTCATTTTGGAGGTGAGGGAAGTGAGGCCTGGAGAGAGGAGGGGACTTAAATACATAGACACAGACATAGATAGACTTAAATGCAGAGACTATGACTGTCAGCATCTGTATTTTCTTGGCTCACCAAAGGCCTTAACCATGAACATGAGCTATCAAGTGACCTCCAGTTCTCAGAAGGCTCCGTTCCAAGCTCTGTCCCTGCCTGGAGGGCAAGTTAGGCCCATCTCCAGAACGAACATTCAGGCTTCCTGACTGCTATTCTGACAATACGCTGTCCCTATATTGGCACACACGTAGGGTGCTGTCTTTCCTCCCGGGGGGCTCTCTGTTTCATGGGAGGGGAGATTTGCCCACAAGACAGGGCAGCCTCTCCGATTCCGATCACGGATGCTATTGAGAGGCTCCGGTGGGCCAGGCGCCGGGTTATACCAGGAAAAGCCGTGTGCCCCACAGAGAAGACGATTGGCAAAAGGCCACAAGGGAGGTGGAGATGGAGTTTTAAATTAGAAAGACGCTCTAATGTCTTTCTGTTTATAAAATCAACATGCTCGTCGCATGCGATTTAGAAAGCCTCGAGAAATATTAAGGAAAAATAAATACCACCATAATCTTCATGACTCAGAGATTGTCATGGCTAACGTTTATATATATATCCCTCTAGGCCTTTTTCTTCTATGCTTTTCCAATTATAGACATGTATATATGGATCAAAATGCATTTTATGCACTTTATTCTGCCTCCTGCTTTTTTCGCTTAATATATTTTGTACATTTTTAATGTAATCATATGTAGATTCATGTCATCATTTTAACATCTGTGAGAGATGAGTTTTGAATGGAGGGTTCTGCAAGGCTCCTTGGTGAAGCCGAGTTGGACCAGGCCCTTGAAGGATTAGGAGGCAGACGGTGCCCAAGACAATCCTCACAGGAAGAGCAGTGCAGATAAAAGTCAAGTCGGCCAGGGTCCACTCTGCCTGCTGGAAGCTGGCTGTCCGTAGAGGAGGAGGGGATTGAGGCCCAGCCTGGGGGAGGTGATCCCACCAGGCCCACATGTGAGATGGTGTTAAGGGTGAGACTTGAGCCCAGGCCCCTGGCCCTTCATCCCGGGCATCAGCCTCCACGAAGTCCAGCCCAGAGTCCGCCCATGGGCACTCGAGGCCCTGCACCACCCAGTTCTCCTGCACTTTCCTTGTCTTTACTGCAGATAGCTGCCCATCGTGGGTCACACCGTGCCTCTCTACTCCATGCACCCACAGGGAAATCGAGACCCGCCGAGGGAAGAGCACTCTGGGTCACTGAGCTAGAGGATAACATTCGCTCTCATAGAGAGAACACTCACGCATGCCTGGCCATGAGCTGGGGCTGCCACTCCACCTGGGGACCCTCTCCTCCCCTCCTGCCCTCCTGAGGGCTGTGCCACCCTGAGTCATAGTCGGCCTGCCTCCTACTGTGAGTCAGCCGCATTCCTGGGGCCTGAGAGAGTTGTTGCAGTGGAAACACAGGCCCTGCCTTGTACCTCGGTGAGCACTGCACATTCTCCAGTGAGACAGATGAGACGTGAGAGAGTCAGCCAGATGAGTGGCCTCAGGTCATGGCCGGACAGCCTGGGAGCTGACCTTGTAGGGGCCTCAGGGATTCGGATGACTCAGAGAAGTCCCAGCATCCTCCTGCTGCCTGGGAGCTGGACGCTGACCCTACGTGCTCTTTCTGAAGGAACCTGGGGCTGATGGCACTGGCAGCTGTCCTGGCCGGGAGAGACTGCAGTGAGAAGATTCTCTCTCGGGCTGGAGTTGGGCAAGTCACTCCCCACCTCTGTGTGCAGGGGAGGATGTTAAGAGCATAGGCTTTGCCATGAGACATGCTTGGGTTGGGATTGAAGCCCCATACTCTGCCTCCTTCTCACACGTGTCCATGGCCCGTTCCTTAGCCCCATAGGGCCGCAGCAAGACCAAGTGATATAATGTAGGCAATGCGCATAGCACAGTGCAGGACAGACACAGAGATGAACTAGAATTGGTAGCTATTGGGAGGCAAACCATAAAAGACTTTTGAGCCCAGGGAATAAACTGACGGGTGCTGGAGGGGTGTTGTGGGGGGGAATTAGCTAAATGGGTGATGGGCATTAAGAAGCTAAATGGGATGAGCACTGGGTGTTATATATAAGTGATGAATCTAAATTCTACTCTTGAAATCATCATTACACTATATGTTAACTAACTTGTATTTAAAAAAAAAAAAGAATTGGTAGCTATTATTAAGATAGTAAATATCATCCAGGGTCTTTTCTGGCACTCCATTTTTATGCATTCACCCATTCACTCATTCATTCATTTAACCAATATTTACTGAGTGCCTCCCAGGCGGGGACAGAGCTTGGAAGGGACGGGGCCTTCCGGGAACTGGAGGTCACTTGGTAGCTCATGTTCACGGTTAGCCAAGAAAATACGGATGCTGACAGTCACAGTCTCCGCATCATGGAACTTACATTCTAGGGGGAAGAAGTGAGACCCAAAAAGTTAAATGGATAATAAGAAAGAAAATTACAGATACACGGTTGAGGGTGACATAGATGGAGGGGCCCAGCAGCCTCTCTAAGGGAGTGATGTTTATCCTGAGACTTGGGGGAGGGGCTGAGAAGAAGCCAGCCTTGTGAGGAGGCGGGAGGAGGGCCTCTGTGCCAGGGCGAGGACCAGGGTGAGGAGAAGGTCTGCCGGGGGAGGCACAGCAAGGAGGGGTGCGGGCTGCGCTGAGAAGGGGAGCGGCCCGAGGGGAGCACAGGGAGCGGCAGGGTCTTTCAAGCTGTGTGCAATCATGTTCATCTTTCTAAGTGTGATTCCAGGCCTCCGGAAGACCCAGGGCAGGACCCCACAATGCCTGACTCAGAACTGAGCTGGCAAGAGCTTGGCCATTTTCCTAATGGGGCAGCCTGTGTCCTGTTTGGGCTGCCGTGACCCACAGCCTTCCCAGCAGCCACAGGGCCCGTGGAGGGGAGCCCCTCCTCAAGCAGGGAGACCACAGCAAATCCATGAGGAGGCTATTTCTGGCAGGGGGTCTGGCCCTCTAGCTGGGTTCCAGGAGAAATCCTGCCAGGATATTTGGTCCTGGGGAATGCAGGGTCCACCCCTACCCCAGATACAAGGAGCCTTTTCTGGCCCAGGCCCTTGGGGGTGAGGCTTTCCAGGGTTGGAGGTCACCGACTTCCGCTGTTTACCATGAAGACATTTGCTGAGCAGCAAAAACAGCTGTCAGCCAGAGGCCCTGCGTTATACCTGCAGGGAAGGACCTGGACAGGGGAGGGGAGTGGACTGCCAGGCTTGCTGGGGCCTCCCCCTGCCTCCCTAAGTTCAGTCACGCTGACATTCAAGGACCTGCATATTCCTTGACTGTGCTAAGCAGGGATGACAGCCTACCATACCATAGATCATCCCCTGAACCCATTTCTGTGACAGGAACACTGAGGCCAGTGAGGGGAGGGGCCAGCCAGCTAGATAATAATGATTGCTGACATTGAGAACTTATCAAGAGTCAGGCAATATGGTGAGAGCTTGGCCAGCATTTCACGACCATCCTGTGACGTGGTCACTCATATTAGTGCCATTTTTCCAGATGGGGAAACTGAGGCTTAGAGCGGTTTCCTTACATGCCCTAGGTCAAGAAACTACCAAGTGAAAGAATCCAGATTTGAACCAACACCTTCTGACTCGAAAGCTCACTCTAGTATTTTTTGTTGTGGTTTTTTTAAAAAAGTTTTTTTACTATTTATTTTTGAGAGAGAGAGAGACAAAGTACAAGTGGGGGAAGGGGCAGAGAGAGTGAGACACAGAATCTGAAGCAGGCTCCAGGCTCTGAGCTGTCAGCATAGAGCCCGAGGCAGACCTTGAACCCACGAAATACGAGATCATGACCTGAGCTGAAGTCAGACACCCAATCAACTGAGCCACCCAGGCACCCCTGTTGTGTTTTACTTAAGTTAATTTTTTTCTCAGAGGAAGCATCTTCCTATTACTGCTACTAATGGAGATCCTATGTTGGGCAAAGATAAAAATACATGCCTAAAAAAAACAAATAATATTAGTACATTCTAACTAAAGTCTGAAAATACCGTTGTTCACAGACCGGAACCTGAGAAGTAGTCACAGCTGATGAGAGATCAACGCAGGTTGGAAAGTGGTTGGTGACACATTACTACTGAAGGGGGGCTTTCTCCTTGAAAGAATCTCAAAGCTTAAATGAGATGGTGTGACCGTGTTCTTCCCTGTCCTTTAGTGCGGCTTAGCTCTGTGGTTCTCATTAGTGCTGTCCGCCAGGTACTCCCGGCCTGGGGAAGGATGACGCCCCCTGGTCCCTCTGCGGTGGGATGGGACCACAAGACCAGTGCCGGTTCTGAATCATACCATATTATGAGCTGGAGCATTTCACTGCTGGGAGAGGCCCTCCAGCACCCTCTTTTCCAGAGTGAGGGTCCCTGAGTGAAAAAGAGACATAGTGAAAGTGTCGCAGGAGCGAGAACTAAACTTGGATGTGACAAGTCGCTGAGACTTTCAGGTGCTCATTTACTGCAGCGCAGCCTAAGTGTTCTGACTCATGGCATGCCATCCAGAAGCATGCTGAAGATGCAGCCCCTTCTCAGAGCCCACAGCCTGATCTGCTGTGCTGTGCGGACCCTGGCCAAGTCCAAGCCTTCGTGTTTCTGTAGAAGCCACGTCTCCTTCCCTGAGTTCACAGTCTTGGAAAACAAACTATTTCCCCAAATGCCCTTGACTTTTCCCCTCCTGGGGCCTTGCTTATGCATCTCTCTCTGGCAGGGATGATAACTGCCTCCATGTTTGCCCAAACTAGCATCATGATATACTGCCTGTATTTGGATCTGGGCTCTGCTTGTGGTGTGTGGTCCAAGATTAGTCCCTTCGCCTCTCTAGAATAGTGTAATAGGAGAACTAAAGTACTCATGTGGAGATAGCAACGGTACTGTGCTACACTCAGAGCCATTGGAGTTTGATGTGGGACTATCTGTAAAGCAATAGAATGTTGTCTGGCACATAGTTTGATGTTTATAAGCATTAAACTATCAGCATGATCCCTGCTTACTGAGATCCTGCCTCAGCCTTGCCTCTGGCCTGTGCATTGAAGCTCAGGGACCCTTCCCTTATTCTGAGGGCCACTTTGCATACTAGGTGGAAAGATTAGATATCACGTGCATTAGTTTGCTCCCATAACAAAATACCAAACACTGGGTGGGTTGAAACAACAGAAATTTATTCTCTCACAGTTTCGGAGGCTAGATGTCTAAAGTCAGGTCTCAGCAGGGCCATGCTCCCTCTGAGACGCTGAGTAGAATCCTGCCTTGTCTCTTCCTAGTGTCTTTTGGTGGTGGCCACCAACCCTTGCCTTGACGTTCCTTGGTTTGCAAACGATCACTCCCATCTCTGCCTCTATCATGTCGTGCGGTCTTCTCCCTGAGTGGCCGTATCTTCACATGGGATTCTTCCCTTCTAATAAGGACAAAGTCGTGTTGGATCAGTGCCCCATTCCCATCCAGGAAGACTTCAGCTGCAAGACTCTATTTCCAAATAAGGTCACATTCACAGGTGCTGGTGTCAGGACTGCAACGTGTCTTTTTGGGGGAACACAGTTCAACCTACAACATCAGGAGGCAGAAGGCATGGCCCTTAGGCCTCTGGTTTTCCTTCGAGGGTGGAAGGGGCGTAGAAACTGAGACAGACAAGGTGAACAAGGGCTCTGGTCCTGGTACTGGGATACCTGGACTCTGCTGTCAGCGCCCAAGGCGACCTCGGGCATTCCCCTTTGCTAGGCCTTTCTGTCCTTCATGGCAAGATGAAGAGAAGCACGGCCCACCCCCAACCAGGTTATGAGACCCAAACAAGGCAGAGGGTGGGTAGGGAGCTCTGCAGCCTGGAAACCCACACGCAGGGGAGAAGCCTGGCCCTCAGCCTTCGACTTGTCTCTCAGCCTCTCACATGAGCCAGACAGCAGTACTGAAATGATAGTTTTTCCACCAACGCTGCTAATGAGGCATGCTGGGCCCTCAGCCCCTCCCCCTCCATTCCCTGGCTTCTCTCATGACCTCTTCCTTTCTCCTGGTTTCCTTAGTTCAGTTACTTAGCTCTCAAAGTCTTGTTTCCATCTCTCTCAAGTGGAGAGAATGTTGCTACCGCATAAGGGTGTCACAAGGATTACGTTTGGAGGCAAAGCAGTTAAGTCAGCACATCCTGGCACGTGGCAAACTTGAATACACATTAATACTGGTTTGCTCATCACCATAAGGAAACAGCTCCCACAAATGCATTGCAGCCATTGTGTCTCCCCTTAGCTGGTGGGCCTTGGTTCGTGCATTCCTCCTGCAGGTTTGGATTCGTTCGGCCCCTCCTTAGCACTGTGCCAGGCTCCAGAAAGGACAAGGCCAATTTGTTGGGAGACCCCACTGGTTCTGGTCACTGTGTGGCTTGGGAATGTCCCGCTCTCTTAGGTCCTTAGTCTCCTCATGTGCATAAGGAGAGCATTAACCCGGGCAATCTTCAAGAGGCCCCAGGAGCCCTCTAGCCCGTAGGGACTTCTGGCCCCAGACCTGGAGGGGCTGAGTGAGGGAAGGCATCGTGGTGAGAGCTCAGAGAAAGGCCAGGACTCCTGGTCCTGTGCCCTGCTCTGCCACCGACACATGTGGGCAAATCCTTTCCCTCATAGAGGCTCTTTCCTCCTTCCCAAAAGAGGCTGGCCAGGATGAAAGCCCTTCCAATCTGCTTTTCCGGAGTTCAGCCGTGCTTTCGAATACGTCGAGGTTGTCCTTACCACCTGGCCTTAATGTCCACCGTGCTGCCTGCCAGAGGCACTGTGACTCCACGTGGCCCTCTTCCCCACCCCACTCCACTCCTCGGCAAAGCTTTCCTTTTCCAGCCTACCTAAAACCGACACGGACACACAGAGGCCTGAGACTGCTTCTCCCCTAAGACATTTATTACCCGGTATCATCCAATACATTTACTTGTAGCTTCCTTTTTCCCAGGCTCTCGTGCTCGAGTATGAGCTCCTATACCAACAGGGACCTTCTCTGTCTTGTTCAACACAGCCCTCCAGTGCCTAACACAGGACTGGGCACATAGTAGGTGCTTGAGGTATTGTGGAAGGAAGAGAGAGAAGGAGAGACAAGAGGAAAGAGGGAAGGAAGGAGAGGGGGGTAAGGAAGGAAGGAAAAAAGGAAACGTTACCTACATCTCTGAATTTAGCCAAGATCACCTAAAATGCCTTTTCTTTCTCACCATGGCTGTTGCTAAGCGATGTCTTTTTGTATTTATCCATTCAACCAATATTTATTGCCAGCTGGCTCTGCCCCAGGCGTGGAGCTGAGCCCAAGAGATATGGAGGCCATCTCCTCTGGGTCTCACATCCTCCAAGAAAGAGACAAGGTAACATTGTACCCTAACAAGAAACTAGGCTTGGAGTCAGTGCAGTGAAGGAGAACAGGGGCACTGTGTGACACTGGAAAGGGTCACAGGCTGAGGGGCAGGGAGGAGTTAGGGAAGGCTTCTCTGAGGAAGAGACACAGGGCTCCAGCAGTCAGTCAGGGGAGGGGGAGGGAGGCTGGCTCCCTGGTGTGGACCGTGGCAGCCCTAGCCTGCTTCCCCGGGGAACCTTGCTCCCCAGCTGTCAGCAAGACATCCGCTCCCCACCACGCCTGGACTTCTCGCCTCTCTCTCCAGCCTGATCCTTCTCTCTGAGCTGTCCCTGCCTTCCGTGGGCTCCACTGCTTGGCCTCTCCATGGGGCAGTCCCTCCCTGTCTCTCTTTGACACATGCTGGGGACAGGCCCTCCACACAATCTCCAACTTCTGCCCTGCTGCAGCTTACAGACCACCTCCCTCCCTCCTACCTTACCCCTGCGGTGGTTGTGGCCCTCTGACTCCCTTTCCCCTGTGGCTGGGACACAACCCCGCACCCCCCCACCCCCCCACCCCCCGTCAGGACCATGGTAATAGTAACAACAACAAACACAACAATATAAAGTGCTTCCCTCTGACACTTGATTCAGTAGGGGGTTGAGCAGGGCCTCTGTGACAGGGCTGTGACAGGAAGCTCTCTGGGTCCTTCAGAAGGGCAGGGCCTGTCTGCTCCACACACCCATGTCAGGGCAGGGCTTGCTGGGGCTGGCGAGGGAGCTAAGGGCCTGCCCCTTTTCCAGGGAATCCAGCTGGGCTCCCCTTGTGAGGGAGTGGGAAAGGGTTGGGAGGCTATCAGAAGAATCACGGATCTTTTCAAATGGGGGCAAAACCTTGGAGAAACGAATTGACAGCCATCTTGCCCTCTCGACATTTCCATAAACAATAGCCATTACAACAGCTCTCATTTGTCTCGTTTGCCATCCAGTGCCAGGCATCGCTCTAAACAATGGCACGTGTGTCAATGGCTTGATCCTCACAAAAACTGTTATCCCCATTTTACAGATGAGGAAACTGAGGCAAGGAGCATTATATCCCCACAGCTACTACGTAAATGAACTGCAATGGAAGCCAGGAGGCTCGAAAGTCAAGCTCTTAAGCTCAACTGATGCAGCATTTCATAGTCACTATCACGGCCCTGTGCCCCAAATGGCCCAGGCTCACCCCCACCCCAACTTGGAACACAGAGAGGCCAAGGGGCCAGTGCTCACAGCCCACAGTTTGTGATCTCCAGACCAGGGGCCATTTTCACGGTGATGGGTCTGGATGCCTTTTAGAAGAAAAATACAATTTTCTTTTCCACTCAACAAGCCCGCATTTCTCTCCCCTACCTCCAGCCCCAGTGTTTATTTCAGCAAGGAAATGGCCTTTGAAGTCCTCACTTCTTGAAAGCTGAGAGGGAAGGGAGGCACTACAAACATTTCAAAGCATGTCCACATTTTGGTTGGAACGTGGAATTTTTTTAAGGATTAATAACAGTTTTTGGAATCCACTGATCCTGCTGCTTTTTCAAGGTGAAGAAAATAACCCTTTGAATATCATAGCTGTCAGGGTCTAGGCGGGGTTGGGGGAAAGCCCGCGAAGGCAGGGAGCAATGCCAAGGGTCTCCTTAAGCAGAACCAGGCAGAGTCTGATGAGGAACAGCTCAAAGTGTGGTCCAAGGGGGAGATTTCATTGTAGCTAAGTGAGAGTAAGAACAATCTAGTTGTTACCAAAGCTCCATTCACTCAGTTTAAAGAATTGTCTTTTGCTCAAGGGTTATGGTTTGTTTGATGTCAAAAAGTACTCCCTGGGGCACCTGGATGGCACAGTCAATTAAGCATTTGACTCTTGATCTCAGCTCAGTTCGTGATCTTGCAGTTTGTGAGATGGAGTCTCGCATCGGGCTGCGCGCTGACAGCACAGAGCCTGCTTGGGATTCTCTGACCCTCTCTCTCTGGCCCTCCCCTGCTCATGTTCTCTCTCTTTCTCAAAATAAATAAATAAACTTAAAAAAAGTGTAAGCGTTCCTGGGTAGTTCGGTCGGTTAAGCATCCCACTTCAGCTCAAGTCATGATTTCACTGCCCGTGAGTTTGAGTCCCATGTCAGGCTCTGTGCTGACAGCTCAGAGCCTGGAGCCTGCTTCCGATTCTGTGTCTCCCTCTCTCTGCCCTTCCCCCACTCATGCTATGCCTCTCTCAAAAATAAACAAACATGAAAAACAATGTACTCTCTTTGAGGAAATCATCATTGTATCAAACAATAGCCTTTTTAAAGGGTCTTTAACAAAAGAAAACAGTTGCCAATCCTATTTTGGTCTCCTAGGTTTTAATTTTAAAATCTTTTTGGAATGTGTCTGGTCTGTGAAATACCAGGGCTGAGAGTACAGTTAGGGAGGAAGAAATCGCTGGACCTAAGTTATCCCAAATAGAAACAGGGGTGTCATAAGAGCCCACCGAAGTGCTGTAAGGTTCAGGGAAGGTCTCTCCAGGTGCAGATCCTGGGAAAGGCTTCTCTCGAAAGAAGGGGCACCAGCTTGGGCCATGAAGGGCGGGGACCACCGGCCACCCAGGGCCAAGGCAGAGCTCCAGGGAGATGGAAGGAAATGAGCAAAGCCACAGAGGACAACACAGAATGGCCCTAGGGGGCACTTGCTTGCCCACAGGCTCCCTCAGGCTGATCTCGCATACTTTGGAGGACAACCTTACAAGGAATATACTCCAGTTATCACCATCTGACACCCTAGGAAACAAAGTCATGGGCAGGGTCACGCAGCGAGTGCAGGCAGAGCTGGGTGCTCACCCAGACCACCCTGGCATGACCAGCTACATAGTTTGCAAGTCCAGGGCACAGTGAACCTGTGGGGCCCCGATTTCAAACATTAAGAATTTCAATTGGGCGCCTGGGTAGCTCAGTTGGTTAAGCATCCAACTTCATCTCAGGTCATGATCTCGCAATTTGTGGGTTTGAGCCCCGCATCAGGCTCTGTGCTGACAGCTCAGAGCCTGGAGCCTGCTTCAGATTGGGCGTCTCCCTCGCTCTCTGCCCCTCCCCCACTCACGCTCTATTTCTTTCTCAAAAATAAACATTAAAAAAAAAAAGAATGTCAAAATGGTGACATCACCATTTCAGCATCACCCCACTCCTAGTTGTCTGTCATTCCCTCTGACAGTACACCCCTACCCAGCCCCTGTCAGGGCCCCAGCCTGGCCCCGGCCTGTGGATGACTATCAGGCCCAGAGTGTGCTGTGATGAACCAGAACACAGGCACCAATGGAGAGACCACAGCCTGGGAGAGAAACTAGGTCTACTTCCTGCTCTGCCACGAACGTACTGTGTGACCTTAGGCAAGCCCCCTTCCCTCTCTGGGCCTGCCCTTTCATACAGAGTAGCCTACAGCTCAATTAGTGCCGTGGTCAAAGAGGCGACCTTACCCACCAAGAACCTTTCCTGAGTGTCCAACATCTCCACAGAGGGCATAGTGGGAGTGAAGCAGGGCAGCCTAGGGGAGAGGCAGTGTGGTATACCAGGCAGACCTGGTCAGGTCCTTGGGCCCTGCCAGCAGGAATTCTAAGTTGGAGATTCTCGAGGTAGGTGCTATATGCCCCTCTTGGGACCTCTGTCCTCTTCCAAACTCTCCACGGCTCCCAACTGTACCCAAAATAAATCCCAAACTCCTTACCATGGCCCCGCAGGACCCATCTTGCCAGCCTCATCTGCTTGCATCTCTGCCTCTTGGTCCTCCCTGCCACCCACCCCCTAGCCTCCTGGCTTCCCTCAAAGCTCATTCACCCTCAGGACCTTTGCACTGGCTGTTCCCTCTGCCTAGAACTCTCCTCCCCGGACATTCACAGAGCTGCTTCTTTGCATGTGGAGCCCCAGCAGCAATGTCACTCCTCAGAGAGGTTCCCGCAACCTCGGGAAGCATGCAGTGAGCCCAGATCTGCATCTTCACTGTCCTCCCAATCATCTGGACATTTCTTGTTTGTGCGCTTTATCGTCTGTGTGTGTCTCCCCTTTTCCTGTCAGCAAAGACCTTCTGTCTGGTTCCCTATTGTGACCTCAATGCCTGGCCTTGGGATAAATATTTGATGAATGAGTGGAGGAAAGACTAGCAAGGGCCTCAGTTTGCCTATCAATGCTGTGGGAGGGTAGGTGTTGCTCAGCCCTGGTCACAGATGCCTTTTCAAATATAACACAACTTTAGGATTCTTTCCCTGAGAAAGCACAGACACAACATTTTGCATCAAGTTTGGAGACGGTGTCCGCAGCCCCTTTGAAGCCTATCCCAGGCTCCCTGATCTTGCTCTGAGGTTTTCTGATTTGGGAACAGAAAACAAGGAAGATCAAATGACTGTTCCTTTAGTCGCAAAAGATGCTCAGGATTTGGCGCTCCCCTTTCATGGACTTTGTATTTCCTCATTTGGAGGCAAGGATGCCCCTTGATGCCCCCTCTCACTCCTGTCCCTAACTCAGCAGACCCCCAATAGTCTGGGCTCCTTATTGTTACTTCTTGGTTGGCCACCCTGGTTCCTTCTGGCCCTCTCCCCTCCTCTTCCTGCCTCTGGGATCTTAAGACAGCAAACTCGGGCCCCCTGGAGAAATGGCTTCCCTTAACGCCAACAGAATCCCTGTCTATAAAACCTTTCAACTTCGTAAACTCGTAACTGCAGAAATCTGTCCAAACATTCCGGGGCGGTTGTAACTATTGGTATTGGCTTGCAGACTTGATCTGAGCTGCCAGGGCTTTAATGAGGAAATACTTAACAGTCCCAGCCCAGGGTAATGGCCAGAGAGGGCGGGGAGCCCACCGGTGGGCGCCAGGGAGCCCTGAGCTGGTCTCCATGGCACAGAGGATAAGACAGGCTGTGGAGCAATTTCTCAGAAAAGTGAAAGTGACTTAATCCTGTTACCCTTTGCAGGTGTGGGCGGAAGAGGCTGAGATGGGTCAGGACAGCTGTCAAGAGCAAGAGCTTAGCCAGGGCTGAACTTTTGAGTTGAGAGCCCTGTAGCCAGACAGATGAAAAAGGCGCTTTCTCCTCCCTCCAGGGCTCAGCTAGCCGGCTTTTCCATGATTAATGTGGAGAGAATGGCTTAGACACTTCGGAGGGCCAGCCACGAGCAGAAGTGGTCCTTTCTTCCCTCCGCCTCAGGCGCCTGTCTGGAGGATGGTGGGCCGGGAAGGGTCAGCCGTGGTGGTGGGGTCTGCGGCAGGGTCGCCTGGAATTTGCACAAGGAGCCACATCACTGAACTCCCAGGGCCTCCCGGGCTCCCTCAGGAAGAGGGGCTGAGGCCACCCCAGCGGGGCAACTACAGAGAATCAGCAGCCCATGGTATTTCCCTCCCACTAGCCACATGAAACAGCTCTCGGGGGAGCTGGAGAGAGAGCACGCTTCAGAAGTGGGTGTGAAAATTTGAGCCTGGCAGATGAGGCGCCTGTCCCCAAGAAGGGGCAACTCTGCGGCCTTGGAGACTCGTCCGAGGGAGTTCCCTTAGGTCTGGTCTTTGGGAGTAAGGGCGCCTTGGCTATGTGGTAGGAGGAAACTGCCAGCCCACCACACCCCTGCCAGGGGTCCCCTTTCCCTACAGAGTATGGACAGGGCCACACTCTGCACCCTGGGCTAGTGGACAATTCTAAAATCAGGTACCTGGAGGTACCAAGTCGAGTAGCGTACCTGACTACCCCAGGTGGCACAGCCTGTCACCATACCTTGGAGCTTTGGTTTTTCAGGGCGGTTGGCCCTGGGCCAACAAGATCCCATAAATTCCAGGTACATGCAGAACCAGAGGTCACGCTCATAGGAGCCAAAGGATAGGGTCTTTTCCAAGAGAGTGATGGATTTCTTTTCCCTGCATTACACCAACAGCTCTTAAGAACTTGCCTTGCCTGGTGTCCTTTTCCCCACTGAGATTCTCCAAGACACCTACGTACGGGATGGAGCCCTACTCTCTTCACAGATAAGACCCTGGGAATTATGCTTGAAACCCTGGGGGTTAGGAAAAGCACTGGTTAGATTCCTGACTACTGGATGCAAGAAGAAACTGAAGCCCCAGAAAATGAAAGCTGAATTCCAATTATAAAATGGATTTTCCCTTGGAGGTCAAGGCATCAGCAACAGGCTGATTTTGCAGGTGGAGGGCTCTCCAGCTCCGAGAAAAAAGACTAAATGTGCCTCCCAACTCCCCCAGTCCTGACACACCACACACCGCATGGTTCCACCTGCCCAGGACCCCTGAACGTGGCCTCCCCTTCTCTCCTCTGCTCCCATCTCCCCCAGCTCCCAGCAGAGGCTGGGCCTGAGTCAGAGTCTCAAGGACCTCATCAGAGCTGGGGGGGGGGGGGGCTGCTCACAGGCAAGAAAGCAACAGATGCAGGGACAGGAGTCATGAAAGCTGATTTCAGTCCTAGTTCTCTGCTAGAAAGCTGCGCGACTGTGAGGGGGTGCTTTCCCAGTATCCCCGATACTTGAAGAACCCATGTTCGACAAGGCTCCCTCACATATGTTTTTTCATTCTACCTTGAATCTCTCGGGGCCTCAGCGTCCTTGTATTGAATCTTCAATACCCTTCCATGTGCTGGTATTTTGTGAGAGACTATGTTTTAGGGTATCTGGTATATGTTATTGTTCATTTTAGGACTTATGTTGCTACGGTTCTGCATTCTCGGGTTCTAGAATCTTTGTCTTCTAAAATTCAATGGCCTTTGGTTCTGAGAATAGATGACTTTTTTGTTCCGTAATTGCAGATGTCCGTGTTTCCCAAATTTCTCTCGTATCCGAACCACCTTTACCACCGAAGCCGTGTCTGCATACCACCTGTATTATTATTCATTTAGTATTTTTCTTTAAATAGACTCTTTTTCACTTAAGTAAATGTCTTTAAAATGGAAACTTTATATCACTACTGCAAATGGAAAACTAGTCTCACCTGCCATAAATAGGACCTAAAAGTAAAAATAAATACAATAAAAACAATGTTATTAAATTCTAACTAGATACTGTTGCGTGCCAAAGGCTCCGAGCCCAGGGCCTGCTCTTAAAAAGAAATTTTTTTTTAGCGTGCGCACACACGCACACACACACTAGCAAAACTTGGGGAGGTAGTAAAGACATGTTAGCATCAAATTAAAACAGTATAATGAGAAGAACTGAAAATATCACTGAACTTTTCATTTCCTTCTCCATAAGTGCTTCTGTGTTCAGTGCTGTCCCTGGACACCACCTACATTCATTCCCAAGAGTGTCCCTTCACCCTGCACATCGCCTCGCTCTGCCCCACGAAGGAGCCTGGGATTCTTGCCTCGTAGGCCACACACACACACACACACACACACACACACACACACACACACACACACACGGTCCAGAGACAATTGTCCGCACTTTGTCCGTTTCTTCTCTTCTGGGCTTTGAGCCAGGGCTCCTTTGCGTTATTGCAAAACCAGCCCCTCAGACTCCCTCTGCTCATCTCCCTCTGGCTGCAAAGAAGCAAGAGAAAGCCTGGAAGCCTACTACCTAGAGACTGTGGGAGACACTCGTTCCAGAGCCAGTGACAGGACTCGGTGCAGGTCTAGCGACAGCTAGGCCTGCGGGCAATACCTTTGCTTGTAGGACAGAAAGAACAGGCACAGCCCAGGCCATGTGCACCTCCAGAGTTAGGGAGGTGGGGGCTGCGGGGAGAGTCTGATGTGACCCAGCACATACCCCAGCGGGTTCAAGGCTGTGCTCACCATTGTGGCTGGCTGCAGACCTAGGGTGGCATCAGGATGGGCACTGACCTGAGGGCAAGAAGACCCAAGTCCTAACCGCCCCCCCCACCGCCACTGTTGGCCCCACAGGGAACCTTGAACAAACCCCTTTTCCTCTGTGGAGCCACTTGCTGACTGTACAGTTGGGCTGGATACACTGATGGTGACTATCACATCCGAGGACTTATTGGATCATGCTCTATCTTAATGGTGCGTTTACACTCAAGTCAATGGCTGCTGCTATTACTGTTATAACAATAATAATTATTATTTGAACCTCATGATTCTTAGGGAAAGGTAGGGTGCACGGTTATTTTCTTATTGGTAGGGTCAATATATATAAATGTTTTGGTACACAGTGGAACTTCATAAATTTGATAATTCCATTTCCCTCCTT
This sequence comes from Suricata suricatta, assembly GCF_006229205.1. Lineage (NCBI taxonomy): Eukaryota > Metazoa > Chordata > Mammalia > Carnivora > Herpestidae > Suricata > Suricata suricatta. Next base: position 107,072,875 of record NC_043705.1, on the reverse strand, counting down.
CTAGGCTCTCTGGTGCCTCAGAGTAACATCAGTCACTCGACCGAATTCAGTGTCTGGAGCTGGCCCCATGACAACTTCTCCATGAGAGTGACCTTGGCCCTACATCCAAGGCAGCCTCTGTTTGTCTGACTGCAGTACAATTTGTGAAAAGCTAAAAGTATCTTTTTCGCTGTTCCTTTCATCCCGTTTGCATTCTCACCTCTTTGGCCTTTGCCCTTGCCCTGGCCATCAGTGGGATGCCCTCTTCTCTTTGCCTTGTTTGATCCAGCCCCCAGGCCCAACCTGGACCCCTGATTCTCTTATTACTCTGGGTAAGTCCCATGGCTGCTCTGGACCTCAGTTTGGAAATAAGGCATTGAACTGCGTGTCTCCCGAGTTCCTTCTGGTCCTGGCATTGCGGATGGCAGGTGCTGTCGTGTCTGCCACAAGGACATGACCCTGACTACTTGGACTCCCTTGGCTCCTTGAAGACCTGTCAGACTTGCAGGCAGGAGAGTGGGGACAGTGGGCTCTACGACCTGTGAAGGTTTATGGCCGTCACCACAGAGACCATAGGCAACCAGAGCAAAGGGTTGTGCCGGTATTTTCTGATCCTCACATCCTCAGTCCAGCACAGTGCTCAACACCAAAGCTGCTCAATAAAAACTTAGCAAATGAATGCATCCATGTTTGAAAAGCCATATGACAAGTACTATTAGTAGAAGCTGAGGTTGGAATCCAATGAGATCAAGTTAGGGCTCCTAATCTTAAGGTACAGAGAGAAGAGCCCCCTCCCCCACTTTGTCTTTCCCTCCGGGCTCAAACAGCTGCATCAGTGTGGTCCCGGAGCGTGTGTGTGTGTGTGTGTGTGTGTGTGTGTGTGTGTGTGTGTGAGAGAGAGAGAGAGAGAAAGAGGAAAAATAGACCCTATTAACCTAACTAACTAAGGAAAACTTCAAATCTACAGGCATCCTTTCCCCATCCAGTATTCATTCATTTATTTCAAAAACATCTCTTGAGGACCTCTGTGCTGTTGAGGCTACAGAGAACGTTGAGGGGACAGGCATGGAATCTAGGTGTTGGAACACTGGGTTCCTTGCCCCAGCACAGATGCTGTTTATCTGACTTTAGGCAAGTCACTTTCTTCTTAGTAGCCTAGTATCCTCATCTGTAGAGTAGAGGAGTTGGACCTGATAATATCTAAGGACTTTTTCCTTTCTTACTTATCTGTGATCACACTGTGCAGGGGAGGGACAGAAATTTTCTCAAAGATCTGGGAAGTTGTCCATGCATCAGGCAGTATTTGTAAACTAAATACATGAAATTATAACTCCTTTTATGTGTGTTGGAGTGAGATGGCAAATGCCTTCGAAAAAAGGTCTCAAACTTCGAAAGGTAGAACCTCTAACAGAAATGCACTGGCTCATTCCAGCTTACACGAGGAGCTTAGAGTTTTGCAATTAAGAGAGAATCCAAGTAACTTGAAATACAAGGCAAGAGACAGATGTGGGTCCTGAAAGTTCAGAGGCATCAAGACCAGTGATCATTTAGGGGTCACACCCCACTGAGAATCGGAGAAAACTACCAATTCTCCCCAGTAAAGATGCCCTCAGGCACCAAATTTCATGGACAGTTACTTGGCGATCACAGAACCAGAGGGTTCATCTCACAAACCTCAGGTTAAGAACTCTTGGTTTAGGTAAACCCATAAACAGAAGTCCAGCAAGTCTGGAGCAAATGCCTAACTTGAATTCTTGAACAAAAGTGTCACATAAATTATTAAGAGAGGTTAGGGATATACAGGTCCATGGCCTAGGGACCTAAGGGCAGGGGGTGCTGCTCAGGGAAAAAAGGGAGTGCGGCGGGGAAGCTTAGGTAAAATAAACTGTGAGCCATCCTCTCTGTTCCTTCTGCTAGACAAAGCAATTCTTTAAGCTGTTTTAAAAGACCAAACTCATAAGCTTCAAAATGTAAACAAGCAAAGCCTCTTAAATCATTGGGGAATTGTTTATGAACACAATTTATTGGATTACATTGTCTGTTCATAATAAACAGAGGCTGGGCTGAGAATCCACAGCCTCTGTGATTGGGTGAAGGGCAGAGAACCAGGAAGGGTCCCTGTTGGGATGAGATCCCGTCTAAAACGATCCTGTTCACGAGCAAAACCACGAGCTAGAAAACCCTGCCTCCTTTCTCATGAACCTGTTCCTTGGGGTGCTAGAAAACTGACGGACAAGCAAGATTTGAAAAGTGAAATCTGCTTTTGATCCTTAAGTGGTACTAATTTTGTAAGACACAGCCACAGCCTCCAGCACTAACAATTACACCCAGCAGTCTCATGGCAGAGGACAAAGGACTTAATGGCCAAGTGCAGTTTGACTGAGGCTTCCTGGCAGCCAAGGGCTTAGACCCCCAGAGTGAGGGTGGGGGTGGACTGGCTGGGGAGGAGGGAGGAAGTACAGATTACTAAAAACAGGCTTCTCACATTCTGATGTATCTGCATCGCCCAGGCGCCTTGTTGCAGTGCAAAACCTGCTTCAATAGGTCTGGGGTGCACTTGGATCCCAGCAAGCTCCCAGATCATGCTGAAGACACTGTTTCTCAGGCCATACTTTTATCATGACCTTCAAGGTGTTGGCCATGACAGCAGAGCATGGCTAAGCCCATAGACTTCAGAGTCAGACAGACCTGGGTTCAAATCCTGACTTCCCCACTTACTGGCTGAATAACCTCAGTTACTTAGCCTCTTTGAGACTCCACTCCTTACCTGTACAATATAAACCAGAGGCAGGATTATTTATCCATTCAACAAATACGTATTTAGCATCAACTCTGTGTCAGGCTTGCGGTAGGCCCCCGAGATGGAGCAGTGAGCTAAAACAGGCCCGGTTCCTGACAATCTTAGAGATAATGGATGTAAAGTTGTCAGCACAGTGCCTGGTACATGGTAAGAATTCAACAAATACCATCTATTTTTATTAGGAGGGGGAGGAGTATCATCCATTTTAAGCACCCAGGGGAAAGAACTCTTCTGTTCAATGCTGACTACATAGAAGGATTTGGAATTCATTCTACAAACTGGGAGACCCAGATGTGAAGAGTACACGGCCCCTCTCCTCGAGGAGCTCCTAGTCTAGTGGGAAGATGGGTGTGTGGCCTGAGCAGCGCCTGTAAGCCACCCGGCTCTCTCCAACAGCACACGTCAGTGTGGATTCACTCTCTTCACACAGTTGGTCCTGGCCACCAGCCTCTGCTCGCGTCCCCAAGCTGGTGCTGGTTCTCCGTTCTCTCTTGATTGTCCCACCCCAACTTTACTTTTCTTACTCTGCCTCCCATTTATCTACCCTTCCCTTACCCCTTTGGCTTGAAACTCACCATTCTCTACTCAGGAAAGACCCTGACCTAGCTCTTGGTACACGGGCCAGACAGCCTCTAGACCTCCCCTTGGATCTGGGCACCACCCTGAGGGCCTCCATACCTTCCTGACCATCAGGGCCACACCAATCGATCAATCTAGACACTGTGCAGACAACATGTTGTGGGTTCTAAGGGATGAAATCACAAAGACTTGGACTGCTCTGATCTATCCTCAGATCAAGGCCTAGCTGGGCCAGGATAGGCTTAGTCAAGAGGCTGGAGTTCTTGGAAGAAGGAATGACGGCCTTCTTCCAAGTGTGGTTGGCCTCGACCCCTGGGTCCGGGCCCTCCCTGTGTTCCTCCTTCCTAACACAGGTTTCACTGGCTTCACTGGAGTGGGGACCTGAGTGAAGGCCAGAGAGAAGGAACAGGACATTTCAGCACAGTGAGGTGGGCGCTGGCAGGAGCACGCAGACCTGGCGTGAGCCATCAGCGACACTTCCCAGGAGGCAGGACTTCTGTGAGACCTACCAGAGAAGGGAGGTTAGGCAGGGAAGGTGAAGGGAGAGAGCATTAAATGATGACTAAACAGCTCACGTGGAGGCTGGCTCAAGAGGGCTGGTCTGCAAGGTCAAAGAAGCAATAAGAAGTAGGTGCAGGGGCGCCTGGGTGGCTCAGTCAGTTCAGCGGCCGACTTTGGCTCAGGTGATGATCTCACAGTTCGTGGGTTCGAGCCCTGCGTCAGGCTCTGTGCTGACAGCTCAGAGCCTAGAGCCTGCTTCCAATTCTGTGTCTCCCTCTCTCTCTGACCCTCCCCTGCTTGCTTTCTCTCTCTCTCTCTCAAAAAGAATAAACATTAAAAAAAAATAACACATTTAAAAAAAAAGAAGTAGGTGTGGCAAGAACAAGGCCAAGAGCAGTCCACAGAAGATTGGCCACTCTACGAAACTCCGTAGCCCTTTCGAGGGGAATGGAGGGTTCTACAATTCAATTCAGCAGTACAATGATGACTTCCCTTTAATGGATGGGGAAACAGAGGCACCGAGGAGCAGCAGGTAACTGGCCTCAGGTCATACTACCAAAAAGTGGCAGAGGCAGGATTCAATCCCAGCAGCGTGAAGTCAGAGCCTACGCTCTTGAGCTCATTATTAAGTACATACACAGACACAAATACACATACATTAAAACTGAAAAAAAAAAACCCAGAACTCTGTACCCTGGGCACAGGGCACAGCCAGAGGCCGTACAGGCAAACTCTATTTAAACCCATTTAACAAGGCGCCTCTTAATGATCTCATTAGCCCGGACAGGGCCTTAGGAAACTTGAGGCAAAGCCCTACTTTAAATGGGCCTTCTTTGAAGTGGCCACCACCTGAAGCAGCAGCCACCTGAGAGGGTGGGAACAAAGCCAGACTGTGAGCCCGCACCCTCTTGGACAGGCGCCACACGGGGCTGCTAGCGCTGGAAGACTTGGCCTCCGTGTGGCCCAGGGCACCTGTTAGGTTTCCATGAGCTCCATCACAGCCCCCTCTCCACAGGCTTGTTCAGATGGGTGACCTGACTCGCCAAAATGAGGTCATGCGCCATGATGGTGACAGCCGGGAGCCTGTGGCCCTCTACCCCTCTCAGGTTTGAACATCAGGCTTCCCTGGTCTGACTCTTGACCATGCACGGGTTCTCCCTGACCCCAGACTCAACCTCCACCCTCTGTGTCCCCCATTTCCTTGCGTCAGTCCTGCTGTGTCTAGACTGACCAACTCTGATCTCTCCATGACCTGCTAAAGGCCAAGTGCCTGATCTTCCATGAGAGCTGCAGTGGAGACCCCAACCAGACAGTCCCCCACCCACACGAACGTCTGCCTCTCTGGCAAGCTCTGGGCTCCCTCTCCCTCCAGCTGAATCCAGCATGAAGGGGCAGGGGAAGCATCCCAGCAGGGTCAGGCCACCTTCCAAGCTGCCCCCGGAAGGCTCAGGGTGACCGACCTTCTGAGAAATAAGCACCTGGCCAATTGTCCCACCACAGGGTGCAAAATCCAGGCAGGCAGAAGGGACTGCTTCACCTTTCCAGAACTACAAGCCGAGGCCCTCCCAGCAGGCTGCGGCTGAGGCCCCTGCCTATTAATAGTCAAGCAGCTGTTTGCCTCCCTGAATGAGACTCTTTATTTGCAAGCTGCGTTGACAAAACAGATTCTGCTCCTTCCTGCCCGGAATATTTGGGGGTGGAGGGGCCGCAGAGAGATGTTTCTTCCTTCCAGGGAAGTTGAGAAGGTCAGTGTAAGAAGAGACATGAGTGGTGACCCCCCCTCAACACAGGGCAGCCCAAAGCTAAGCTCATTATCACCGTCCTTTGTGCCCCCTCTCTCCCTCCTCCCACCTCGTTCCCAGTGTCCACCAACAGCCCCATTCTTCCCCCAAGAACTGCCTCCTTGACATTCTCACCTCTCCTTTGACCCAGCCTCAATCAAGAAGCCAACAAGTCAGGTCCTTGGGTGACTGCCCCCTGCTGACATCCAGGCCTCATCTCCTGCACCCCTAGCCCTTCGATCCACTGTGTCCATGACTGCGTGCTCTCCCTTAGCTCCTGGCAGTTGCACATGCTATCCCCTCTGCCTGGGGCTCCTTTTTCCTGCCCTCTTCCCATGTTTAATGGTCCCTTACATCTCGGCCTAAGAGACCAGGAAGCCTTGCCTCCCCATCCCCACCTCAGAGTGCTTTCACGCTCTGCTGAGTTTACTCCCTCACCTGAAGTTCAAGGAGGTCTTTTTCATTGCATTTCTCTGCCAGCCACAAGGATGCTCTATGTCCCTGAACTAAATCAGAGAAAAGGCATATGCCTTCTTTCTTCCCTTCCCCATATCAGTCACCAACTCCTGTGAATTCAAACTGGTTAAGACCAGGAGATCTGGGGGCACCTGGGTGGCTCAGTCAGTTGAGCATCCGACTTCAGCTCAGGTCATGATCTCACAGTTTGTGGGTTTGAGTCTCCCATCAGGCTCTGTGCTGACAGCTCAGAGCCTGGAGCCTGCTTCAGATTCTGTGTCTCTTTCTCTCTCTGCCCCTCCCCTGTTCACAGTCTGTCTCTCTCTGTCTCTCAAAAATAAGTAAATGTAAAAAAAAGAGAAAAAAAGATTTAATTAAAAAAAGACCAGGAGATCTAGTGGGGCTCCTGAGTAGCTCTGTTGAACATCCTGCTTCAGCTCAGGTCGTGATCTCACAGTTTGTGGGTTCGAGCCCCATGTTGGGCTCTGTGCTGACAGCTTAAGCCTGAAGCCTGCTTCGGATTCTGTGTCTCCCTCCCCTGCTTGTTTGCTCTCTCAAAAAAATAAACATTTTTTAAAAAAGAATGTGAAATAAATCATGACATCACAACTTTACAAACTCTTAAAAAAGAACAGGAGATCCAGAAATGACGGTTTGAATCACAGTTCTGCTACTTACCAGTTGTGGGACCTTGGGTAAGTTACTTAACCTTACAAAACCTCAGTTTCTTCACCTGTAAAATGGAGCCAACCATAGTGCCTGCCCTGTAATGTTGTTGTAAGAAGCCAATGAGATAATGCTTATAAAATGCCTCGGCAAGTGCTTGACATATTCAGTAAATGTTAGCTACAAAAATAACTTAACTTTCAACATTTTGATTCGAAGCAGAATCTCCCACCCATCCCTGCCATCCCCTCCACTGCCACCCATGATAGTGATCCCTCTACAGCACATGCTTTGAGAAATGCTTGTCTAGGCTAACCCCCCTGCTATTAAACAGGCAAAGTGTGGGAGGCCAGAGGAACAGAGGAAAAAAAACATGAACCTCAGGATTGGGCACAGTCACAGGGCTGCACCTCTACTTATTGGCCAGGACAGCCGAGAGCCTGGGGCCACCTCCTGGCCCTAGAACCTTTAATGGCTGGCCTCCCACGAAAAGACCAGGCACCAAAGGGTTGGCTGTCTTCACATTAGAGCAGCCCAGGCATGCTTTTGGGGTCCCGAAGCCCCTCAGGGTGCTAAGGCACGTTTGTGCCAGGGGTTTATGGATTTTGTTCTTTCTCTGCCCGGTGGGTGTGGCAAGGGCCCTGGAATAGTTTGGGGAGGAAGGTGCGGGGGACCAGCCCACACACCACAGTCAAAGGTCCCGAGTAGGGGTTGGTGTCGGTGAAAATATCTCTAAGAAAGAAGATGGACAAGACGAACAAGACAGACAAGACAGACAGCGTGGATGGCGGTTGGTAAAAAAGAGACCTTTATTAAGATAGCCAGGGTCTTATATACCCTGGGTGATTACATTATTTCCTGAAGTAAAGACATGCTCTGGGGAAGGTTATTCTTATCAGTAAGTAACAGGTTTAAGTCATTGCAAAAGGAAGAATCCCCTAATAGTCTGGTTCTAAGCATATGATAAGCCTGAAGAATTCTATGAGGAGATATACATTTCTTAAGGCCCTTCATTAGTTATTCAAGGGTGGGATACTTTTCCTTAAGCAAATCTTTTGGGAGAGGTTTATGTTCACTCCCTACTGTAGACAAAGAGCCAGAAAATAAAGTAAATCATAGGATGAACAGAAGCCACATGTGCAGGCCAAGAGGCAAAATATTGTTTGAGGGTTATTATTGCCTACTGAGTCCCAACAGGAAGGAGATATTCATTCAGGCCTTGGAGCTGCTGCTCTCTGTTTCCAGGAAGTCCGAGAGTTGTTCCCGTTCCCCTGGATTTCAAAGCCTTCTTAAATTGTCTTCAAAGAGTGAGTACTAATCTCTGCCCAGTATAGGATTTTTCAGTCCCCAAAGCCCATTGACTTCCATGAGCTCATTTGATCTCATAGCTGCCTTCCTTGTGAGTGGAGTAAGGCTCTCCCCAACCTGGCTGATGGTAAATTTGAGGCTCAGAAAAGACAAATGCCTTGCCTGAGGCCACAGGGTGAGGATGTCACCATACTGAGGCCGGAACCCGGGTCTCCTGGCTTCCCACCCAGCACTATCAGGTTCCCTGGCTGTTGTTCAAGGCGGGGAGCTAGCAGAATGTTCTTTGTGCTGTTAGAGGCCCAGACCATTTAAGCAAAATCGTTCTAAGCCCAAAAACCTATGAAAAGAGGCTCACCCTCATGGGGATTCAGAGAAATACAAATTAAGCCCATTATGAGATACCATTTCACACCCACGAGATTGGCAAAAAAATCTTTCAAAAAATTTTAATAAGGAGCTTGACAATACCAAGTGTTGGCAAAGATATGGTTACTTACTGCTAACAGGAGTGTCTGTGGAGAGAATTCAGAAAACCATCTGGTGTTATTTTATAAAGTTGATCGTTTACTTTCCCTATAATGTAGCAATTCCACTCCTAGGCATATGTATTCCCAGGTATATATGCATGAGTGCTTACCATGTTGACAACCCTGGTTATTAAAGTTTTGAAATAATTTCAAGTCAGTTGGGAAACAGCTGCTACTCCATCTTTCCACCCAGCTCCTTTACTGAGTGACACCTCCCCTCAACTCCCAAGTCTCCATGATCAACCCCAGCTCCCAACATTCCCATGATCTGGGAGCTATAAGGTTAACATCTGGCCTCTCGGAATACCTCCAGCTCCATAGCATTCATTCTGATCATTCCATGCCCTTACCTTTCCTGTTGTTTGTTATTATACATGCCCCGGAGAAGCTCTGGTTCACATTCACCAGAAAAATGCACAACTTTATTCATAGCATTCATGTTCTTAGTAGAAACAACAGCAACTGCAATAACCACAATAACAAATTAACCATAAATAACCCAGGGTACATGGACGGAAGATGCCCATCTGACTGACCCCCTCTGTTGGGTCAGAGAAGCTGTCCAGGGACTCTGGGCAGAGGAAGAAGACGGGCCTGTCTCCCAGCGTGGCTCAAGCCCCGTCAGATGCCACACTGGACAGCAGGTCCTAAGCCCCTTTTTCTGTGCCAAGAGTGACATGCCTTAGGGTTGTCTCTCTTTATTTCCCAGCCAACGAGTCAGGTACTAATCTTTGTCCTGTTTTATGGGGAAGGAAGCTGAAATGCAGAGAATTAAGGTGGTTTGCCCAACGCCACACATTGTAGTGCTGTCTGATTCCAAAACCCAAATCCTTCTTCATCACCATGGGCTCATAGCCACAGACTGGGGGCTTCTGGGGTGCAAGACTTTCTCTGCTCAGCACCCCCAGCGTCTAGCACAGAGCCTGGCACATGGAAGACATTCAGCCAACAGAGACCTGTTGTGTCTGCCCACAGCCTCTGCACTGGCCTTACCTCTGCCTGGTCCCTGAAGTCCAGGCCCTGAGCTCCCTTGCTTCCCAGTCTTCTGATTTTGAACCTGGACTTGTTAGACCCATCTCCAAGGGGCCCCTCCAAATCTTTAAACACAAAGAACGTGACTCTACTCACAAGCACTTACTACATATGAGGAGTATAGACTCAGCTTGGGAGAAACAGCACGGACCACCAATTGTCCCTGCTTTCTGAAGCTCTTAGCCCGCCCTGAGTGACCCCAGCCCTGTAAGCACATCCTCTGGAAGTGTGGATGCTGAGGTGAAGCCCACATGCTTGGCTCGGTGGCCCTGCCACCGGTCGAAGTGGTAAATTACATTGGCACTGCGGCACTCGGCTAGGTGTCCTGTCCCCACATGCCTCCTGTCTGACCTTTTGCCTGAGAAAGGATTTGTTTTTGCTCCGGGGAGAGAGGTATGGCTGTGGAAAGTTCAATGTGCTCATTTATTTGTTTGGCTTCCTTAATTTAATCTCTTTAACAAATAAAAATAGAGATAGTATGTTTGCCCAAATAGTGACAGGCCCCACCTGAGATGACACTTCTGGAATTAAAATCACACCACTGCCTCTGATGGACCTCAGTGCCCAGGGCTGCGGGGAAGTGCTGGGCGGGGTAGGATCCGGAGCCCCCAGCACAGCTTGGCCAGTAACTGGTGTCAGAACCGTTTGGCTTCTTCAGGCCTGTTCCTCTCCTTTATGACCTAAGGGAGTTGAACACACTTATAAAGACAGAATTTTCATATTCACTACCTCATTTTGCCTTCATGATGTCCATTGAGGAAGGCTTCTTGAGCCCTAATTTATCAGGGGAGAAATTAAAGCATAAGACTCCAAAGAATCCAGGTGATGCAGTCGGTAAGAAACAGAGACAGGACTTCAGTCTAGGCACCCAGCCCCTGCTTGACACACTCTTGTCTTCACCAAGGGCTTCTCATACATGAGTAATGTCCACATGCCTTAAAAATGTCCCCCTGACCATGGGGCACCCGGGTGGCTCAATTGATTAAGCATCTGGTTCTTGTATCAAGTCATGATCTCCTGGTTCATGAGTTCGAGCCCTGTACTGGGCTCCGCACTGACAGTATGGAGCCTGCTTGGGATTTTCTCCTTCTCTTTCCATCTCTCTCAAAATAAATAAACTTAAAAAAAATTTTTTCCTGGACCTTAAGAATATTTCCAGGGATCTTAGGGGTCTGCAGACACAAAATATAAGAACCTGCTCAGTCTCACTTTTGTGAAATCTTATTTTATCCAGGAGGCTATAGAGTCATTGATTAACCCAGTGTCAATGTGATCAAAAATACAAACACTAACAGAGGTAGAGTCACGTGGCCGCACGCCATTATCAGGCAGACATCCAGAGGATCCAAAAATATTGCCATTAATTGTTTTAAATTATCATGGAAATGAACATAAAAGAAATTGAAGTCTGAAAGAATTCGTGGGGATGCGACCCCCCAGTCTGAGATTCTGTCAGACTGCCTCCACATTGCCTGAAAGCCCCTCCCAGTTCTAACATTCTTTAAGTTTCCCTGGTAACCATCTGCCTGCGGAAATGACAATGAAGCTGATCAGCGGTCTGGTTCACTCAGTCCCCCCCTCACTGTGGCTCTGTGCCAGGGTCAAGAAGACCTGAATGTATCCCCCTTCAGTGACATGCCAAAGGAAGAGGGAACCTCCCAGGGCCAGGAATGAGTCTCAAAGTAGAGAGTCTAAAAAGCCTCAACTTGAATGAATGTCGTTCATGCATTCACTAGCCCAGCCACTAACCCATCCGCTCTTCAAGTATTCACTCCTGCCCGTTATAGTCCAGGTCCTAAATTTGGGAGAGAGAAGATAGGGTGGGAAAAAAATAAGCAAAGTTTACCAAATGTGTATAATGTGCTACTCTCAATGTTATATAAACCCATATAGGTATACACCCTCCAATAACATCGCTTGCTTCCTCCTGGGAAGCTGGAGAGAAGGGTGGGAAGCTGGGAGACTTTTCTCTGCCTCCTTTCTGTACCTTTATAGTTGTACATCACGTGTGTGTGTGTTGCCTACTCCAGAAATGAGTTTCAATTGTAATCGCTCCCGACCGCCATCTGGTCCCTTAAGCAGGCTGACCCCTCTGTGGTGGTGGAGGTGGTAGAGTGATTTGGGGTAAGTGGAGTGAATATTAGGCATCTTTTGACTTTATTGTCCATGGACTCCGTGGTTTTGTCCAAATGGCTGCTCACCCCAGAGGGCTGACCCACCTCCCTCCAGGCTTGATCCTGCCCCAAGAGGGTGCCATGCCCAGGATGAATCACTTGGAGGTCATGGGTGGTACCCCCTGCTGTGGGCTCAAGAGACCTGTTTGTGCGGGCTGACATGTGGTCTCATGTGAGTGAAAGGCACTGGACACATGCGCCCTTTTCTTCCCCCAGGTATTTTGCTTGGATCCATCAGATGCTCTCCCAAGCCTGCTGCCGTGGGTAATCGGCTTTCAGTAGCCGTGGAGTGCATCCTCCCACCTCTCCCGCAAGATCAGGCATGCGAATCCACCATACCTGTCCCCATCTCTGGCATCACCGAACGTGGGCTTGGGACCCAGGCCCTGAGTGAGAGGGGAGGGGTGCTAGGCCTGGCTCCCACCGGTCCAGTTCCTCCAGAGACCTGGCTGCATTCTGAGATGTAGGTAGACTTGAAGAGACTGTACGATCCCTTTGGCCCAGATAACACAGGGATACCCGTGCTGGATGGGTCTCAGGTAACAGCGTCTCTGGAGACTCTTCTCAGCAAATCCTCTCTCCCCTTCTGCTGTTGCCCTCCTCTCGCCAGCCTCACAGCATCCCTGAAGCTTAAGACTGTCTTTACCCCTGTTTTACAAGAGAGGAAGCTGGAACCCAGAGGTAAAGTAACTCACTCCCAAGTTCCCCTCCCCTGAACATCTCCCAGCAAGGGTTCAGCCCAAGCTGGGCCCCCTCGGGAGTCCATTCTCTTCCCACTCCAGCACAAGGCCTCCTACGGAGGGCGCCATGCCAGCGAAATGGCCTCTACTTACTGCAGAAGGCCAGACCATAGAGGGAGAGATTGACACTGTAATTATATTAAAATGTAAAAATCCCTGTGCATCAAAAGACTCCATAAATAAAGTGTGAAGACAGGCCACCGACTGGAAGAAGATAGTAGCAACAGGCCCAGGATTAGAGCTCCCACAAATCAGTAGGAACGACACAGACAGCACAAAGGAAACATGGCCCAGATACACAAAGGCAATTCACAGGAGAGGAAATGCAGGCGGCCAGAGAAATGATGAAAACGTTTCAGCCCCACTGATCAGAGACATACAAATTAAAAACACCAATGAGAGGCATTTGGCCCCATCAGAGCGGCATAAATTCCAAAGTCTGACAATTGCTAGCGTGAGCCTGGATGTGGAGCAACACAAGCTGGCCAGCCCTTCAGATGCGGTCGGGCGACGGCGAGTGAACTGGAGGGAGCTCACGCGCCCACCCCAGGTAGAAGCAGGAGACGTGTGCAAGGTCGTTCCTGGCAGTGAGGCTTGCGTGATAGAAAACTGGAAACGACTCCAATGCCCATCAACAGGAGAATAGATTAATGTATCGTAGCACATATTTGCAATGACATGGATTAGAATAGTGGCATTGTAGGTAATGCGCTCTGCATATAACGTGCATAAATTTCAAACGAGATGTTGAAAGAAAACAAGCAAGTTGCGGAAGGCTATGTACGATATTATATCACTAACAGAAACTTTAAAAATCTGCAAAGCAATACATTACGTGTTTTATGGATGTATACGTATATAGCATAAACATAAAAATACGTATAAGAATGATTCATGCCAACCTCAGGGAACAGGGTGGTGACTATCTCTGGGCAGGAGGGTGGGGAAGAGGCCAAGACGCTCCTACTTATTTGCGATGTCTTATTTCACAACCTAGGTCCTGGGAACATGGGAGCTATATGTATTTGTCCGTGTGGTTTTCATATGTTGAGTGTTTAATTAAGAAAAATAAAATAAAACAGGGGGCTAGACAACGGCTCCAAGGTCCGTTGTCTCCCAGGTCACTGATCACTGTTAGAAAATTCCGGAATTTACCCACTAGCCATTGCTCCTAATCCTCTTCCTTGAGGATCCCGTGTGATCGTGCAGGCTGGCAACTGCAGAGAGGAGGCTGAATCTCCCAGCCACCCCCTCCACCACCACCCCCTCCGCCCCTCACCACCCCTTCCAGTCTTTAAAGCAGATGGCTTTCACACAGCATGTTCTTTTCTGTGGAAAGTCCTTGAGAAGCCCAGATGCAAAGGAGGCTCGAAGAAATCCCACCACATTTGTCAGTGGCGTTCTCTCTGTTAACCATGGACTAGGCTCAACAAGGGACACTGAGCTGGGTGTCAGGACACCTGCTGTTGGTTTGCTGGGTGACTGGGAGTGAGCAGTAACCCTCTCTCAGCCTCAGCGTCTCACAGGTACCCTGAGGGAAATGTGTGGTCTGACAAGGTGGTTCCAAACCTAGAAGCATTAGAATGACATCTGATTGTAGATGCAGTGGCCCCATGCTCAGAACGGCCTGAGGTGGGGCTCTGGACTGTGTGGTTCTACTGGATGGCCAGGTGATTCCAATGCCCGGGGGCGTGGGGGATGGGCAGTTTGGAAATCAGAAGGTCATTCCAGGTTGGACATTCACATAAGTGAGAAAACGCTGTCCACATCGCCTTATTGTCTCTCCCCATCCCCAGTGCCTTCCTGCATCCTTGTTAATCATCACCCTGAATAGATGATGCCAAGCAGGGTGCTGGGTGAGAATGAGGGAGCAGATGAGCTTCCAGAATGCAGCCCCTCTCAGCCTCCCACTCCTTAGTAACCACAGGGAAGCTGAGAAAGAAGGCAGGGAGGGGGGGCAGGCACTTACACCCCTCCATAGGAAGAGGAGGGGTTGGGGGAGGGGCAGGCACTGGCACCCCTCCATTAGAAAAAGAGGGGAAGGTTGGGAGTGGGGGACAGGTACTTGCTGGTTGGTGGGGGAGGGGCAGGGCCTATGCTGAATTCCTGCCCCTCAGCTCCAAGGCCTGGTGCCCTAGCCCCTGGAAGCACCTTCCTCCCTGCCTGCATCCTTGGCAAGAGCAGGAATCCCCCCGAGTCACAGAATTCTGGAACGTCAAAGGCAGACCAATGTTTTTTAGATCAAAATCATTCACTGCCGTCTTACCACCTGTACTATTATTTAATTGCTACTTTCTTTTACATTGACTCACTGTGTTTTTTTTTACTTGAATGCCTACTTTAGTCCCATTCTAAGCAATAATATCTGTGAAATAACAGGTTTGATGTGCTAGTTATTTTTTGTCTAATACACATTAAAATAAATACATAATGATTTTTCCATTTTAAAATGTCCACCTATTTATGTCCTGAAGCCACTGTGTGCATCATTAAACTTTCAGAAACATGGAGCTGGTCCAACCTCTCTAGATTTATAGAGATGCAAACAGGCATGGGGAGAGGGGCAGCTTGCCAAAGGTCACGCCAGTGGGGTGAACCCCATATTCCCACAGGTTCCTACACTGGAGATGAAGGGGTGCACACCAGAGGGCTTGTGGTGGGCTTCAGTTACCCTAGTGACCTTGACCTTTAGGGAGACCTTTCTTTGGTTGCACACTGCCCCCTCCTGGTGGGTCCTTCTGCAATGTGGCTCCTCCTGCACCGAGTGGGCAGAAGAGAGGGCTTCCCTGCATAGCAGAGATGACTGTGCTGAGGTGAGAGGGCTTCCCTGCATAGCAGAGATGACTGTGCTGAGGTGAGACGCTGGGGCAGTCAGGGAAGGCCCCATTAAAGAGGTGGCGTTTGCACTTGGCTTTGAAGGATGACCAGACAGGGATGAGCTTGAATGCCTATCGGGAAGCTGTGATTTATTCTCATGGTCAGAGGTTCACCCAGAGGTTTGATAAGCAGAGGAGAGATACGACACCAAATGCAGTGTGGGGAATGGACTGGGGAGGGAGGGGGCAGATACAGCTGGAGGGAAGGGATGCATGGCAGTGATCCAGGGAAGTGCAATAGGGCCTACCTTGGTCTCTACCCCAGTGGGACCTCACCAAGTCAATTCCTGCCTCTGGGCCTGTTTCCTCATCTATGCGAGGAGAAAGCCAGGCATCATGTTCCCAAAGGACACTCTCCCAGCTCCGAAAAACAAAACCACGTAAATCAGAAATTATGCTGATGAGCTTGTGAATTGCTACACCCTTTTTGGCAGTTAATCCAGCTTTAGCTATTAAAATAAACCAGAGCATCCCCTCTGGCCTACTTTCATTCCATTCTACAAAAATTAAAGCTCCAGTCTGTAAGGACGTATTTATCTGGGTATTGGAGTGGCGCTGGAGTCTTAGCCAGAGAATGAGAAGGGAATAACCTGGCCCACACTACCTCCCACCTCTGTCTGGCAGGAGTTCCCCCCACCCTGTAGCCGGCATCCACCCAAACCCTGCCCCTCACTCACTAGCTTCATGGCCTGGGCCTTACCTCCCTGCGCCTCACTTTCCTCCTCTGTAAACAGGGCAGAGAACTAGTTACCCACTTCATGGGGTGCTCTGAGGGCTAAGCCAGTAAGTGCTCCGGCACCATAGAGCCGGTTCATGGTTCGGCAGCTGCTGCTCTTACTCAAAAGGCTGCGGCAGACCCCAGTGTCTGGAGAAATGGCTCTGATAGATCACTAAGGGAAAACAGTGAGCTGCAGCGAGAAAGAAAAGAGATCAAACCTCGAAATGGGAAGGGAGGATTAAAACCTGACGCAGGGTTTCTCTGTTGGTCTGAATGAAGGGAGAATGTGAAGGGGCCTGACCCCAGGCCCCTGAGGCTGCTAGAGGGGTAGGGAAGGTTCTGGGGGGAGGGCGGGGAAAGTGGGCTGAGAGTGGATAGGATGGAGGGAAGGACTAACTTGGTCTTTATACATCCCTGAATTGTTTGACTTCTGACTTCAGTAATCACCTTAAAACCTTTTGTAAACCATTAAAATCTCTGATGAGACTGAAGAAAAAAGAAAGCAAGAAATTGTCATCCGGGAAGAGAGAAGGAGACTGTGGGAAACCTCCTGTCCTAAGCAACTTGGCCCAAGGATAACCCATTGTTACAGTGAATGAAGGGGCCATCTCTGGGCCCAGGGGGCAAAAGCAGTCATCCCAGATGGGCAACTCTCTTGACAGTCCCAATGCCCGAAGGGCCTTTGTCTAACCTCTTCAACTAAAACAATTGTAGAGGATCAGAGAGGGCCAAGAGGCTGGCCCGAGGTCACATAGCAGAGCCTAGCCAAAAAGGCAGTTTCCGGACTCCTGGCTCAGTAGCCACCACCCTATGCGATCCTATTTTCCAACTCTGGGCAGGAGACATCCTGCTGGGAAAAGAAAAATATCGTGTCTCACATGCTTAGCTTCTTTCCGCTATGTTGACAGTCCTTCCTTCATTCATTTCCTGAGTACCCTCGCTGTGCCCTGCTTGAGAATTCAAGATGACTAAGGCATGCTGCTTACCCGAGAGGCACTCACAGTCGAGTGGTCTGGAAGCTTCTGGCTTCTACCACTAACAAAGACATCTTTTCCTAACTGATAAAAAAAAATTCTCTGAGACTAATTTTTTTTAATGTGTTGTTTTGTTTGCTGCTGTCTTAATTGTTGCCATGTTATACTTTATCAGTTCAATGTTTCAATTTTGTGCCTGGGCCCTGAGGCAATTGAGTGAAGAGTTGGATTTAGAAAATCAAAGCAATAAAAAGGTTGTCCACAGAAGAGGATGCCTCCTAGGAGCCGAGGACAAAGCAAAAGTGTCTGAAATGAACTTTATTAGGAATAGAACAAAATTGAACAAATGGTTGCCAGACAGAAGGTATTACACCATCCTGGTTTTGTTTTTGTTTTTCACTTTAGTATCAGTTCTTCATTTGCCCCAATATCAACCAAAGAGTCATCATCCTGTTCCCTTTACATTGCCTTCTAGACGCTTCCCCATTCCTGCTTCCAGGCCTGTACTCATAACGTGTGTCCTGCCTGCTCTGCCTTCCTTTCTTCTTCGGGAGATAGGCTATCCGCTACAACCACCCTTGAACTTGCCAACATTTGTTGGCTAAGGTTGGAATAACACAGCCAATAGGACAGCCCCAAATCTGCCTCCAGGGAACTTATATCCTACAAAGGTGTTCATTCTCAACGGGGGTGATGATACCACAGGGGAGCGAAAATTAGTTCGTGGAGGGTGAAAACAACCTTTGGTTTTTCCCAAAGATTTGCATGCCCATCAGCCTGTTGACCATCTCTGTCAGTGGCCCATCCGGCCACCCAATCAGGAAGCTGGGCATGGCCATCAGTTTGAGTTGTCAGCTGTGTCCGAGCTCAGGCGGCTGGTTATCAACCTCAGGATCACCCAGTCCACCCTCTCCCTGCAAACTGACTCCGTCTGTCTCCATTTCCCTCCCTGCCCAGAGTCCAGAGGTTGGGCATCTCTCTTGCCAACATTTTAGATCCCTGTGCCCCTTCTCCCCACCCATCTGTCAAAACCCGAGCCCTCCGGATAAACCGCACTCAGTACCTTCCCCCTGCCTGCACCTGGGTAGGTGACCCACGAAGGGGGATATCACTCAGTGGGAAGGGACACGACGCACATAAATTAACGATCGCCAGCCTCAACTGGGTCGTCGACACTGTCAGGCAATTGGGGATTTTGTGGGCAAGTTTGCTTCTCAACTGAGAATGCTCATTCTCCTCCTTCCTCCAGACTCTTCACCACCTCTTCCTCGCTCTCAGCAGAAGACCTTGCCTCCCACTTGGCAGAAAAAATAGAAGCTCAAGATGAAATCTCCCTTAACATCCCACTACAAACCTACATCTACATCTGCACCCCATCCTCTCTTTGTTCCTTCTTTTGGTTTTAGAGAAGTCATCCCTCCTCCTCTCTGAGACCAACCCCTCCACCCACATGCCTGATCCCATTCTCTTGCACATGCTCGTGAACTTCACTCACTGATTATCTCCCCTATTCCCTACACCCCTAATTAATCTCTCTCCCCTTGATCTGCTTTTAAACAAAGCCAGCTCTTTAGCACCTTAGAACACACCTCCCCCAACACACACACACAGACACTCACTGACCCTATCACACTGTCTTTCTCCTCCATAAAGACCCACAGCCTTCCTCATCCTCAGACCACTCAGACCACTGCCTCCTGACCTTCTCCATCACTCCACAAAAGTGGCACTCTCGAAAGCCATCAACAGTTTCCATCCTGTCATTAATCCAAAGCTCATGGTTCCATCCTCATCCCATTTGACTTCTTAGAGCATTCCCCATGGGTTCACCCCACTTGCTTGAAACTCTGTCCTTGCCTTCCTTCCCTACACCCACTCTTCCGGGGTTTCTCCTAGCTGTCTATTCACTCCTCCTCAGTCTTGGCAGACATAACCTCCTTTGGGCAGCCCTAACCTGTGGGGACGCCTCTGAGCTCCATCCTGGGTCACCTCTCTGCCCAGTTCTGCTCCCTGGCCAATCTGGCCCTCATCCATGGCCATGATGATCATCTCTTTACTGACAACTTCCCATCTCTGTGCCAGTCCAAACCCAGGCTCCCAAATGCCTCCTCAACATCTGCACTCGATGTCTCAAAAGCATTTCAAGCTCCACATGGCTAAAGTGGAACCTGTGCTTTTCATGTCCCCTCCCCCACTCTCCCCTCCTCGCTCTGCCCCCATCCCAGTCCTCTCCCAGTGGTCTCTTTCTAAGGGAAGGTAGCTGCCTGCCCATTTGCCCAGAAACCTCAGAGCCCATCCTGACACTCTCTCTCCGTTACAACACATCACTATGATGATTTTACTTCCTGATGACTCTGGAATCTTCCACCACACTCCACCTCCACTGCCACCGGTATCGCCCCATTATATTCTCCCTGGATGTCTGCCTGTGCTCCTACCCCTACCTTGGTTTCTGGCATGTACACATACACACCCCACTGCACTCTCCACTGAGCCTTCCCACAGGTCACATTAAAATGAAAAGTCAGGGGTGCCCGGGTGGCCCCATCAGTTAAATGTTCGACTTCAGCTCAGGTCATGATCTCACAGTTTGTGGATTCAGGCCCCGTATACGGATCTGTGCTGACAGCTCAGAGCCTGGAGCCTGTCTCGGATTCTGGGTCTCCCTCTGTCTGCCCCTCCTTTGCTCTCTCTGTCTCTCTCTCTCTCAAAAATAAATAAACGTTAAAAGTTTTTTTTAAAAATGAAAAATCACCCTGTCCTTCTTGGACCTATACTGTCAGTGGCTTCCTATCCTACTTAAGATGAAAAGAAAGATCCCTAATGTGGAACTTGCATCTGCCCACTTTCCACATTCCCTAATCCCCCTGCTCTCCCTCTACGCCCTGCTACCAAGGCCTTTTCTCATCTCCTCGCTAAGCTGCACCTTCTGTCTCAGGCCCTTTGCACTGGTTCTTCTCTTTTCCTAGGAGTCCTCCCCTCCCATCTTCACCTACACACAGTTCAGATTTCCTCACAATATCACTTCCTCAGGGAATCCTTCCCTAACCCCTGCTTCCGGTTAACTGCTTTCACAACAAAGGTTAACAAACCTGTACGCACAGCACTATTGTTTGGAGCCCTTCTGAGCATTTCTGTTTAGAACGCAGTTACTCCTCATGACAGCCCTATGAGGTAGAAAGTCTACCTCTGTTTTACAGATGAGGACGCTAAGGCACAGAGAAGTGACGCAACTCACTCAGGGTCCCCTAATTCACAAGAGGCGAAGCCGGACGCTGAACCTTAGCTGTGTGACTCCTGTGCTGCACTTACTGTCCCATGAGAAAACGCTATCCTTCTCCTCTCTGCATGTCCTCACTGTTTGTGACGATGTATTTGTATGATGTGTCTCCCGCTTTAGACTCTAAGCTCAGTAGGGGTGAAGACTATTTCATCCCTAATAGTAGGTGCTCAATAAATCCTTTGTACTAACTAAATGGCTGAATGCAGATTAGTCTCCCCCCATCTTCCTCACTCACTGCATTCAGTCACCTGGCCCTGGCCCTGGCTCTTCCTGGAGAAGCAGAAACCCTAGGAGGTTCAGTTATGTGCTTATACGTGTACTACAACTGGAAGGAAAATGTTATGTGTCTGTACACATTCCCGATTTTCTACAGCAGGGTGCCTGGGTGGCTCAGTCCATCGAGTGTCGGACTTAATTTCGGCTCAGTTCATGATCCCAGCGTTGTGGGATCGAGCCCAGCATTGGGCTATGTAATGAGTGTGGAGCCTGTTTAGGATTCCCTCTTTCCTTCTGACCCTCTCCTACCATGCTTGCTCGTTCTCTCTAAACAAAATAAAATAAAAGGGAAAAAAATGTTAAGTCTAGGTGGTTCAATGTGTCTTCAGTTTCTCAATGGGTCCATGAAGTTAAAAAGAACTGATGCAAATAATCCTCAGCCTACTCCATCCTCTCCCTGCCAACCTCCCCTCAACAAGTACAACAACCTTAAATCTAGTTTTGCTCTCCACAAAGCATCCTCCACATTTTGGTGACAGCAATCTTATAAAAACACAAACCCAGGTCACCCTCCTACATAAAACCAGTCAGATTCTCTATCACCCTTGGAACAAAGTGCAAGCTCTGCTAGGCAGGAGAGGGTGCTGTAGGGCCTGTTTATTCCCCCATCCTTCTGTGTGTATCCTTACTTGATCCCTCTTTCCCACAACTACAGCCCACCAGCACAGACTGCGTTCTATGTTTGGGCTTCCCAGCCTGTGCCCGGTGGTTTCTCCTGTCTGTATACAGGCACTGCCCTCTGCCTGAAATGCCAGTCCTTTCTTCTGCAGAGGTAGAAATTCCTAGTGCATCGTTAAGCCTCAAGCTTGAAGTCTCTTTGGGGTTAGGTGCCCCTCCTCCCTGCTTCCATAGGCTGTGCCTATCCCTGACAATGCGCTCAAGGCATTGAACTATAGTTGCTTGGTTACCGACTCTCCTCCTTGTGAGCTTTGAGGGCAGCCACCATTTCTTATTCATCTTTTTATCCCTCCATTCTAGGTTTAGCCTAAGGTATGGTGCTCAAAAACGGTTTTTGCAGTGAATGAATAGTCATGGGCCCTAAAAACATCTGCGAAATGAATAAATGAGTGGGTCACTGTAAGTTCTGGAGCACAGAGAGATGCAGATTAAGATGTTCAGGGATGGGTAAAATCCTATCACACCCGTCAGAGCTAACATGGAAGACAAATCCCTGCGGGGAGCAAGTCTGGAGGGGGTTAGAGGGAATCATTCATCTCAAGGCCAGGAGGCGGGTCTAGGTCTCAACACGCCCTCCTCCCGCCAATGGGAGGCCTCGTTACCTTCCAAGTCTCCGCCCCTTTCACCCGCTTGAGGCGGGGGCCGGCCACTCTAGGAGATAAGACTACACTTCCCGTCGCGCCTCGCGGCCAGGGCGAAAGAGGAGCCGGAAGTGGGCCGCGCGAGGTCTAAGGGCACGAGGGAAGTGGCAGGCGGGGACTGAGGGGGGTGTGCAGGTGAGCCGACAGGCAGGGGTTTGCCGGCATGGCTGAGGCCAGGAAGCGGCGGGAGCTTCTTCCCCTGATCTACCAGCATCTGCTGCAGGCGGGCTACGTGCGCGCGGCGCGGGAAGTGAAGGAGCAGAGTGGCCAGGTAAGCGTGCGCGGGCCGTGTGCGCGGGCCGCGTGCGGGACCTGGAGGGGTGCTGCCTGCGCCCCCTCCCGCGGCGGCCTGGCATGCGCCCGGAGTTGGATTACGGTGGTCCGGGCGGCGGCCAGGGGTACCGAAGGAACCGCAGCCTCTGCCCGCTTCGGCTCCCTGCCCCTCTGGGCCTTACTTTCCCCAGCTGAGCAGGGGGCGGGCCGGGATGGGAGATCCGACGGGGCGGGCTTTGTAATTCCCGCTCTCACCTCCACCCCTTCCTGGTAGGGGCGGTTTAAAGTTTCCGAAGTCTCGGGCCACGTGGCTCCGCGGGTCGGGAAGGTTGCCGAGAGCCTGAGGGGTGGCTTGTGACCAGCCCCCCAGGGAAGGGTGAGGAGGCGAAAGAGAGCGCCCAGGAGAGGGGGCTTGTATCCCCTTAGTTGAGCTGAGGCTCGGGCCCTTATCCCTCCCGTATTTGAGTCAGACAGCTTTGGGATTCGAGCCTGTGGTGGAGTACTTGCTGACTTCATTCATTCTTTTCAGCAACTCCTAAACCGACGCTCGGGGTGTTGATGATGGACTGTTGAGCGCGGTTCCCCAGCCCCACTGGAGTTTACAGTCTAAATCTAGTAGGGGAGGTAGACATAAAGAATCACGAACGTAACTGTACCCTTAACACGTTAGGATGTGTTGCCAGGGCTGAGAGGCATCGGGTGATAAGACCAGGGTGGCAAGTTAGTTGCCTGTGTCAGGGACGCCCAGGACAGCTTTCCTGAGGAAGTGGATGTTGTTGAGACTTGGGAGAAGAGAGGTGGATTTTCAAGTGGAGAGATCGAAGCCCTGTGATGGGAGGGAACTCACTGCATTTGTACCAGCCTCTGGAAAGTCCATTGTGGCTGAAGGGTGGAGTACAGGGTGACAGAGAGGGTGGGGGGCTGGCTGGAGCCCTCGAGTGGTTAGTTTGGTCTTCATCTGAAGAGCAGTGGTAAGCCACCGGAGGGTTTTAAGTTGGTAACGTGGATACTGACCTGATTAGTCATCCCTTTGGCTGTGGTGTAGGCTCTGGTCCTGATGCTTGCTCCCAGGATCTGGAGAGGCTAAAGGGTGATAGGCCCTAAGACATTATCCAAGCTTTGCCCAACCCTCTCTGGACCTCGATTGCCTTCTTTCTCCTTTTATATCACTTAACAGGTAAGTGGGGTAAGAGACCGTACCCGTCTTCATTGGGGCATTTGCCTAGACAAAAGTATCCTGTCCTCATGGAGCCCACGTCACAGCAGACAGATGACAAATCTTTAAAAACAAAACAAAACTAATGATCCAGTATGTCAGGTGATCATCTGAGCCATAAAAATAAGGCAAGCAAGGAGGATAAGGAATGGCAGGGCTCAGTTATAAATAGGCTGATCAGGAAGCCCCACTGAGAAGGTGACATTTGGGCAGAGACCTGAAGGAAGTGAGGGAGCCAGCTGTGTAGTTAGCAGGAGAGAGCGTTCTAGAAAGAATAACGAGCCCGGATGGGGCCAATGGCCTGACACCGTTGAGGGAGAGTTAGGAGACAAAGAGTGCCTGCGGCAGAGCAGAGTCAAACTGACCTTCGGGGTCTCCGTGTTATGGGTTCATATGCTGGGCACCGACTAGAATATCTTGCTCAGGCCTGACTGCATCCACTAGGTGGATGCTGAGCTCATCCCTATGTTAGAAAGAAGGAACCTGAAGGTCGAAGAGGTAAGGGATGAGCTCAGCCACCTAACAGAGGCGTTCTGTTTGACTCCAGCCATACATTCTGGGCCATTCTGCCCAGATCCCTGACACTGCCACCGCCTCACATTGCGCACTCAACCCCCCTGGGGCGCTTGACACCTTCGGTTCTTGACATCTGCAGAGTGGGCCCCTGGCCGCGGCTCTAGAGGACTGGATTCCACCCTGCTTCTGCCAAGTTCCCTCTGCTTCTACCAAGGCACTGGCATCATTGGGTTCTAGTCTCTTCCCAGCGGATGAGTGGACCTTGGTCATGCCACCTGGATGTCTGGGCTATGCTTTGTACTGCCCTGGGTCGATGGACCCCACCCCCGGCCTTTAAAAAACTTTGGGAAGGTCAGGGGTATCCTGTCCTCATGGAGCCCAAGTCACAGCAGACAGATGACAAATGCCCCGTCTTATAGTCTATAAGCGAGGTGAGTGTCAGGGAGCTGGATAATGCTAGCCTGGAACATTCCAACTCCAGGCTCTCAAAGGTACCCCTCACTAACGTGTTGTCTTTTAAAAGGTTTTAGCTGGCAGGACTTGCCCTGCTTGTCTCTGGAAGGTTTGGACAGCACTCACAGGGCCAAGCGGATGTATTTCCCAGAGCGAAAAGTCTCCCATGAGACTTTGGAGAGTTGGGCCCAAAAAGGACTTACTATGCTGAGGGGTTAATTGCTGCTTTCTCTTTACTTCTCTGCAGAAAAGTTTCCTGACTCAGCCTGTAACCCTTATGGACATCTATACTCACTGGCAACAGTAAGTCCGACGGTGGGGTGGAGTAGGGACACCCCAAGCTGACAGCTTGAAATAAACTAGGATGCTAATCTGGTCTGTGATGTCTCCATAGCCCAGTGTGAACCCCAGTGTTGCCCCCAGGAAGCCAGGTCGCACGTAGGGTGTCTGATGTGAGAAAGGACATTGGGAGCTGTCATCCGTGCTTTTAAGGACCACAGCTTCTCGGCAGCTTGTTATTCATCCAGTCAACTAACATGTATAGAGTACCTACCTCCTAAATGCCAGATGCTACTCTAAGTATGGAGATACTGTCATGAGTGAGACAGACATGATTCCCTCTTTCTGGGGCTGACCTTGGAGTCAGGGAGGGGAGGCATGCCTCAAAGAATGAAACAAATAAATGTAAAATTAAAATGATAATAAGATTATGGAAAGGATTTGGTGCCCAAACCAGGTTCGCCCAGCCTCCCTTGGGGGTTTAGGGCAGGTTTCCCTGGGGCAACCTTTGATTTGAGAGCTTCGGGGAGTGGGGAGTGAACCAGGGAGGAGGTCTGGCAAGGCAGGTGGAGGTTACCTGGCACTGGGAACTGCTGGGGCTGAGGCCTGTAGCTGCAGCCACAGGACAGAATAAGGCTGGGCAGTTGGTGGTGCCCACCTCAATCAAGGCCTGGTCATCTGTGTCGAGCTGTGTCTTTGCCCAAAGAGCAACAGGAGCTCTGAGAGGGGGATGTAGAGAGCGGCGAGGTCACTGCAGCACAGCTTGGCTGGTCGGGATGTGGATACCATCATCCAGGCAAGAGCTTATGGGGCTTAGACAGGAATGACAGGGTAGACGATCAGCCGATTCCAGGAATATTAGAGGATGAGACTGGGAGCTGTGGATGGTCCAGAGGGGCAGTCTAGTTGACTCCCAGGTGCCTGGCATGTGCCCCTGCATGGAAGGTGGGCTGAGTGTGGAGCCAGAAGCGAATGGAATTGGAGGGAAAGATTTCAAGGACATGTTGAGCGTGAAATGTCTGAAACACGCAGAAACGAGGAAGGGGTGATAATCCAAGGGCATATCAGCAAAGGAATGGTTTGAGAAGGAGGGGATAATCATTCTCTCCACAAAGTAGCCTGACCACAGTCAGCCAGGGGAGTGAAGGGCCTGCAGTCACGTCCCATGAGGAATGATTAGAAAATACTGAGTGGTCCAGGAGGAAAAGAGATGGCAAAGGGTCAGGTGAGATGTCCGCACGTCTTTGAGGACAAAGGAGTGGGGCGTTCTCTGGGGCTCTGAGAGGCTGAAGTTGGACCCATATGTACTGCTTTAGGGAGACAGGCAGCTTCTGGATATAAGCGCTTGGTCATCAGAGCTAGATTACATAGAAGTAGGCTACGTTTCCTCAGAGGTGCGTAAGGGAAGGCAAGAATGGTGTGGAAGAGATCCCAATGTCCAGAGGAGAGCTAAGGTCTTTGAAAGTCCTGTCAGCTCTCAGTTCTTGGCTTTCCTCTGCTGCTAAGGTAAGGTCAGGGCATAGGGCACACCCTGAACTTCCTCTCCCTCACCCTCCCCGACTTGCCCAGGTGTCTGGGTATGACGGCATTTCCTTCCCCATAGAACTGCTTCAGTGAGCCCTTGTCACCAGCCCCTTCTGTGGGTGACGGGTCCTGAATAGAATGAAGGCCTCACACCCACCAAAGGTGGCCTTGCCTAATGGTTCCCAGCAAAGTTCAAACTCAACAACTAGCTGTATGACCTTGGGCAGACTTGGCTTCCTTGAGTCTGTATCTTCATCTGTAAAATATAATAATGGTATATCAAGGGGGATCTGGGTGGCTCAGTCGGTTACGCGTCCAACTTTGGATCTCATCTCAGGTCTTGATCGTGAAGTTCAAGGGTTGTGAGTTCAAGCCCAGTGTTGGGCTTTGCACTGGGTTGGAGCCTATTTTTAAAAAAGGTAATAAATTAGGTGCTAAACCTGATCATCAGAGGCATTTGTCCCCCTAGGAATTTATTGAGCAGCTACTATGCATCAGAATTGTTCTTGAGATAGCTGGAACCAACCAGAGAAAAATCCGTGTCCTTGTGAAACACTCTTTTGGGAGGAGGGAGAAAGGTGGAATGCACTGATAAGTGTAATGAATGAAACCTGTTTTTTGGGGGGGGATTTCCAACAAGTGGCCTTCTGGGGAACAAGGGACCACATCCCAAACTGGCAGATAGAGCCTGTCTGTCCCAGCTAGAGAACATGGGACACAGACAGTGACTCCCTCGGGGTGGGAGGGTGAGGTCAAAGGCGCTGGTGCTTGAAGGTCCTAGGGACTCAGCCCTCTTGGTGCTTGTCCTGCCAATGCCCAAAACTTACTCTTTGACCCTGAGCAAGTCCCTAAGTCATTCATTTGTTGAGATGTGTGCTGTGCTGAAGACGCTCAGTGAGCTAGCAGAGGATCCTGCCAGCCCCTCCCCCCACCCTGGGTTTGACTGTGTGGTGGGGAGTCAGGCAGGAAATAAGTAGAATCACAGAAGAGAAGAGTGCTCTGAAGGAAATGAAACAGGATGACAGAGCAGAGATTGTCAGGGGGAGGGGAATCGTGGTCAGGGAGGGGCTTTGAGGAGGCTGAGGCCCAAAGCATGAGAAGGACCTGAGCAGGGTCTTCCAGAAAGAGAGCACTAGAGGTGCTCTAAGTTCCAGAGGAGGGAGAGCCTGGATGATGCTAGGAATGGCCCGCCCACAGGTGCTAGCACATACCACTCGGTGGTGGTTAGGT
Organism: Suricata suricatta; assembly: GCF_006229205.1. NCBI lineage: Eukaryota > Metazoa > Chordata > Mammalia > Carnivora > Herpestidae > Suricata > Suricata suricatta. Next base: position 107,045,395 of record NC_043705.1, on the reverse strand, counting down.
GGTGGTTAACTGTGTTACCGTGTCCTGTCCCCAGCCCTTACTGATTACTTTGGAGACTCACAGTTGTAAAAACAGTGTATGAAATGGGTGAAAATGCAGAATTCAAGTGTATGTACACTGTTTTCAAACTCTGAGTGCACATTTCCTGGCAGGGGTGGGGGTTGTCATTTTTGTCAAGTCTGGAATTGCCCTTGTCACCTGGTTGGTATAGCCTCTCTTGTCCTGCAGGACATCAGAAGTTGGCCAGAAGCGGAAGGCAGAGGAAGATGCAGCACTGCAGGCTAAGAAGACCCGCGTGTCTGACCCCATTAGCAGCTCAGAGAGCTCAGAAGAGGAGGAAGAGGAGGCAGAAGGTGAGACCACCAAAGCCAGTATGAGTCCTGGGGCCCGGAGGGGTGGGGCGGGGGGGAGAGGCTCCATTGTTGGTGCTTGTGGGAGCTCAGCCCCAGGCCCTGCAGCTTTGGGGAACAGGCTTTTGATATTGGGTTGTTTGGAGGGAGTCCGCCTCCAGCTTCTCCCCCAGTGAGCCCTGGGAAGACCAGGATCTTCTAGAGAGAAGATTGGAAGGGCCCCACCTATCTACTGCAATATTTATTTGAACTCTTTCTCATGCCAAACATTGTGTACCAGGTACTGCGCATCTAGTGGTGAACAGTAACTTAGCTGGACCCTTACAGCCTAATTTGGGGTACAACAGCTGCATTTTTACGAGCCCCCAGGTGATTCTGATAAAGGTGGAAAGACGCCCACATTTGTAGAACTGCTGGGAACATTTCCGAGAGGGCAGTTGGCAGGCACCTTTTCCGTGTGGCCCGTGGCTCCTGGGAGGGCGGCCGGGTTTCCTGCTGTTTGGACGTGTACAGGTCAGCTCTGGAGGACTGTCCCGGGCACTCGGGTTCAGAGCATTGGCAGGGGTGACCCCGTGAGGCCTTCCCAGCCGCTTCTCCCCAAGTCCTCGGGACAGTCTGTACTTTAACCAACGGACTTGTGACTCCACAGAAGAATCATCCTTTTTCTCTGCAAGGTTACTGGCTTTTGCTTACACAGAAGGTGATTTCTTGATTCCTAAATGTACTTTCTGCTTGGAAAAGAAATACAGGATTCATTATGGACTATTCCTTATAAGATATGAAAAAACCCTGTTAAAAAGGCAGGAAACAAATTCCCACATTCTTGCCACCTACAGTTTGGCAAATTATTCTTCCATTTATTTTTTTCTGAGCATGTTTTTAAAAATATTCAAGATCATACTGAATATATTTATCTTATATCTTAATCTTTTAAGATTATAATCCAAAACAAGTCCAGTTTGAACTATACATAAGCATATAGAAGAAAAATGGGAGGTTTTCTATTCTACCCAAGGTGGGTCCCTTTTGCCCCCTAACTGCATCCTGGTGGGTAACTTTAAAACTGTCTGCTTTGCATCTCATCACACGGATAGCTGTGCATATGTGCATATCCACACCTACACACTATGTAAAAACAAAAATCGTTTAATTTCATGCTGACTGGTATTTGATCTTCATGGATTTGTATTTAATGAATTTTTTCCCTATGATGAGGGAATCACAATTACATGTTTTTAAGGCACCCCCATTGAAAGAAACACACTGAACTATTTGTGGGGAATGTGATCCGATGTCTGGCATTGTTTTCAGAATAGTCCATGCTGGAGAAGTGCTAGAGAGGCCGGTTGACATCACGTAGGCCACAGGCTGGTAATGGTTGGGGCTGTGTGGTTCACTGTACTTCCTCTCTGCTTACAGATGTGTCTAGAAAAGAGAGAGAGATGGAGTTAAATGCCAGCAAGAGAGTTAGACCATGCCATTTGTCTCAGCAGTGTCCCACGTCACGGCTTACCATAGAAATCTTACCCTAAGATCTGGGGAGACAGTTTCCTGGTGTAAGAGCACCAAGAATCTTTGAGTCTCAACATCTGACCTGTTCTCGGTCTCATAGTTCAGCTCACTTTTCCTCTAGAAACTGTTGAACTCCCGAGCAGCTTTCTCTGTGGACCAGGGGCTGGCTGCCCGACCACTGCCCCTGTCCTGCCGAATGACTCAGGGCTGCAGTGTGGTGGCCTGGGGGGGGATGGACCCCCCAGAAGTCTCCGGCGGTGCCTTCGAGGTGGTCTGCAGCGGGACTGTGAGCCAGCGCGTCCTTTTCTGGCGGCCGTCAGTGTCTCGTGCCGTCGGGGAGCTGGGGCTCCGTGGGGGGTGCAGGCCCATGGCTGTCGTGTTGCCCCACTCCTGGGGGATGTGGCTCGTGCACCCCAGAGCTCTTTCCCACAAGTCCAGGATCAGGCAGCCATGCTGACTGAATGGTTAGGTGAGCTGACCCCTACCAGCTGTTCTTAGCTGAGGAAACGCTCACCTGGTGCATCCGGCGGCTCTCTGTGTCTTGCAGCCCCAAGACTGGCATCCACGAACTCCTCAGTTCCGGGGGCGGCTGTGCCATTGAGCATGAAAGGAAAAGCCCAGGTGAGTAGGACCACCTTCCAGGCTGTCACCCGTGGGAGTTAAGTGCCCTGTAGGGGGACAGTCCCCTGTGTCAGAGAAGGATACGGTTGTGGGTAATTACCCAACCTGGGTTCAAACGTGGGCCTTTATCACCAGCTGTGTGGTCCTGGTGAGTCCCTTTACCTCTCTGGGCCTCAGTTTCCTTTTCTGTACGATGGGGCTGATGTCCACCGCCATGGGGCACTGGGCACATTATGCCCCTCTAACAACTCCTTTCCTCCTTCATCTGTGCATTCGCCTGTTCAGCCAGCAGCCCGTTACTGAGCCCAGCACTGTGGGAGGCAGTGGGGCACCACGTTGAACGGGATGCCCGTGGGTCTGAAAGCTCAGAGATCATTTTCTAGACCGAAGCTGCTGAGAAAGTAGAATACCGTTTGCTTTAGTCAACAAAGCAGCATCACAGACACGTAAAGCGTGCGTCCCTGAGCTACGTGGGGGCGCTAACAAGGCAAGCTAGTGAGAACTGCTGCGACAGGGCGCTGGTTTCCACTTAGCAAGTAATTGCCGTGTCCCGAGAACTGTACTTGGGTTTTCTTCGTGCCTCTGAGGGGAGGTACGGTTTTCAATTCCAACTTAAAGATGAAGAAACAGGCTGAGGGAGGTAATCTGCTCGAACTCATAGGCTGGGAGGTCCGTGCGCATCATTCACCAGGCCATACCCAGTGTGCCTGTCACCCCTGTCCTTTGTAGGCAAAAACCAAGAAAGCCAGCAAGGTGGTGAACTCTACACCACATCCTGCCTCTGGGAAGGCAGGGGCCCACCTGCTGTCTGGGAGGTCGCCTAAGAAGTCAGCAGGGCCTTCAGCAAATGCCATCCTGGCCTCAGAAACTGAGGAGGAGGGCAGCGTCCCGGCCCTCGGGACCACGGCCAAGCCCGGTGAGCATCCCCAACCCTTAGACGCCAAGCCTCCCAAGTTTGGGCTGGGAAGGCAGGCCCAGCACTGCTTTGTCAGGCTCTGGGATATTCTGGAATTTAGAGGTCTGTCTCCACCGCAGTAAGGCCCAGCGCCTTGATAGGGGAGGGTCTGCTGCAGGGACATGTCCGGCTCTGCTGAGGGAGTTTGAGCAGCCCAGGTGATGGTGGAGCATTTTCTGGCTTATTGCTCTCAGGTGGGTACAGGCCCCACTGTGGAGGCTGAGACTACACTGAGGCCTGGGTTTGCTCCAGTTTCTCGTGTGAAATAGGCGTGGTCCTGCCTGCCTCAGTGGGATGATGAGAGGAGATGTCCGGGCTATCAGATGGTGGCTGGTGTGTGGTGGGACCTAGCACAAACCTTCCTGGGGTCACAGGTGTGGGGGAGCACAAGGATAGAGTGGCACGCGCCTCAGCTATGGGGCTTCAGGATGGGTGGGGCTGACGGTCTGCATGTGAGAAGCGAGCACACAGCACCTGCCTCTCATTTTCTGACCTGGCTGAGAGCCCGGTAGGGGAGTCTGGGAGGGCAGGCCCTCAGTCATCTCCCTGTCCATCCCTCAGGAATGGCATCAGCCAACCAGGCTGGCAGCTCCAGCGAGGAGACCTCCACCTCGAGCGATGAGACCTACGTGGAGGTAATTGCTGCCCGTCCTCAGGAGCTGCCCTCCCTCTGCAAACCTCTCACCCTCCCAGAGGCCTGACCGGGGCTTCGCACACCCGCGGGGCCAAGTCTGTTGAGCAAGTGTTTCAGGGTGACCGGGAGCTGGAAAGGCTGAGGCCCAGGGAGGGGAGCCGGGTGCTGTCGTCACACCATGGGTGTGGAAAAGGTCTACGGTTGTGGGGGAGCACCGCTGTCAGGTCTGTGAGACAGGGAAGGCTTCCTGGCAGAGGTGGCATTGGAGCAGGGACTTGCCGCACAGGGGATTCACCAGGAAGGGTTGTGGGGGCTGTGTTCAAGCAGAAAGAGCTGCGTGAGCCCAGGGCCAGACGGGTGGCTGTCCTGTGGTGTGGTCCGGGTGAATTGGTGAGGTTGCTGAACGGTTCTGAGCCCGCTGGTGGATGCCAGGCCTGGGTGCTTGGTCTGTGGCCTCATCTCTTCTCTGAACTGTGAGCAAGGGTCCATTCCTTATTGTGCAGCCAGGCCTTGGGAGGGCTGTGTAGGAGGTGCACAACTGCTGCTGCCGTGGGGATGGGAGGGGTCCCTGGGAAGTCTGCTGCGGTGCTGATGGCTACTGTAAAGGGAGAACGTGGAGAGCTCTGAGGGACCACAAGAAGAATGGGACCTCCTTAATGAAGTGCAGGTGCCTTAGGAGGTCGGAGGTCAGCAAGGGCCACTTCCTGCTCCCTGACCATGAGGACCACAAGGGGGGTTTGGGTTTTATTTTAGGGTCTGTGAGCAGCTGATTCAAGGTTTTAGGCCTGGAGGTAAGATGGGCTGATTTAGGTTTGAAGAAGATCGCTGGTTGTGGCCGGGGTTGGAGGACAATGTACAACAGAAGCAGTGAGAGCATTGACGTGGCAGGCAGACTGGGGCTGGTGTCTGGCACCAGGGCGCCTACTAGAAACGGGGTGTGGAGGCAGAGGCACGGTTCAGGGGCAGATGGACCTGGTGCCCGGAGTGCTTCTCGCCTCCTGCCTCACCCAGTAACCTGTGAAGGTGGAGACCTTCCTCCTATCTACCCTAGGCCTAGCCACTCCCCACATCCACCACCCCTCCCCCCCACTCTCAAGCCGTGGATACAGCCATCAAGCTCCCATTCCTACTTGGCTCTGGGAAGCCCGCAGCCAGACTCCTAGCTTGGAGGCCAGAGGCCAGAACAGGGCCCTAGCAGCAGCAAGGAGCTTGCGCTCCAGGAGCCGGCTGCCCCAGAAACCTGGGCCAGGTGAGGTCTAACTGAAGACAGAGGTGGAGGTAGGGCACTGCCTGCCTGAGCCATGTCCGAATTTTAGAAGTCTAAGAAAGAGCCCGGAGAGGGAGGGAATATGCCCAAGGTACCTCAGCAAGCCAGAGGCGAGACTGGCATTCAGATCCTGGCCTCCCAGCCCTTGGGAAGGCTGCCGTGATCAGATGCCTGTGGTTGAAGGGGTGGACATGGTGGGCCTTCCGGTTGAGAGAGCTGCCCCTGTGTGCCCGAAGCATAGTGGTTGGGAGTTCTGCCCCCAAGGCGACACAGAAACGGGTTCTGGTCGTGACTTTGCCCTTAATATTGGTCTTGAGTGACTTAACCTCCCTGAGCTTCTTGTCCTTTTCTGGAAAATGGGTATTAAGATAGCATCTGTCTCGGGGAGTTCTTTGAGAATCAGCTGGCATTAGGAAAGGGCTTTATAAACCGTGACGCCTCTCAGAGCCCTCATTTCTTCTCTCATTGCATCCTCTTGTTCCAGGTGAAGCCTTCAGTAAAACCACCCCAGGTCAAAACCTCGCCCGCCCCTGCCAAGGACTCTCTAGGGAGAGGGGCAGCCCCAACCCCTGGGAAGGCAGGGGATGTGACACCCCAAGTCAGAGGAGGTGCCCTGACCCCAGCCAGCAAGGCCAAGAAGCCAGAAGAGGACTCGGAGAGCAGTGAGGAGGAGTCTGAGAGTGAGGAGGGGGCCCCTGTGGAGCCACCCCACCAGGTGAGGCCTGGGCTGACTACCCTGGGCGTCCTCAGAGCCCCCAGAGGCTGCTGGATGGCTGTATGATGATCACCTCGTCCCCTCTGCCAATAAGACTCGCCTTGGGGGTTGGGGGGCAGGAAGTGGGGTGTGAAAACTGAAGGGCAAGGGCACTGGGCTTGTCAGCTCCCTGTGGAAATTGCCCCTCTTGCCTGAGCAGCAGCCTAGAAGGGCTACTTCCCACAGGGTGGCCCTGCACCCTAGTCTGTCAGTAACTCCCCTTCACCTCAGTTTCCCTGTCTCGTAAATGCGATGTGGCCAGCTGGTCCTTTTGTGAAGGAACTTAAGTTTTAACTGCCTAGTCCTCTGGCTTCTTAGCTATCAGGAATCTTGTTACCATCCCTCTGCTGAGACCCACTCCTCTGGGTCCAATGGCCAAGACTCTGGGTGCATCTGAAGGGAAAGCAGAGGGAGGCTGCTAGAGTTGGAGAGCCAGGTGGAGGAAGCATCAGATAGTGGTGGTAAAAGGCCCCGAAGCTGGCCCGGTGAGGCCCAGGGCTGGATGGTAAAGGCGAGGTGCAATTAATATAATGAAGTTCACTTTGCCGGGTGATGATGAGGACGGTAAGGTGGGCCTCGCTGTAGGAGTGGTAATTGAAGTTGAGTACTCAGGGAAGGCCTTACGGAGACCGTGCAGCCCGAAGGAGTGGGACAGGGGTGTGGGCCTTGTGGACATTTGGATGAAGGCCATTCTGCCAGGGAACCTAGCAAGCGTCCAGGCCCTGATGTGGCAGTGGGGGGAGAGAATCATGACACAGCACAGCGAGGACCATCCAGACGTGGTGCCTGTGTTCCCATGGCTCTCCCACTGACAGGAGCCCAGCCGGGGGGGCCTCACACCTGTGTATGGGTGGCTCTGGGAGCAGTGCAGGGCCATCAGGGACGACTGCCACAAGGAAGTGCTGTGTGTCTCTGACCTGGAGGCAGTGACTGTGGCCAAGTGAGCAGGCAGGGCTGTGAAGGCCCCAGAGTGAGAGCGAAGCTGATAGGCCAGGCCTGAGCACAAGTCAGGGTGGAGAGTGAGAGTGAGAAGCAGGAGGATCTTGTGACCCCCAGCTAAGGCCTCAGCTTTGTCCCGAGGGCACCACCGGAGGGTGAGGAGGGGGACAAACTGCCCTTTCTTTTACCAGGTGAAGGCCTCGGAGAAAACTGTCCAGGTCAGAGCTGCCTCGGGTCCTGTTAAGGGGACCCCTGGGAAAGGGGCCACCCCTGTACCCCCTGGTAAGAGAGGGCCTGCAGCTGCCCAGGCCAAGGCAGGGAAGCCAGAGGACGACTCCGAGAGCAGCAGTGAGGAGTCGTCTGGCAGCGAGGAGGAGCCGTCAGCTGCCAAGACGCCCCTTCAGGTGAGGCCTGGGAGGGAGAGTCCGTGAAACTTGTCTGCAAGGACCCTAGTCATGCTCAGAGCCCTGCCCCACTTCTCATGTGTGGTGTCCTTTGCCCTTGTCCGGCCTCTTGTGTCTCCTCATGTCACCCCTTGTGTGTTCCCTCCTTGATTCCGCTTGTCTCCCTCCAGGGACAGCCTTCAGGGAAGACCCCCCAGGTCAAAACTGCCTCAGCTCCTGCTAAGGAGTCCCCTAGGAAAGGGGCCCCTCCAGTGCCCCCTGGCAAGGCAGGACCTACAGCTGCCCAGGCTCAGGTGGGGCAGGGCAAGGGGGCAGAAGACTCGGAGAGCAGCACCGAGGAGTCTGACAGCGAGGGCGAGGCACCAGCAGCTGTGTCCCTCGCTGTGAGCCCTGTTCAGGTGAGGCTGCCAGGCACCCCGCGATGGCCTGTGCCCCATTCTGGAGAGCCCGTCTGTCGGCTTGTCCTCCCCTTCCGCGCCTTGGGACCCGGGCCCCACATTTGCTTTCCTCACACACAGTCCCCTGTGGGCTCCCTCCCTGATCCTATCTTCTGTTCCTCTAGGCAAAGCCCTGGGGGCAAAACTCCCAGGGCAGAGCTGCCTCAGGGCCTGTGAAGGGGTCCCCTCAGAAGGCGGGGCCTGCAGCCACCCAAGTAGGGAAACAGGAGGAGGACTCGGAGAGCAGCAGCGAGGAGTCAGACAGTGAGGGGGAGGCGCCGGCCCAGGTGAGGCTCCTGCCTGTAAGTTTCTTTTTCCCCCTCAGTGTCAGGAGCCCCCCACGCACACCCACACGCTGCTTCTGTTTGCCCTCTTGGTTTCTTGTGTCTCTGCACACAGCCATGCTTTCCACTCCCTCCCCTGATCCTGTGTGTCTCGCTGCAGGCAAAGTCCCTGGGGAAAGTCCCCCAGGTCCCCACTGCCTCAGGTCCTGCCAAGGGGCCCCCTCAGAAGGCAGGGCCTGAAGCCACCCAGGGCAAGGCCGCAGTGTCCAAGGAGGACTCAGAGAGCAGTGAGGAGGAGTCAGACAGTGAGGAGGAGGCGCCTGCAGCCTTGGCTCCTGCCCAGGTGGGCCCAGCCTGACCTGAGCCACTGATACCAGTTGGCTCCCCCGGGAGCTGTGGGGAGGCATGGCAGCCGGGCTCCACCCTAGAACAGATGGGGGGCTCTGAATTCAGGCTTTTTCTCTAGCTTCTGACTTCTGCTTTTTCTCAGGCAAAACCGGCTATGAGAACACCTCAGACCAAAGCCTCCCCAAAGAAGGGCACCCCAATTACGCCAGCCCCTGCCAAGGTCCCCCCGGTGCGAGTGGGCACACCAGCCCCTTGGAAGGCAGGATCGGCATCTTCTCCAGCCTGCACGTCATCCCCAGCAATGGCCAGGGGGGCCCAGAGGCCGGAGGACTCTTCAAGCAGCGAGGAGTCCGAGAGTGAGGAGGAGACCACTCCTGACCCTGCAGCAGGACAGGTGAGGCCAGGTTTGTCTGGCAGACTCTGGGCTAGTCCTCAGGTCACCCTTCAGCCTTCCGTGATATGTGTTTCTTCCCTGTCATTCCAGGCACAGTCTGTGGGGAAAGGCATCCCAGTGAAAGCTGCACCCACAAAGGGGTCCTCAGGCCAAGGGGCTGCCCCAGTGCCTGCTGGGAAGGCAGAGCTTACAACAGCCCCGGCCAAGGCCGAGACGCGGGAAGACTCAGAGAGCAGTGAGGAGGACTCAGACAGCGAGAAGGTGACCGCAGCTCCAGCCCAGGTGAGGCCTGAGAGGAGCCAGCCCATCCCACGCGCACCAGAGTTCGGGGCTGCGCTGGCCCCCAAGTGTACAGAAGCCTCAAGGGCCGCTTCAACTCAGCCTCGTTCCCCACTTTTCACTTGGTCTCCTCCATCTGTCAGAGATGCGGTCTCCCCGGTGGCCTTTTGCGCTCCTGTTGAGACTCCCTATACCATCCACAATCCCTGGCCCCTCTGCCTGGTGTTTCCTGTCTCCCTCGGGGAGTTCCCAGACCAGACGGGGGCGTGGATGTGCACACATCCCTGCGTAATGTGCTAAGGTTGAAAATAGAGCATGGACCTGGGCTAACAGCACTGTGGATGATAGCATCCGAGGGTTTCCCGGAGGGAGGGCCTCCTGGAGGAAGGGGCATTGGAACTGTGGGCTGAAAGAGCTGGCCAGGGTTTGTTCCAGGCAAAGAAACTTGCCTCTGTGCCCAGAGGGTGGGAGAGTGCCTGGCCTGAGGGAGCTGCCCCAAGCAGAGCACGGTGGGATCGCTGGGGGAAATGGTGTGGCAGTGGCAGACGGCAGGGGGCTTGGGGCCAGACTGCCTGGGTCCAAGTCCTGGCTCCGTTTCCTAGCAAGTGACGAAACCTGTCAGGGCCTTTGTTGACTCTTCTGTAAACTGGAAATCAGCCTTCACAGGGTTGAGAATTTAAGGCGATCTCACCTCCCATACCCAGCAAGGGGCCTGTGCACACAGCAGGCTGGCTCCTCTGCCACCCTGAGGGCAGGCCAGGCTGATGGGGAGCAGGATCAGGAGTCCCCTCCCAGCCGAGAAGAGTGAAGATGCTTGCACCTCGCACTTGCCCACCCACGGGTTATTATTTGTAATTGTCGCTCTTCTTCCCCCTCCTCCCCTCTTCAATAACCACTCAGAAATTAGTCATTTCTATTTTCCCTCTACCAGGGCACGTGTTTGCTATGGGATTTTTTTTTTTTTGACCCCCCTCTCCCTGTTGCCTCATGGGACCCAGGCCCCTGTGATTTCCCCTGTGATCTGACAGTTGTGTCTGGGCCCTGCTGGAGTCCCAGCCTGGCAGCTCCTACCCTGTTTCCACACATTCCAGGCCAGTGTCTGAAAAGTTTTCACTGCGTCTCCCCATCTGAGCCTCCCACCGGTACCGTCAGACAGATGTCCATTTGCTCTGGTTTCTGGAGGAGGAAATGAAAAGAGCTGTTTGCTGACTGGCTTCTGCTCAACCAGCCAATGAGGGTCAGCGGGGCCTGTGCCCCAGCGTGTCCCCCTCAAAAGCCTTTGCCTTTTACGCTTCTTCCTGCTACGTTTTGGCCCGAACTTCTCCAACCACAGGCCTGATTATGCTGTGGGGCCTTCCTTCCTCTCAAGGTGTGAACTAAAGCGGCTAATCCCTCTCTAGGGGCCCAGCCTTCTAGCCTGATGCCCTGTCAGAAGATGGTGCCTTGCCTAATTAACTTCAAGAGGCCTGCATTGCCCTCAGTGAGACCGGTGGGTCTGACGAGACTCTTGTCTGAAGGGATAAGGATAATTAAGCCTCTGTTGTGGGGTTAGGAGAAGGATTAAACAAAATAATACTTGTATGGCCTCGCTTTCAAAATCCTGTCTGTACATACTAAGTGGGATCCACACTGCTCAGGGTAGCTGGGGTCAGAAGTGAGACACGTAGTCTCTGGTCTGCTCGGAAACCCCAGCCAGCTCAGAGGACTCCATCCACATGAGAGGTGAGGTTCAAAATAAAGTAACAAAGACAGGATTGGTTCTGGGAAACCAGATGTGCCGGAGACTGAGGAAGGAGATGATTCTCCATTGATCTCGATTGAAAAGCTGTATGAAGAGAGGCCTTGTGTGAGAGGCCCGGGAGAGATGGTCAGTCAGTGTGTGAGGAACGGCTGAATGAGTGGTAGAGTGCCTTCGCGAGCCGACCTTGTGGTGTGGTTGGTCTTACATCCTGTGATGACGGTACATTTACTTATCAATTTTCATGGCTTTTATAGGTTCCCTAGGGTTTTTTATATACAGATCTTGCTGTGTGTGAATCAGGACAGTTTTGCTCTTTCCTCTTCAATCTAGATGATTTTCTTTCTCTTTCTTGCCTTCCTGCACTGGCTAGAACCTCCAGTGCAGTGCTGAGTAGCAGTGGTGAGAGCAGACGCCTTTGCCTTGTTTTCAATTTAGGGCATAGCACTCAGTCTTCCACTGTTTAGTATGATGATAGCTCTAAATTTTTCAAAGATTCCTTTTATCAGGAGGAGAACGTTCTTTTCTTTCTTTAAAGATTTTATTTTGAAGTAACCTCTACACCCACATGGGGCTCAAACTCACAGCCCCAAGGTCAAGAGTCACATGCTCTTATCGACCAAGGCAGCCAAGTGCCCCAAGTTCTTTTCTAGTCCTAATTTGTTGAGAGTTTTTATTAGTTGAATTTTTATCAAATGCTTTTTTCTGTTGAACTGATTTTAGTGGGTTTTTTCCTTTATTCTATTAATGGAGTATATTACACTTGGTTGATTTTCAGGTGTTAAATCCATCTTTTGTTCTTCTGGCAAATCCCGCTTGGTCATGATGTAGACTCCTTTTTCTTGTTAGGATTGGTTTGCTAATCATTTGTTACAGGTTTTTGTGTCTATATCTGTAAGGATTATTAGGCTGGGGTTTTCGTGTGATGTCTTAGCCTGGCGTTGGGATCACAGTGATACTGGCCTCGTAAAATAAGTTGGGTGGTCTTCTCCCCTTTGTTTTCTGAAGCCTTATGTTGGATTGGTATTAATTTCTTCCTTAATAGAATTCACCAATAAAGCCATCTAGGCCTGTGTTTTTTTGTGTATGGAAGATTTTTTTTTCTTAGAGAGTGCAAGTGGGGAAGGGGCAGACAGAGCTGGAGACAGAGAATCCAAAGTGGGATCTGCACTGACAGCAGTGAGGCTAGTGTGGGACTTGAACTCAAGCTTAACCGACGGAGCCACCCAGGCGCCCCAAAGATTTTTAATTACTAAATCAAGTTTGAAAATTGATTATTAGTCTCTTCAGGTTTTCTTGCTTCTTGAGTCCATTCTGTTTTGTATCTTCTGGTGGTTTGGTGCACAGTTAATAATTTGTGCCTTTCTAGGAATGTGTGTGTTTTCATCTCCAGTGTCTTCATATGGTGGTATAACTTTGTTCATAGTATTCCCTATAATTCTCTCTCATTTCCTTTGGGTCTATAGTGATGTCCTGCCTTCTTCCTAATTTTCAGTAATTTGTGTCTTTTTATTCTTGGTCAGCCTAGCTAAAGACTTATCAATTTTGTTGTTCTTTTCAAAGAAACAACTTTTGGTTCCTTTTTTTTTTTTTTTTTTTTAATTAAAGAGAAAGTGATTGTGCATCGGGGCAGGGCAGAAGGAGGAGAGAGAGAGAGTCTTAAGCAGGCTCCAGGCCCAGCGCAGAGAAGCCTGACACAGGTTCAGTCTCACAACTGTGAGATCATGACTTGAGCTAAAATGAAAATCTGGGGACTTAACCCCATTGCTCTAGTCTTAATTATTCCTTCTTCTGGTTTAATTTTCTCTTCTCTTTCTAGCTTCTTAAGGTGTAAATTTATTTCTGAGAGTGCACAGCAGGGGAGGGGCAGAGAAAGCGAGGGACAGAGGATCTGGAGTGGGCTCTGTGCTGACAGCAGTGAGCCCGATGTGGGGCTTGAACTCAAGAAACCGTGAGATCCTGACCTAGCCAAAGTCTGAAGCTCAACTTACTAAGCCACCCAGGCACCCCAAGGTGGAATTTTAAATTGTTTATTGTAGCTCTTGGGTTTTTTTTTTTAAGTTTATTTATTTATTTTGAGAGAATGCATGAGAGAGTGGGCAGGGGGTTCGGAGAGAAAATCCTAAGCAGGCTGGTGGAACACCCCATGCCCTCCCCACCCGGCTGACATCATGAAGCCCTACACCCTAGTCAGGACCCCATCTCACAAAACGTGAGATCATGACCTGAGCAGAGACTAAGAGTTGGATGCCACCCAGGTGCTTCTCTTGTTTGTCTAGTGTAAGTGTTTAATGCAATGAATTTCCCTATAAGGACTGCATTAACTTCCTTCCGAGGATTTTTGAAATGTTGGGGTTTTTTTTTTTCTTTTTTATTCTTTGACCCATGGGTTATTTAGAAGTGGGCTAGTTTCTGAGTATCTGGGACTGTGTAGATTTCTTCCTGTGGTTGATTTCTAATTTAATCCCACTGTGGCTGGAGAACATATTTGGCATGATGTCAGCGCTTTTAAGTTTACTGAGACTTGTTAGGTCAACTTAGTCCTGGTGTCCTTTGTTTTCTTCAGTGTATGTAGAAGACATTACTCCCCTCAGGATGCCTTTTCTGTGCTGATAAGCACGGTGGCCTTTATCAGACACAGTCTGTGCTCCAGAGGGTTTTCTTTCTTGAAATCCTGATTCTTAATTTCACTTGGTCGGGTGTGGATGAGGGTAGCTGGGCTGTGGGGGATGTCACTGATTAGGTGACATCTCTGAATGAGGCAGGGACCTAGACAGGATGCCAAATTCCTCATTACATCAGTAGAGTTTGTTCTCACACTCTTGTCAACAATCTCACGGCCAAAGATTTTATACTTTGTTGCTCTCCTCTCTCTAGTCCGTTTGTTTGGATACCCCAACAGTCTTTTTGAGGATTGCTTGGATGTCTGTTAAGGTTAGGTGAAATGGAAGAAACAACGTTGGTTTTCTATCTTGCTCTGCCATGCTGAGTGCCTGGCTCCTACCTCGTAGACTAAGCTGGCTGCTTGAGCTCCAGCTATTACCTCAGCATTCCTTCCAATTGGGAGGAAGAAGGTACTTGTTTTCTGCATGTGTAAGGAATTGAAATTGTATAGTCAACGTCCATTCTGTTAGCCAGAAGTTAACTTCATGGCCGCTGAAAGGGAGCCTGGAAAACGCCTTTCCTCTAGGCCTGCTTGTACTTAGCTAACGTTAAGAAAAGTGCTCACAATAATGAGTTGATGTGAGTGCTAATTATGTGCCAGGCACCATGTTAAATGCTATAACTCTCTCATTTAATCCTGATAATAATCGTAATAACCCTATGGGTGGGCCTTGTTGTTATCTCCATTTTGCAGAGGAGGAAACTGAGGCCCAGTGAGGTCAGTGATTTGCCCAACTTCACACAGCCACTAACTGGAGGAGCAAGAATCCAAACTCGGGCACCCAACTCCAGAATCTGAGTTCTTGCTAATCGCCCTGCTGCATCTCACCCTGCCTGTCCTGGCCTTCTCGTTTCTCCTTCCAGGTGAAGCCCGCGGTGAAAACCCCGCAGACCAAAGCCAGCAGAGTGGCTTCATCCAAAGGGGCAGCCGCAGCTTCCAGGAAGGCGGCCGCTGCAGCTGCACCAGCCAGACAGGAGTCCCCGGCCAAGGCAAGTGGGACCAGAAGCCCCAGGAGGGGCCAGAGCCGGGTGGCGAGGAGGACCGAGTGGTGGCCTCGGCCTGGACAAGGGCCCTGCACAGCCACACCATGGGTGGCGCATAATCTAAATGGGACTGCGGTGTCGACTTCCTTCCCCAATACTGTTGCCTCCTCACGATTCAGGTGAAGCCAACAGCAAGAGCCCCCCAGAGCAGTGCCGTCTCAGGGAGGGGCCCGGGCTCTGTGCCAGCCGTGGGGAAAGCCGTGGCCGCAGCAGCGCAGCCAGGGCCAGGCAGGGGCCCACAGGAGGACTCAGAGAGCAGCGAGGAGGAGTCGGACAGCGATGGGGACGCCCCCACTCAGGTGAGGCCCAGGGAGGGCCGAGAGCAGCCCTGTGCTGGCCCTTTGGCTCCCTCCCCTGATTCTGTTTCTCTCACTCCAGGCGAAGCCGTCAGGGAAGAGCCCCCAGGTCACAACTGCTTCAGCTCCCGGCAAGGGGCTCGCCAGGAAAGGGGCTGCGGCAGTCACCCCCGGGAAGTCTGGAGCTGTAGCCGTGCAGGCCGGGAAGCCAGAGGAGGACTCGGAGAGCAGCAGTGAGGAGGAGTCTGACAGCGAGGAGGAGGTGGCGGCGGAGGCAGCGCCGGCCCAGGTGAGGCCTAATGAGGAAGCAGCTATAACGCCGGGCCTCTGAGCCGCTACCACCCCCTTCTCACTCAGAACTTGGGTTTGGGGCCGGGTGAGGAAGGAAGACAAGACTGAGGCTGTGACTCCAGGATCCTTAGCCCAGCTGCCATCTTCCATGTCTCTCTAGGTGAAACCCGCTGTAAAAGCCCCCCAGACCAAGGCCTCGCTGGTGAAAGGCGTCACAGGCTCTTCTAAATCCACCAAGGCATCCACGGCACGAGTGGACACACCAGCCCCACACAAGGCTAGGACAGCAACCCCTGCCAAGGTAACTGAGACCCGGAATCCAGAGAAGGATTGGCCTCCAAGGAGGCTCAGCCTGTGAGGCAGGTGCCATGCGTCCCCTGGGGGCTGGAGGAAGTCCCGTCCCTCACCAGGGCGCTTGTGTAGGCATGTGCGTCTCCCCAAGGAGGGCTCATCTGGAGTGAGGCCTGGGGAGTGGAGAGAGGGAGGGAGTGAGGGGCCAGCTTTTTCTGGATGATTTTCCTCATGTTTGCAGAACGCAGCAGGAGCAGCTGTGTCCTGCAAAAGTTCAGGGGGACAAACTCCAGGACTTCTCAGGCTCAGACATGGGATGGAAATTATTTATACAGGCCTGGTAGTCAACATTGAGCCTTGGAGTCAGGAGAGACCGTAGCAGGTGGTGGCAGCCAGAGCTAACTGGAGAGCTTGTGCCCCATCTAGAAAGCAGCCAAGTGTGACCTTGTAGAAGTATGCCCTTTGTGTGGCCAGATCTTCATGGTATTTCTTTTTATGTTATTTTTGAGAGAGTGTGTGAGCAGGGGAGGTGCAGAGAGAGAGGGAGATGCAGAATCTGAAGCAGGCTCCAATCTCTGAGTTGTCAGCACAGAGCCCGATGCAGGGCAAGAACTTAGGACCATGAGATCATGACCTGAGCCAAAGTCAGATGCTTAACTGACAGAGCCAGCCAGATGCCCCCAGATCTTTGTTTCTTAAGGGAAGCTGGAAATCCCTGTGCTGGGTCCGGCCCCCTTCTCTCTTAGAGTCCTGTTTTCTTCACATGTAAAACAAGCACCAAGAAGTCTGTTAAGCCCTCCTAGCACTGACTTCTGCCCGCAGCACGTCAGACCAACTACAGAGTGCTCTCTCTTGCTGGTAGATGTAAAGGGATGAAAGATGTTGGCCCTGCCCTCAATGGGGCGTATAGTCAGTGGGCAAGATGAAGTGACTGTGTTATTGCAGAATCTTCTGGTAATGCTCTGTCTGATGGAACTGGAAGAACAGGTCTCCAAGAGGCCAGAAGAGACAATTGGGTAGAGCTCAAGGAAGAGCAGGGGCTCACCAGACAAAAAAGGTGGAGCTAGGCACTCGGGGGGCCAGGAGGCCTGGGGGCGGCTAAGGGGAGGGATGTGAAGTCAGGTGTGCCCCACGGAGGCCTGCCAGCCAGCAGACAATATTCACTTCTAGTTGCTCGTGACCAGTACCATTTATGGGGGCCTCAATGCCAGACTCAGACACGAGGGTCCGGCCATGTTTAGACATGCAGTATTTCGGTTGGTGTTTTTTTGTTTTTTGGGGTTTTTTTTTAAGTTTTAAGTGGTTTCCTATATCAGGATATCCTAATCTTTAACCTACTTGCAAGAGCTTAAAGAGGATTGTTTACCTCATAGGTTTTGGGCACAAAGTTTTGGGGTAAGGCTGCTCTAATGGTGGTTCGTTCGGCTCAGCCTCATCAGTGACCCCGGTTTCTTTCTCCACCTGCCTCATTGTCAGGACCGGGCTGCAGCACCCCCTAGAGGAGCTAGGAAGCTCCCAGCTGACCTCCCTACCCCTTATCTCCCTGTCTACATCTAGGGCATGTGTTTCCCCTGACCAAAAAAAAAAAAAAGAACCCTGCTCACTGTAAGGGTCTTGCCCTGTGATTGGCCAGGAGAAGGGGCGGCCCTCCTCAGAGCCTGGTGCGGGGCAGAGTTGGGGTTCTGTGAGCAAGGAAGATGTGGGGGCATGGCTGTTGTGTGTGTTGTATGGAGCTGACCCATTTAAAGATTAGGAAATTACACAATTCGGGATATTTTAGTTGCTCTGGAGAAACTGGACTCGGGCAGCCTCGGTGGCTCAGCCACTTTGGTGGCTCGGCTGAGTAGTGAAGAGGGGCCTCTGCCCTGGGCTCGCCGGAGCTGGTCTTCACCAGTGCCCGCTCCTCTGGCCCCCTGCCTGCAGCCTCTGCCCAGCCAGCCTCCCTCGCTTATGCCTGGCCTGGTAGGCAGAGATGGCAGCCTTGGGACAGTTCTAGCTGGCCTTTGCTTTTACCGGGGGTGTTACAGCCAGACGGGAGCCGTGCCAGGGCCACGGGCACACCTCCGCAGCCTCTTCCTGGGCTGCTGTCTCCGCATTCGGACACCCAGTCCACAGCACTCTGGCCCTCGGGTCTTAGCGGCGCTGACTCGCACTTCCCTTTCAAGTCAGAGTCAGCTCTGGAAGGGGTGTTTGCAGAGCGGAAGCCTGTGTCCCAGTGGCTGTGGGCACGCCAAGCCAGCAGCTGTCTCCCCGTGCCAGTAGTGAGGGGCCGTGCTGCCTTCGTGGACAGCCAGCATGTGTGAGGCTCATTGCTCACTGGCTGTGGACTCCCCGCCCGTGTCCCCTCTCGGCTAACACCTCCTCTCCCCTACCCATCTGCTTGTCCCCTCAGAAGGAGGGTGGCCCCAAAACTGCCAGAAGCAAGACCCTGGCCCCCGCACCTCCGGAGAATGATGCGGAAGGGTCCTCGGAGAGCAGTGATGAGGAGCTGCCAGCCAGCCAGGTGGGCCCCTCCTTCTCTTGGTGGCTTGGGGCGGGGCAGTGGGCCTCGGGTGGGAGGAGAGGGGCTGAGGGCAAACCTTTGCCATTTAAACAGCGCTTCACAGTTTCCTGATCTCTTCCCTCTGATTCCTGGTTCCCTCCCCGGGAGGGAGCAGGGCATCATTGAACATCAGGGCTCTTGGGTAGGAGGGCATGTGCTTTTGCCTGTTTGATGTGTCGGGAGCCAAGGCCCAGTAAGTTGACAGTCAATTCCCCGGGCATTCATGACCCATAAGGAGCCAAGGCAGAGGTAGAGTGGCCGCTGGCTCCCCTTTGGCACGCAGTCATGTGTTCTGCTGTACCCTGAGCCCTCCCAGACTGCACCCCTAAGGTTGGGGCCAGGCCCACCTTCCTAAGTCTGCTAGACTGGTGTCCATGCTTATGTGTGAACCCCAGCCTTTCTAGCAGATGGTATTGCCCTGTCCTCTAGCCCCAAGTGCCCAGAAGCTTCTGCCAGGTCCCCTCGGGGACACAAGTCCTCCAATGACCAGACGAGTGGGGTCTCCTTAGCCATCTCCCTCACATACTATAGCGCCGATCAGCCCGGCAGCGAGGTCACGTGCTGCTTGCACACCCCTAGTGGTGGGGCGGGGTGTCCGCTGCCTTTCTCTTCTCCGTAGCACAAATTATAATAATCATGATGAATGGCTGCATCTAATGTTGTGCGTCACTCTCCGTGTGCCAAGCACAGTGCTAAACACCGTGCTTCATTGTTCTGCTTACTTCCTGCAACAGCCCTGGGAGGGTAGGTCTCTCTTTTATTCCCATTTTAAGGAGGAAGGAATGACGCCCAGTGAAGTTGAGTGACCCGCCCCAGCATCACATGGCCAGTAACAAACGGACAGACCTGGCGTTCGAACCCAGGCTGTCCACGCTCCTGCCGCTGCCCAGCACTGCCTCCACGCTCCTGTCTCCCGGGAAGGAGGAAGGCGGCTCGGGCATTGCCCTCCAGCTCTCCACAGCGCCCTTACAAGGCTGCCTTCTCTGAGCGGGATGGGACAGCTGGGAGGGAGGGGGCCGCCTCGCCCTTCTCCGCGGAGGCGGAGTAACACAATTACAGTGAACATCATGCCTAAACTGAACCGTTTAATTGGTACGTTAGTCCTGAAGATTCTGGAGTCCCTATTAAAAAAGAAGGACGAAAGTTGGCATTTTGCACTTTTCCCTAGGAGGTTTCAGGGGAGATGGCACAGCCTGGGGAAACCGCAGCCTCCTCTGACTGGGGGGTTTTTAGCTCCCCCATCCTCAGCGCTCTAACCATGGTTATCATCATGATTATGCATTTGTGAAGCACTTCTCTATCGAAAAGTTTCACTCTGTTTTTATTATTAGCCCATCAGTGGGGAAAAGGGATCGATGCCAGAGTGGTGGGCAGAGCTTCAGGCTGGGAGGCAGGGGGAATTGTGGCTCCATTCCCAGGCTCGCTCACTGTGCCTCAGTCTCCCCACCTGCAGGGATGGTCTCCAGCCTCTTTCTCTGAGAGAAATTTCTGGGGGGAGTCTGTGGCTCAGCCCTGTTGCGCTGGCATCGTTAGCCCCAGGCCAGGGTGTATGCTAGGGTCTGGGGCAGGTACACTATTAAGACAAAAGCCCTGTCCTCAAACTTCCAGGTAGAGTCAGAGAAGAAGACCTGTAAGGAACTAAACTGGGGCGTTAGTTGGGAGCCGTAGCATGGCTGGTCCTGGAAAGAATTCCTGGTCGGTGCCTGGAAAGCGAACTTCCAGTACCGCTCTGGCTGAGTGAGGCGACTTGCCCTCTCTTCAGGCTCAGACCTGGAGAGTGGGGTTTCCTGGCCCCTTAGAGTAGGGCTGGCCCAGGACCTGGTAACCAGCCCCAGGCAGTTCCGAGAGGCTCTCGGGTACCTTCTTGGCTCTGTCCCTCATTCCCAGGGTTGGCATCTTAAGCCAGTCAGCCCTGCCCACACTGTGCCTCAGGCTGGAGCGAGGGCACAGTCGGTGAACTCTGCCAGGACAAGAGCCTCAGGTTTGGTTCTGCAGGGGGATGGGAGTGCCCGCATTCCGTCTGGTCCCTCGCTGCCCCGTGCCCATAGGGAGGCCCAGACCAGCGTTCAGGCTGCGTCGGCTCCAAGTGAGTCTCTTTGACTGTCACCTCTGCGCGCCGTGCTTTGCAGTTTGCAGAGCAAGTCAGAGCCCTTCTGGGGAGCAGGCCCAGGCTGGGATTGCTAATAGCCCTATCAACAGGTGGGAAACTGAGGCCCACGGAGCTCAGGGGTTGGGCCACACGGTGAAGTCTGGCAGAGGTAGGATCAGAGGCGGGTTTCCCCCCATCTGTGGGTTGCATGGCCCACCTTTTCAACTCTCCATTGCCACTGGACTCCTGTCGTGTCCAAGGCTCAGCCCTGGACCCTTGTGTCCCTGCCCTCTGAGCCAGGCCCCGTGCACCGCCCCCAGCCCGGAGCCGTGTGGGCAGGTGGAGTGGGGAGGAGGTGGCGTTTGCTGCTGCGCTGCTTTTAACATCCCAGACGCTATTGTTTGCCTTGGTGGGTTCGGTGCCTCTCTGCATCCCCGACAATCTGTTCTTCTGTCTTCTCACATATATATAGATCCCCCCTCCCTCAACTGTAAGCCTTCTCCCACTTTCCATCCTTCTCTCTTTCATCATGTGGGAAGGCAGGCTCTGGAAGCCGCAGATCAGAGCAGCTGCGGGGGAGGCTGTGTGGCAAGGGGAGGAAGGGCCCCAGCCCAGCAAGGCTTCCGCCCTCTGGCGGTTACCCCTATGCTTTGCTTTTCACGGTGCCTCTCCCACTGCCCCCTGGGCCCAGGAGGAAGGCAGTTTGGTGTGGTGGGCAAAACCAGCTCCCTGGGCAAGCTTCCTGCTGCTGCACCTGCTTCCTGTGTTTCCTCCCAGGCCAGATGAGGACTGGAACTCAGACCGAGTCTGCCCTGAGGGCGGAGGGTAGGCTTGTCTGGCTCCCTGGCTCGATGCGTGCGAAGTGCCCATGTGAGCAGTGGGCACACCCACTAGAGCTGTGGCCCAGCCTGGTCCGCGGGATCCCTAGGAGCTGCCACTTTCTCTGTCTCTTGCCGTCTCACTGGAAGATGTAAAGCCTGCCCAAAGATAGAACAGTGCCAGAGAACCCCCGCGTGTCTTCCCCAGCCTCAGCGGGTCTGCAGTCGTGACCAGGCTCGCTTCACACAAACCCTCCGCTCCTTCCCCACTATCCCAGGTTCCTTCTTTTAAAGGACAGCCACCATACACTGTCACCCCTGAGAAACTCACCTGCGAAGTCAGTGTCTCCATTTCCCGGATTATCTAATGTTCTTTACATGTGGTGTGTCCAAGTAAGAATTCACACAAGGGCCACATGCTACATTGAGTCCCTTAGGTCTTAATGTGTTGGGTTTTTTACCCTGTGCAGTTTATTTGGCTCAGTGTAGCTGGGCCGTGGCACCCGGGGCCACATCTCAGGAGGCTGCCTCAGAGTCTCTGGGTTGGGGACAGCTGGATTACGTCCCACTCCTCAGGTGAATCGCCTGTTATGACTGGGCAGTCGAGGGGCATGGTGCTTAGAGCAAGCACCCTATAGGCAAATGTCTGGCCCTGGCAGTGTTTCAGTTAGCTGTGTGTCCTTGGGCAATTCTTTACCCCTCTCTGGATTTGAGTTTTCCCCCCCTGTACAAGGGAGCCCCTACTGCTGACCTTAGGGGTTCCTGTGAGGGTCAGATGGGCTCCTATTGAGCCATGAGGTACCATGCAGGTCTTAGCAGGTACACGGGCACAGGAGCGCCCTGGGAAGCTGTAGTAGCCTCTGCCTGCCCAGCGGCCCTGAGCTCTCAGGACCCCTTGTCTTGTAAACCCCCTACCCAACTTCCCCTTTGCCTGGCCAAGCCTTTAATCACTCGGGGGGTATGTTTTTGTTTTTGTTTTTCAAGGTGATTAAACCCCCTCTGATTTTTGTCGACCCTAATCGTAGTCCAGCTGGCCCAGCTGCAGACACCCCGAGGAAGGCCCGGGCCTCCGAGAGCACGGCCAGGAGCTCCTCCTCTGAGAGCGAGGACGAGGATGTGATCCCTGCTACGCAGTGCTCCTCTCCCGGTGAGCACAGGGCCTGTGACGCAGGGCTGGCCCCTTACGCTCCTGCCAGGCTCACCTGGAGGGGCCGCCAGGGCGTACATAGGCACGCACGGGTGCGCCAGCCCGCACGCGCACAGACCCCATCGAAGCCCAACGGGGAGAGGGTGCTGGGTCACACAGCATTCTGGTCAGGAGGGGTTTGGCTCCGACGTCGTCTCTGGAGGAGTTCTTACCATGAGTTCTGTGCTGGCTCCAAGGGGAGGAAGCCGCAGAACAAATTTCTGCATAATCTCAGAAGAGCCTTGTAGTGACTGATGGCCTGAACAGGGAGAACGGTAGTGAGCCTCCTGTTTGCTGGCATGTAAGCAGGCTTAGGTAGTCCCAAGGCGGACGTTGTAGGCAAGGATTCCATCTGTCAGCGGGAGACAGTGCCGTGCCCTAGCTGCAGTTTCTTTTACTTCGGAGCCTGAGGTATGACCAACGACATCAGGAAGACGCTTCATACCGTGACACTGCCTGTGAGGAGAAGGAGCATACCTAGTCTTGGCAGGCACGTTAAACACAGAGCACAAAAGAAAAAGTGTCCATGTGATCCCACTATCTGGAATAATTATTGATGCTTTATAGCTGTTGACTTCATAAAAACTTAAGCTGCGTATGTGTTCTTAGTGAGCTCATACTGTACGTTACACTCAGTAATTTTTACTTGACATAGTGTGACATTACGCATTTACCACGTGGTACCCGCTAGCCACAGAGCAGTCCTTTGGGTGGACTTAGCCTAGTTTCCGTAGGCAGGGCCGAACTAGAGAAAGGTACGGGTTTTGTCTGGGGGATCCGGGGCCAGGACAAACGGTGCTACAGTGAGCACGTGTAGCGGAGCCTTTGCAAGTGACCTGGATCTTCTCCTGAAGACCCTTCTAAATGCAGAGTCCTGTTTCATACCCGTGCTCCCCACCGGTACTCAAAGCAGTGGCCTGGCCAGCTGAGGGAGGCATCATCGAGGACAGGAGGAGGTGGGAGCAAGGAGAGATCCTGGGGTCACTGCCACAGCGCAGGGGCCAGGTCCCAGGAAGGGCTGATACTGACTCGGGCCCCGTCCTGCTCCGTCTCAGCCACGAGAACAAACGTGACCGTGCTCACGGCCCACCCGAGGCCCGCAGGCAGGGCTGGCACCGTTGGGGCCAGCAGCAGCGAGGAGTCCAGCCGGGTGTCCGAAGGCAAGAAACGGGAGGCACCGGTCGCTCAGGTACTTGGCAGGCAAAGGAGAGGGAGGGCTGTGAGGGCCCCCTGCCCTCCCGGCACCCCCTTGTGCAGCTGGCTGGCATGCCACTGGTCTTGTCCGCCCCCCGCCCTGACCAGGTGCCCAGATACCTTTGAGCTCGGAGGAAGCAGAGTCCCAAGCGTGGTGTCCGGGCCCGGCTGGCGCTGCACCATGCGCCGTCGGCAGCCGTTCCAGTGTGGTTGTGCTTTTGGTTCCTTTTTCCCTCCCAGTTTGGAATTGCCGGGGACAGATCTTGCACTTTTGTAGCATGGAGAATAGTGACCTCCCAGCCCTCACCGTTTTCGGTGCGTTTCTGTTAGGTCTTTGCCTAAATCTAAAAGCCTGAGCAGAGCTCACTGTTCAAACAACAGAGCTGAGCGCTGCCCTTCCACGAGACCGTTGTGATGTGTCCAGGATTATGCAGGGCCCAAACCCAGGTCTCCTCGCTCCCAGTCCGTTGCTCCTAGTTTTTCTGTCCCGTTGTGCCTCCTTTTCTTCTGAGAGGGAGGAGGGAGCATAGGTGCCGGCTGGGTAGCTGGACTGCAGTCACCGCACCCAGCAGCCTACATCCGTTCAGCCATCCGGCCAGCAGATGGTGCCAGGCACTGAAATGCGGCAGGAAGACAGGGAGTGAGCGTCCCTATCTCACAGGCCTTTAAACGAGGAAGCCAGAATATATAGTACTCACTGACTGGTGGTTGCTGGAGGGAAGAGTGTAAACTAGAAAATAACGGGATGGGCCGCTTGAGGAAGGATTGGCAGGGACTGGCCTCCCCAAAGGGGTGACATCGAGGCCAGAGGAGCAGGCGAGCCAGGGAGTTCTCCATCCAGGGAAGCGCTTGCGGGATGAGAGGGGCCCTGCCCAGCCCTCTTCCAGTTCTCTCTCCCTGACTGCTGACGGACGTGGGAAGCAGGGG
Organism: Suricata suricatta; assembly: GCF_006229205.1. Lineage (NCBI taxonomy): Eukaryota > Metazoa > Chordata > Mammalia > Carnivora > Herpestidae > Suricata > Suricata suricatta. The sequence continues at coordinate 107,021,137 of NC_043705.1, read as the reverse complement.
CGGCAGACACCGGGGAGAGCTTTGAGGAGGCTGTTGCAGCCACCCGGCTAGAGAGCTGTCCCTTGGCTTCAGACTGGGTTGGGGGGCCTTGGGTAGGGCCCCAGCTACTTCCGCCCCCTGGGCTAGAAGTCTTTGGATCCTCTGAGAACGATATGATTCGCTTGTAACCTGAAGTGTGGCCCCATTTTCTGCCCACGTGGTGGCATTGCCCTTTGACTGTCCCTCCATCCCCCACTCCAGCCCCAAGGCTCCTTGTGCAGATATGGGTCACCTCATGTGCCAGCCTGTATCTGACCAGGGCGCAGCCTGGATGGCATCCTGAGAACTTGGGAGTCTCAGGGCTGCCTGTGGCTATCCACAGGTGACAAAGAGGAACCCTGCTCACCTCCCGCTGACCCAGGCCACCCTGAAGGTCCTTGCCCAGAAAGCCAGTGAGGCCCAGCCTCCTGCTGCCAGGACCCCGTCTTCAAGTGGGGTGAGCTGAGGAGCCGGGTGGTGGTGGGGCCAGGCTCTGCCCTGGAGTGGACAGTGATGAACGATTACAGCGTAGAAGGGAGGGCCCAGGTAGGGGCCCAAGTCCCAGGGCCAGCATTTACCTGCCCTGTGACTGTAACATGTACACTCGTCTCCCTCCTCCCCATGCCCCCCAGTCCCTGCTGCCTGGTCTGAGCATTCGTGGGAGGGCTGAGGCCTGGGCGCAGAGCCGCGAACAGCTGCCTCACCCTGGGGGAGCTGGGTGTCGAGGAGGCACCAACATTCATCTCCCTTCATCTTTCCCTCCACTCTCCTTTTTCACCAAATTAGGTTGACAGTGCTCTGGGAACACTCCCTGTGATGAGGAGTCCCCAGAAAGCCCCCGTGCCGGCCAAAGTGACCAACAAGCTCAGAAAACCTGAGGCTCCTGCAGCCCAGCAGGCCACGGGCACTCCTGTAGCACGCCGCAGGGCCGAGGCCTCCGAGACCTCTGACGGCAGTGAGGACAGCAGCGGCAGCTCTTCGGGGAGTGAGGAGGATGCCAACGGGCCCCGGACGGTCCCCTCGGCCCACAGACTGGGTGAGGGTCCCCAGAGGAGAAGGCGAGGCAGGCCCAGAGAGGGGAATAATGGCCTGGGGGAGCCTTGGGTGCAGGCGTGTGCTCTGAACCTTCACTTTTTCTGCTGCCTGGGCCTAGTCATCCCATGCTGGGCCTCAGTTTCCCCACCTGTACAACCACATGCAGAGATTGGTCCAAGCGATAGCAAACTCCGCTGTTTGACCACTCCAAGCTTTTTGGTATTAGCTTCATAACTGATCCCCCAAAATTCTAGGGTCGTGCCCCATTCCCCACCCCTAGAAAAGCAGAGAAGCATAAGTAGGGCCTCAGGAATTAGAACAGAAGGTTCTGGCATTCACATGTCTTGCTTAGAAGGCTGCAAACAGCTGTTGACCTGGGAAGAGAGTCATAGGAGCAGGTAAAGCCTTGAGTGGGAGCAGGGGGGACAGGTGGCAAGCTCAGGCCTTCCCCGGGCCTCCCGGAGGGCTCTGCCCCACCACGCAGCCGGCCTCCCAACAGGGTGCCTGTGCTCCTCCAGTAGGTCCGGCCCCCTCCACAGTGGAGACCTTGGTGGAGGAGACCACGGCAGAGTCCAGTGAGGATGAGGTGGTGGCGCCCTCTCAGGTAACTGCCAGGGAGAGGGCTGGCCCTGCGGGGGGGGCCCTGGGGCGGGAGCTCAAGGCCACCTGATGCCTGTAAGGCACTAGCCCCACTATCACCCACGGCAGGGCCTGGGCCGTCTCCTCCCCTGAGGCTCCATTTCAGCCTGAGGCGGGAATAGTGGACTCAGAGGCTGTAAAAAGGGCTTGCCTTGATTTTAGATGAGTCCCGGAAAGAGAGCTATTTTGTAACAGTTGGGATTTCTTTAAGGTTATCTTCTGTACCCGGTAAGTACTAGTGATTTTCCATTCCCATTCGCCTTAGCTGTAAGAAATTGTCTTTTTAAATGTGCCTGACAAAAATACATACTAATTAAAATAATGCAGGAGGTCCATACAACGGACGATGTGCCCACCACCCCAGCAGGGCGGCCTGGCCTTGGGGGCTCCCCGCTCAGGGGCTCCTGGCAGGCCCTGCCCTCCGAGGCTGGGTGGGGCAGGGTTCCAGCCCCGGTCACAGTGGGTTTCTTCAGTCTCTCCTCTCAGGTTACGTGACTTCCGGGCCACCTCTGGCTAATTCCCAGGCATCAAAGGCCACTCCCAGGCCAGCTCTCGACCCCTCGGATTCCTCTACTCCTGCCACCAAAGATGCCCCAGACGGCAAGCAGGAAGTGGAGCCCCAGCATGTAGCAGGCACCGTATCCCCTAAAACAAGTGAGTCAAGGGCCACAGGAAAGACACGGTGGGACATAGTGGGACAAGGCAGCGGACCCCTTCTTTCCCTCCCTGAGGAATAGTCCCACCGATATGGTTCTGTGTGTCACCAGGGCCTTTCCAAGCAGGGCCTGGGGCGCCGGCACCCAGGTGTCTGGCCCGTAGGCTCTGCAGGAGCCATATTTGGAGACGACGTTGGCATGTGGCAGAGACCCCTGGTGACTTGTAAAGCCTCCAACAAGACCCTGATTCTCCAGGCCCCTGTGTCTTAACAGTACAGGGCAGGGTAGATCCATCTCGTGTCAAGGCACGGCACATCCCGAAAACAGTCACGTGGTGCTGGGGCAGATCGGAGTGCTGAGATCACCCGGCCAGAGTGTTCAGGGACAGGCATCTCAGACGGGCACGCCCCAGGACAGCTCTAGGGATTCCGTCCCCAGCTATGGTGTTCTAGGGCATTACACAGGAAGCAGTGAAGTGGGCTTCTGGAGGAGGAGGTTGCCAGCAAAATCTCGCCCATCCTCAGCTTTATTCTCCTCCCTCTGTCCTGGGACCCCCCCCACTGTGTCTATCCCCCTCGGCCAGCACAGCCCTGGGGCCAGAGCCGCTCCGGATCTTGTACCCGGGGCCTGATGCACTTACAGGGAATGGCCCCTAGCCTCGTGATGTGGAGCCCGGCTGAGCTCCTGGGCACCTTCCAGCGTCCAGCGTGGAGGCGGTCGTGTGCCTGTGAGGCCCAGAACGGAGCGGAGACCTGCCAAGTCTCCTGGGCAGTTAGGGGCAGCCCGGGGACCCTGCTGATGTCGGCTCCCACGAGCACCCCACCCTTGGCTCGAGCTGCAGCTCGCCGGTGCCGGGTCAGCAGAGGAGTCATTGCTCACTTTCTTCCCCAGCATTCTCTGTGAGAGGCGGGTGCGACAGGGAGATATTTTAGAGGGGGCTGTGGAAGGTTTCTTTCACACGTGTAGTCAGCACACAATTACCAAAGGAGAGCAGAGGCGTGGAAAATTCTAAACAAAGGCTGTACCAGAAGTCACTCTGGCAGGCAGCAAACCTGCTTAGTCAGCCGCCACGTGCATGTACAGCATGCCCGTCCCCCCCCCCAGGCTGCCTTGTCCCCTGACCAGCTTCATCGTGAGGCTGTGACCCAGAACAGGCCCTCGTTGTTCGTCCGAGCTCTTAGTGTACGAGCAGGGAGATGAGACCCTGGGAGGAGCGTGGTCCCACAGCCGGCCGGTGGCAGGCAGACCTGGCCTCCGAGTCTCTTGCCTCCCAGCTCTGCTTCCGACTGGACAACACAGTCTCCCTCCTGTCTGACCTTTCATTTTGTTGATAGATTCAGGCCCCTTCCTTAACGTCCTGGAATCTTGTCCCACCCCCAACCTGACTGGAGTTTTCACTGTGAGGAGACAAAAGAGCTAAGTTTTAAAAAGTAAAAAAGTAAAGAGTTAAGTGAGAAGCTGCTGGAAAGGTGTGAGACAGGAGACCGTGCTGGGGCAGAGTGAGCACTGGGCTGCCCTCTTCCCATCTGTGCCATCAGGGGAGGTCGACTGTGTCCCGAGACCCTTGGCCTCTTACGCAGTGAGTCTGTTAGGTGACTCTCCCTGACCCACGACCCCATGTCCTGTCTCCACAGGCAGAAGAGAGGCTAGTGCCACGCCTCAGAAGGTCCGGAAGCCCAAGAAGGCGGCGGGGAGCCCCCAAGCCTCCGCGCTGGCGCTGCAGAGTGACATCAGCCGGCGCCTCCTGAACGAGCCGTGGCCCCTGAACGAGGCCCAGCTCCAGGCCTCCGTGGTCAAGGTCCTGACGGAGCTGCTGGAGCAGGAAAGGAAGAAGGCCTCGGATGCCGCCAAGGAGAGCGGCAAGAAGGCCCGGGGGGGCCGCAAGCGGAAGCTGTCGGGGGACCAGACGGCCGCCAGGGCCCGCAAGAGCAAGAAGAAGAAGCAGCCGGTGGCTGTGGGAGGCGGGGAGGGTGCGGTCTCACCAGAAAAGGCCTCCGGGACTCCTAAGGGGAAATCCAAGAGAGCCGGGGCGAGTGGTGACCTCACGGAAAAGAAGGAAAAAGAGTCTTCTGGCCCCCAAGGGGCAAAGGAGAAGCCAGAAGGTGAGCCAGGGACACTGGAAGGTGGAGACCAGGGCAACCCAAAGAGCAAGAAAGAGAAGAAGAAATCTGACAAGAGTAAGTGGGGGGCTGCAGCCAGGGGCACGCTCCCTGCTGAAAGCCGCAGGGTATGGGGGGACGTTCCCATTTCTAGGTAGAAGGTAACTTTGTAAAATAAATGCGTGGAAGTTTTAAGACGTTAAAACAAAATAGTCCGGGGGGCTGGGGTTGGGGCGGAAATCCTGAGGCGGTCCCCGAGGCCTGTGGGCCTGTGTTCAGATGGTCCCCCGAAGAGTGGGGACCTGGCGTCAGGAGTGGCTCTAGGGTCCTGGAGTCCTGCCCTGTCTGCATACTGACCCCCACGCTTCTGTTCCTTAAGAGGTTTACTTTCTTTCCTCAGAAAAAAAAGACAAGGAAAAAAAGGAAAAGAAGAAGAAAGCAAAAAAGGCCTCAACCAAAGACCCTGACTCCCCATTCCAGAAGAAAAAGAAGAAAAAGGTAGCGGGAGTTCCTCAGGGATCTCTGGCCAGAAAAAGGATCCAGACCCAGTCCCCAGGGTGCATGTGACCAGCCCCATCCTGTGCATGTCAGAGTGCGGGTGGGGTGACCCAGACCTGGTCGGGGTACAGGGGTTGGAGGCTTGGAGTTGTGACACACTGGAGACCAGGGGGAGGCAGGTGCCACTGGAGGAGGGACAAGGTCTGTGCGTGCAGAAGCCCTGGGAGTGACTGTCTCATCGGTGGGGTCTGTGAGGTAGACGTGTGGTCTGGGTGGGTGAAGGAAGGCGAGCCCCCGGGAGGTGGAGGCCAGCCAGCTAGGCTGAGGTGAGAGGAAACCTTCCGCGGGATGTGTGCACCCCAGCTCGCAGGGTGTCCCCACCACAGGATGAAGGGTTCCAAAGGCTGATCACCCGAAGTGGGCTGGGGGTGGGGGCACCCCACACCTTACACGGGTGCAGTGCTCACCGCAGCCAGTGGGGCTTCAGCTTTGTTCAGACAAGCCACGCATCTGTTACTCAGAGACCTGGGCTCCCTCCTGGGCCACCGAGGCCCCATCCTTGCCCTTGGGGACCCCTCTCTGTTCTGGGGGATCCACGAATCCTCAGGAGGGAACCATCCTATCACTCCTGGTGGGGGCAGCATGGTGGGGGAGATGCTTCAAGGTTCATGCTCCCCACCCCCTTCTCTCCCTAACAGAAGAAGACAGCAGAGCAGACTGTCTGAAGGGCACAAGAAGACAGGTACACCTCCCAGCCCCGGGGATCCCTGCTGACCTCCCCTCCCCAGTGACGGGGGGACATGGGGGTGGGGGCGGGTAGGGCAGCTCTGGCATCTGGTGCAGTCACAGGGGGCTGGGCAGGCGGGCTGGAGAAAATGGTTCTGTCTCTCAAGGTCACTGGGACCAATGAGGAAATGCCAGAAGTCAGAGCTGCAGAATCACAAGGGTCCAGAACAGTAATGGCAGTGACGGACACAGTGGGCGCTGGGATGGTGCCTCTCTGTCTGTGACGAGGAGGCTCGAGGCTGCATACAGCTTGGGCTCTCCCCACCACGGTCCGGTTCCTTTTCCTTGTGATTTTTGAAACTTGAGGCCGTTGTCTGGCGGAGAGGGGGACGGGTTCCTCAGGACAAGCCGTTCCAGTGGACCTGTGCTTTCGGGGCGCTGGGAGAAGGGTTCGAGTGCCCCACCCGGCCAATCGGCCCCCTGGAAATGGGGGCAACCCAGCGCCTGCCTGGGCAGTGGTGAGGGTTCAGGGGAGCACTAAACACTCATCCCAGTCCCTGGAACGTGGGCAGTGCTGCCAAGCGCCCACTGTGGTTGGTGCTCCTTCCCGCATCAGAGATCCCGGGTTTTGATTTCATTTTTCTTCTCTTTGGAGAAAAAGGTCAGAAATCTTGCGTCCGGATGTGTTAGCCAGGTTGTGAACCGCCCCATGTCCCTGCTTTCTGCCCGCCGTGGGTTGGAATTGAATTTTTGAACCTCCCTCCCTCCCCAGAAGAAGACAGCCAGCTGCAGTGTCCGTGCTGGCCGAGCTAGGGAGCCCTGCAGAGAGGCTGGTCCGAGGAGGAAGAGGAGGAAATGCATCGAGACCCAGTGACCTCCACTCACTGATTCCACGTCTGACTTCTGTCCTGACACAGAACGCTTCATATAGATGTGTACAGTATATATATATATTTTTTTAAGTGACCTGCCCCTCCCCCTTCCAACCCAACATGCCCAGAGGCCTCGGGACTTCCACCTCTTTGCCCTGCAGACCTAGCGAGGCCCAGCCTGCAGCTCCCTCCATCCCGGTCTCTGGCTGATGCTGAGGCTTTGTTCTCTTCTATCAGTTTTCTTCCTGTTTTGTTTGTGGTTTTTTGTAACAACTCAAAATAAAAGGCTTGAAGGAAAGGTGGGAGTTCCTAGTGCATCGGGACCACTTATTCTTGGAAGGGAGAGTCTGGCAGACACCCGGAGGTGGACAAACCCCCACTCAGGATTTGTTCTGTGCACCTCAAGGCTCTGGGATGCTGTGGTGAGTGGGACAGACAGGTTGCTGGAGGAGCCTGCAAAGTGTCCCCCAGGGACTGAATGGTGGGGAAAGCCTCCGGGAAGAAGGGGGCGTCCCCACTAAGGGGGCAGCATGGTCATGGCTGCTTTGCCAGGGCGGACCAGGCAGGTACCCCGAGGCACGAAACGGAAGGGCGGTGGGGTGCTTTCCCAGCACGTTGGGAAGCTGGGTTTGAGCTGGAGGCAGGCCCTCTCGAGGTACCACGGGGCAGAGTAGGAGCAGGAAACCCATTAGGACCGAGGTGCCCTCATGTCTGAGTCACAAAGGTGCTGTGAGGACGGCAGTGAGAAACGTGAACTCAACAGAGATGACGGGGTGATCTCCGTGAGACTTGGTGAGGACAGCAGTGCACTTGCCCAGAGCGTGTGCAGCACCAGAGGTCGTGGAGGTCTGTCCCCAAAGCTCTGAGCCTTCTGCTAGTGAGAGTAAGGCCATGCAGAGAGAGTGCTGGGCCGGAGGTTTTGGAGGCCCAGGCTGGCATCCGGCTGCACCCTTAACTTGGGGCCCTGCCCTATGTTGGCCTTCCCCCACCACCAAGTGTGTTGGTTTAGAGCAGAGGTATGGTTTGGGTCAGGGTGAGCCCCTGGGTCTCCACAGCCCCCCCTCGCTGGCAGGCCTGACACTGGGGCCTGGGTTGTTGCCGTCTGTCCTCACACTCACACTGTTCTCAGCCTGGAAGGGAGAACAGGGATCTGGGGAAGTGGAAGCTGGACCAGGAGGAGCTTGTGCTTAGAGAACTATGGGCAAGAGCCTGTTTCTTCCTGGAAGCAGTTTTCTGGGTGTAGACACAGAGACTCAAGTATGACTGTATCTGGAAAGCACATCCCCACAGCCCGGCCTGGCCCACAGGCCTCTGGTGGGGCTCCCTGGCTGTGCCCGCTCACTCGCACCACTGGATTCGAGGTCTCCATTACCTCCTTGGGATAAATGGACCCGATCCCAACAACAGTCAGAGCCAAGAGTGTTCTACCTACTACATTTTATTCTCAGAGCTGTGGCCCTGGGGGCTGGTGACAAGCTTGGCTGCGCAGAGGGAATGGGTGGGGGTGCAGAAAGTGCGGTGGGGTCATAGAGAGGCTGGTTCTTCCTGGGTGCGTGTTGCTAGAGGGGAAGAGTGACTCATCCCCCCCAAACAGGCTACAAAGCCAAGGCCGAAAGAGAGACAGCAACTGTGTTGGGTGTGGGGGAGCATCGTGCCCTCTCCCTGCACCTTTCCACTTGGTCATGGGCCTGGGTCGTGGGGCTCCATGTTGGAGGCTGAGATGGGGGTCAGCCTCGCTCTCGGTCCACCTCCTTGGGCCGCGCATCCCTGCGGAGGGATGGGGGGCTGGGCAGCAGGGCCCACGTCATTAAATCTGTGCTGCTCCGACGTGATGTGTGTCCAAGGGTGGTGGCGAACCAGGTGCCAGGGTGTCATGGAAGGAGGCACAGAGTGGGAGCAAGGGAGCAGGGTGAGAGGGAGGAGAGGGGCTAGGGTTGGAGGAGAGCAGGGAGCAAGGAAGCAGTGGCTACGCAGGGCTGGCTGTGTGCTGGCATCTGCGTCTGCTGTTCATATGGCTACTGTGGAGGAAGAAGCAGCCGGTTAGGGCTGGGGTCCCCTGTTGTCCCTGCCCTCCCCAGCACCCTGGGAGCTCAGCAGTTGAGGACTTTCCACCCTACAGCCCCTAGAGGTGGTTCTCGTGTGAAATGGACCACACTGCACTGGCCACTCTGGGGAGAAGTTGCTGGGGACCGGATGGCCCCCGCAGGAGCCCTTACCTCGGCCCAGGTCCTGCTTGGTCATGCCCAGCCCAGATGACAGGTCTTCAGAGTCCAGTGGCTCTGCAAAGGAGTAGCAAGTCCATGTCACATGGCAGTCCAGCCTCCTGCACCCACTGGCAAGGGGCCTGGATCATTCTTCCCAGCCCGGCCAGGGACTCATGCATGGTGGAGCCGGCACCAGAGGGAGGGACTCTCGTCGGATGGCAGCAACCAGGTGTGGTCAGGGAAGGCCAAGGAAGGGGATGACGACGCAGGCCAGCTGGGCCTGTGGGACTCCTCGACGCACCGTGGGTGGTGCGGGTCTGCGTGAGTATCACAGGGGAAGGACAGAGGGACAGATGAGTGAGTAGATGAGTGGATGTAAGGAGAGAAGAGATGGATGGATAAAGGAGTGGCTGCCCCCAGGAGCTAGTGTCCCAGCCACATGTGCGCCCCTCAGCCTGCCTGCCTGGACCTTCCTGCTCCTTGGATGCTCCCTGGCCGAGGAGGCAGGCACTCTTACCACTGCAGTTACGGTGCCCGTGGCTCCTGGTGTGGGGGACCTCGGTGCCGTTGGGGAAGACGCACCAGCAGTAGCCGGTGCTCCCATAGCACTGGAGCGGCTTATAGTTGCCGTTCTCGTCGCACTGGGGCCTGAACATGCCAGGGTGGATGGCGGGAACGCGGCTGACCTCCTCCTGGCACTTGGTCAGTACTGAAGCGACAGGCATGGCGAAGACAGTGAGTGAGCAGGCCCTGGACCAGGGTCTCAGAAGAACGAGACAGATCCACGCACCACTGCTGTGGGCCTGATGCCTTCTGCCCAAGTGACTGTGCTCACTCTACCCACTGCACAGATGGGGAAACTAAGGCATGGACCAACAAAGTCTGATATCAAAGAGGAAATGAATGGCCATGTGGCTAATTTATCCCAGGATCCGATGATTTCTTCTGATACTCAAGGCCTGTTAAAGTTTGGAATTGCACTTGTGCTTCTTATTTCTAGGGGAGAGCAGTGGGCATCTTGGGAAGTCTGAGCTTCTGTTACTGGGGTTATCCAAGTACAAACTGGGGCTTTGCTGAGGATGTGCAGGGATTCAGACATCAGCTGGGAGTTGGTCAAGAGGGCACTGAACAGGCCTTCTGTGAACCTATGATGGAAAAATCGGAGGCCTAGGGTGGGGTGGGCCGTTGATCTTCCACTTCCAACACTGAAGCCCAGAAGGGAGACCCTGGCCCCAAGTTGCATGGCAGATTAGTGCCAGGGTGGAGACCCGGCCTCTCAGACACTTTAGGGCTGAAATTCCGCCATTCATTGTCCACAAGATGGAAAAACCCCCAGGCCCTCAGGTCTGGCCCCTGCTGGCTATGTGAGTGTAAGGAGGTTCCTCTGAAGTGGGGGGCATGAGCCCGCCCTGCCCCCTCAGGAACCTGTGCAGGACCACGTGGAGGTCACTGTGAGGACACCTGGGATGTCGGGTGGTTTTGCTCCAGGCCAACTTGTGCAGCACCATCTCCGAAAGGGAGGGCATCCCTAAAAGGAGGCCTCTGGCTTGTGGGCCCTCAGGCGGGGTGGGGCTGGGGGTGAGGGGAGCAGCCAAGCCCGGAAGGAACAGGCAGGAGAGACAGGAATGAGCGCCCTGGAGAGTCCCAGTGTTTGGATCAGGGGGTGCTCCCAGAAGCCCTGGCAGCCCAAGGCCCCCACTCCCCATACCTTTTAGCGGCATGTCCGTGGGGTGCTTCTCCAGCGGGTCCTTGCTCATTTCAAACAAGAGCCACTGGTACATCCAGTTCTCAAAGACCTAATGGGATGAGGCAAGGGGTCAGGCTCAACAGCCCCCTCCAACCTTACCTGGCTTTGCCCCTGGGGACAGACATGGAGGGTCTGACAGGGACTCAACACCCCGGAGTCCAGCCGCAGCCTAGACCCACGGAGTTCGGTCCAGGTGCTTCCTCAACTCCGGCCCTCTTCGTGGTTGTGGCTTTGGTGGTGTCGGCAAGACTACTCCAGCTCCCTGGGGATGGCTTCCCTGGACCACCCCTTACAGCACCTCTTCCCAGCCCTGTCCTAGAGGTCAGGAATGAGAGGGACGCAGTGCAGGGGAACCTGCTGACCTTCCAATCCAGGGGCCCCATGGTGTTCTTAAGGTGTTTCAGGTTCTCTGGGAAGCTCCCCTTCAGTTGTGGGTACACCTTCAGAGGGTCAGCCTCCTGCAGGGTGGTAAGGCAGGAAGGAAGGTTTAAAAAGTGCTCCCTGGCAGGCAAGGTGAAATGTGTAGCCCATGTTCCCCTGGACCCGTGCTGTAATGGAGTCAGTGGGGGAGGGGAGGCAGCAAGGGTCGTCTGGCGGCATAGCGACGTGATCCCCAGGCTGGGGGTACGGAGACCCAGGTTCCAGGCCTGGTTCTACCACTAACCCCCAGTCTTCTACTCCTTGCAGACTCTTCATTTTTCAGGTCTCCCCTCCCCCATACCCCTTCCCCTGCCATCACTCAGTTGAGTCCTTTGCCTCTTCCCTTAGAAATTTCCTTGCTCATCACCTGGCCACTTGTCTGTCTCCTACACTAGCCTGGAACTCCCATGGGATTAGAAGCAAGTCTGAGTGTTTCCCCATGTGAGCCCAGAGCCTTGCAGTGCCTGGACAGAGTAGACATGCAGAAGAAATCTGGGGACCAAAAAATGAGCAAGTCACTTCTGGGCTTTGGGCTTCAGATTCTCTCTAACACTCAAAAAGCGGGATGGCAGAATTAGATTATCTATGACATTTAAGGGCCACACTGGCATTCTTTCGCTAATCTGGTGAGCCTGTAGTGATGTCTCCTGTGAGCCCAGAATGGTGCAGGCCTCCGAGCAGGCTTTCCCTTTGGGGGACACCTGGGTGGGTAGGTAGGAGCACCGGCTGGGTCCCACTCACCAGGAGCATGTGCATCACGTGGTCCTGTGTCATGTTGCCGTACTTGGTGGCGTTCTGTATGGGCTGTGGAAAGAAAAGGGGGTTACCAGCACTGGCCCACAAAGGAGCACCAGCGGCCAGAGTCTGGGTGAGGGTCCCGATGCCCAGGTGCTCAATGGGAACAGGCCCATCTCTGCCACCTCCAAGCATGAGAGCTCAAGCAGGTCGCTCTACCTGCATCAAGGTCCTTATTGGTTAAATCTGCATAAGCTTTCCTGCCCACGGCTTTGTGGACAGGAGATTGTTTTATGAACAAAAACATTACATCAGGGTTTTGGGAAAGGAGGGGACTGTGAGATGCCCCGGGACACAAGAAACACTTTGTGGGCATCCCAGGGACAGCTCCCAGAGGCTCTTTCCCCTCCCCCCCACCGGGAGCCCTCTTCTTCCTAAGGTGGGCCCTGTCCCCGACCCTCCCCCACCTCACAGCAGTCCACTCCCCCAGCCCTCCACTGGGGCTAGATAACACCTCCCCCTTCCACCGCCCTGGGGCCGTCCTTACCCCCTGGAGCAGGCCTTGCAGGGGCATCGCCTGCATCAGCATGGGGGTGGCTACCCGCATCTTGTTCAAGGGCTTGGAAGCTGTGGGAACAGGAGGTACAGACATTATGAGTGTGGCCCCAGTGCCCAGGGAAGGGAGTTCTCAGATTGGGGACCAAGGTCTCAAACCCCAGTGAGAAGGGGCTGGGATTCCCACCCAGAAGGAGGAGGTAAGCCCGGCTGGGTGCAGGAATGGAGTCTCTGAAGTGAAGGGACATGGAGTGGGGGTGTCAGGATGGAGGTAGGGCCCGCACCCTTGGGGAGCTTCATGCGCATGTTCTCCAGCTGCAGGTTCTGCGCGGTGACCGTCAGCTTGTCCAGCCGGCCCTGCTGCTGGTACAGGAAGTAGGCGGTGGTGGCCTGGCCAGCCAGGAGCAGAGCCACCAGGACAGAAAAGCCTGTGTACAGGGCTCCTCGGCTGCACTTGCTGCTGGGGGGATGGAGATGGGTCAGAGGAGAGTCCACAGCGGTGGCTACCCCAACGTATGGGGATGCCCCATTTCCATCAGCCCCTCCACCCCCTCAGCTACCCCAACACACATACACACACACACACACTTTAAGCACAAACAAGTGCCTATGCACATGCCGCTTGAAGACTGTTGCTGTCCCTCCGGTCCTCCTACACAGAAGTCCTAGATCTGCCCCCTGCACCTAGGATGAGTGGGGAAGAGCCAGGGACAAGTGCCTTGTCCTTTCTGTCAGGGGGTTTCCTGAGGATCAGGACTGCCCTCAAGGGGAAGGTGGTTTTCATCCTCTACCTACCCAACCCCTGCAGTGAAGTCAGAGAAAAAGGAAGGAAGTGGGACCTGGACAGCAGAGCATGTGGCCCACCTAAAAATGAGAAGTGTGGCCTTGACATTTCAGGGGTAGGTCGAGGGCACTGGACGATGTCAGACTAGAACAGGGCCAGGTACCACCCCTGCTGGGGGCACATCCTCTGCCCCAGACTCTCCGTGTCTTTGAGCAAATTTCTGCCATTCTTTGGGCCTGTCGTGTGGATGCCTCTCACCTCAGCAATTCTAGGATCTGGTGTTTTTCTTCTTTAAAGTAATCTGACTGTCACCACAGGAAGTATTTCAACTGATGACACCCACCCACCCAGGGGGGATTTCAGGGGGATCATGGTGCCCTAGCCTGTGTGACTGGGAGAGTGTGTCACATTCCCTAAACTGGTTGGCCTTACAGGGAGGAGTAGTCAGATCTCAGACAGCCCTTGGAGCTGTTGGCCTTGGATACAGTTTGGCAGGGCACGTGAACACGGCACAGTTTGGGGAATGTGAGGATCTTGTGCCAGGAACCTGAGAATTCCTGGCCCGTTTTCAACCATCTCGCCCCAGAGGTGGGATTGACTACTAGAACCCCAGTGGAAACTGTCAGGAGGAGACTGCATCCTGCTTACTCCAGGAACCAACAAGAACACTTTAGGAAACTCCAGGAGACCCTTCTGCATAGTAACTCATGACATCACAAACACAGCTCATTCTCATTGGCTCTCTGCTTGCCAGTCCTCTGCATTTTCTGGGCCAAGGTCCAGCCCAAAAGATTGTCGTTCTATTAGGACAAAGCAAACACCCTGCATGGGGAACAGGAAACCAGACAGGAGGGGAAAATGAAAACAAATCCTACTTCTAGCTAGCCTCGAAAGGTTGTGAAAAGTCCACCCAAGCCAGGGTCTTGTCTGGGCTCAAGCACTCCAGCTCCTTATCTATAGGCTCATGCTCAACCCTTCCGCAACCCCGCACCCTAATTCCAGTCTTAGGAGAAACTGAACCTCAGTTTCACCCCCTTAGCCCAGGGGCCAGGGGCAAGTCACTCAGCCCCTCTGAGTGAGTAACCTGAGGCGGGAACAGCTACTCAAGGGCTTGTTACAGAAAACAAGACCCTGAGAGTAAAGCTCCTGGCGCCATACCTGGGCGCGCAGCACTGAATCCTTTCTCAGGAGCGAACAGTTCAACTTAGCATCTGGTTTCCTTCCTCTTTTTGCATCTTGAATGCGGTCCCCTGCTTCTGAATAACTGCCAACTCTCGTCACTTCTATCTTCATTTCCTCCTTTCTACTACCTCCTTCTTGAATGAACAACAATAATGGCTGAAGTCAGGAGCCAACCAGAACCAGCAGGAATCATGATACAAATGTTGCGAGGCAGAAGTGTTCACAAGAGAGTGTGAAATCAGCTCAAGGCTGGAATGGACTGAGCACACAGGGCAGGGTCAGTTTTTAAGCAGTAACTAAACTGAAAGGAACACCAGACAAAGATTTGAGGAGGGGGCACCCTCTCTGTACACTGAGCCCATGCTGGGTCCGTAACTCACTGGGTGGCCTGAGCTCAGAGGGCCTCCACCTCCCCTCCCTGCAGATCACGCCTCCAGACAGGGGGCTGACGGTAGAGTGAGCTCACACTTTGAAATCAGGCTAATCCTGGGTTTGAATTCTGACTCCAACACTCACTAGCTGTGATAACTTAGGTAAGCTGCTAACAAGGCCTTAATTTTCTCTTATATAAAAATGGGGATGGGGCACCTGGGTGGCTCAGTTGGTTAAGAATCCAACTCTTGATCTCAGCTCAGGTCTTGATCTCAGGGTTGTGAGTTCAAGTCCTGCATTGGGCCCTGTGCTGGGGGTGAAACCTACATAAAATATTAATAATAATAATAATAATAATAGCGATGAGAAAAGTACCCAACTCATAGGGTTACTGTGAGAATTAGGATTGGGGTTAGCACGTAAGTAATAATAGTAATTACTAGCAATGGCTGAGGACTGGTGACAGGTAGACAGTGAAAGGGAACTATTAATCATGACTAGTATCATCATTGTTTATATTTTATTATTTTATTTTGTTTTTGTTTTAGTTTAGTTTATTATCACTGAGGCCCTGAGAGAAGCAGTGATTTGTTATCTGTCTCCCAGAATGAAGTTCCTCATGACATCTCTGAGCGTCTCTCCCAAACCCCTTTCTGCCTGGTAACAGCTGACATCACAGCTCTAGGTCCCTATAATTTGCAAATTACCTTTTTTTATTCTTTTAAGGTTCTATTTTTAAGTTATCTTTATACCCAATGTGGGGTTTGAACCCACAACTGTGAGATCAAGAGTCACATGCTCTATTGTCTAAGCCA
The DNA here is from genome assembly GCF_006229205.1 of Suricata suricatta. NCBI lineage: Eukaryota > Metazoa > Chordata > Mammalia > Carnivora > Herpestidae > Suricata > Suricata suricatta. The sequence goes on along the minus strand of NC_043705.1, from coordinate 107,005,780 downwards.
TCCAGGAGCCCCAATTTACAAATTACTTTTTGAAGGTTGGGGACTATGGGAACACAGGGTAACTACATTCTTTTTTTTTTTTTTTAATGTTTATTTTTGAGAGACAGAGAGAGAACAAGTGAGGGGCAGAGGGGGAGGGAACACAGAATCTGAACAGGGAAGCTGCATTCTAACTCTGCTTCTTTTCAGGAGACACCTGGATGGGAGAATCCTGGGGCTGGGAGAGGGGTGCCAGGGTCCTCTGGACGGCTGTGCCGGCCCCTTGCTACAAGGGAAGGGGACACAGGCAGGGCATGCCCACATCAACCTTCAGTCCCTTCTACAAATTTAGCCAAAGTCCCCCCTTGCCTTTCCAGGGCCCCTTCCAGCACCTCTCCATCCCTCCTGTAATGGGGTCGCGTCCGTCTACTCAACAAACACCTGTGACTACACTCCCTGATACAGACTCATACACGGCTCCAGGGAAATCAGGGAGAAACCCCAGTGTGGGGAGCTGCCATCCTCTTTGAGAAACTCTGTTTCTCCATCTAGGATCAGCAGCATTTTCCAAATCTAGTCCGAAGTTTCTAACCTAGGATTCACAGTCCGGCTTCAGGAGGTCTGCGAGAGCCCGGGGCGCTCTCCTGATGTTCAGAACAGAAATATAAAACTCCTGCCCTCGAGAAGCCCCCTCATTCTACAGGAGGGAGAACAGAAGACCTGAGCAGCCCAGAGACTTGCTCAAAGCCACCCGGAGTCAGGGCCTGAATCCATCTGTCCTGCGGCTCCTGGGCTAGTGCTCCTCCCACAGCACCTGGGCACATCTGTGCGGTGCAGGGTTTGTGTGCTGTCTCCGCAGCTCACACGTACCTCTCCGGGGCTCTGGTGCGCTGGCCCAGCATGGGCAGCTGCTCGTGGTTGGAGATAAGGTCGCGCTGGTCTTCCATGGTTCTGGCCTCTAGTCTTCCCCACACCTCCTGCCGCCGCTACCTCCTGGGTGTCTGGGACCCTGAACCCGTGGCTCACCTCTTGAAGTTGGGGCTGAAGAAGAATCTGATTTGTCCACAGGAGTCCACTCCGCCCACTAGTTAAAGTGGAAGTGAAAACCACAAAGCTGGAAATACCCCCACTTGGGCAAAGCTGCCTTTAACAGGGCAGGATGGGGGAGGGGGCGGTGAGGCTCCCCAGCCAGGTAGAAAGGCCAGCAAACTCCCATTGGCTGCCCAGCGCCCTCATCACTTGTTTCCAGGCAGACCTCCAGATTCATAAGGCACTTTGGATATTTCAAAAAACAGGCAAAGGTTTACTCCCTAGACAGGAAATCCCTTTGAAAGAGAAAATGCCTCTGTCTCCCCTGTTCCCCCATAGAAGACTGGGTGCAGGGAGGGAAAACGGTGGGCTCAGTGACCCCCCCCCCCCGCCCCGCCCCACTGCCTTCTAACCTGCCCATTTTATGAACTGAGTCCATGGTTCTCAGGCTCTGGGACCAACATTAACTGCCACTTACTAAGCCCTCCTTTGTGCCAGGCACAGTGCTCATTGTTTTACATGCTTTGTCTCATTTAATCTTTACAGTGACCCTTTGAAGGCTGTTTTATTTTACTATTCCCATTTATAGGTAGGGGCACTGAGGCTTTGAGAGGCTACGTGCTTGCCCAAGATCATGCATCCAAGAGGTGGGCAGTCTGTTTTTAAGCACTCTGCTCTTCTGCCATGCTGATGTCCAAACCCTGTGTTTCAAATTCAGGACAATGGGGACCTCTGCAGAAGGCCAGGAAAGGGTACCTAGGGGAGATTTACCTGTGTTGGCAAGGGTTTATTTCTTACTAACTGTGGCTTACATACCATATTTGTTTTATTAATTTTATGTCTTTAATGTGTTTCAAAATTTACATTAATGATCTTTTTAGTAATTTTAGTAGTTTTTAGACTTTGTGTTGGGGCGCCTGGGTGGCTCAGTCGGTTGGGCATCTGGCTTCGGCTCAGGTCATGATCTCATGGTTCGTGGGTTTGAGCCTCACGTCGGGCTCTATGCTGATGGCTCAGAGCCTGGAGCCTGCTTCAGATTCTGTGTCTCCCTCTCTCTCTGACCCTCCCCTGCTCGTGCTGTCTCTGTCTCTCAAAAATAAATAAAAAACATTAAAAAAATTTTTTTAATAAAAAATAAAAAAAATAAAGACTTTGTGGTTTGGGGTGCTTGCATGGCTCAGTCGGTTAAGTGTCCAACTCTTGCTTTCAGCTCAGGTCATGACCTCACAGCTTGTGAGTTCGAGCCCCACGTCGGGCTCTGTGCTGACAGCTCAGAGCCTGCTTGGGATCCTCTCCCTCTCTCTCTGCCCCTCCCCTGCTCATGTTCTTCATCTCTTTCTCTCTCTCAAAATAAGTAAATAAACTAAAAATATATAAAGCCTGTTAAAAATAAAAATAAAATAAAAATAAAGACTTCGTGGTTTGAAGATTCAAAGAGTCTAAGATTTCAAAAGTCAAGGGAGAGAGTGTTAGTATTTTGAGGAGCGGGAGAGCAGACATGGCCTTCAATGCACCAGACCTGAGTTCAAGTTCCAATTCAGAAAGACCTAGCACATGACCTGCCCCAGTCCCTTGACCTTTCTGAATTGTTCTTCTCCTTTGTAAAGGAAGGACAATAACACTAAACTTGCCAAGTTGTAAGATTAAATAAGCATTTAGCACAGAGCTTGGTAACCATAGGAGATGCTTAAGAAATGAAACTGTTACTCAGATATTTACTAGTAAGATGTTTTCTGGGTAATAAAGGCAAATGAAATTATGTATCCATACAAACTTGAGCACAAATGTTTCTAATAGCCCCCAACTGGAAACAACCCAAATGTCCATGAACAAGTGATGAGATAAACAATTTGTGGTTTGCGCATCCGATGGATACTCCTTGCAAAAAAAGGACTGAATTGTTGATACACATACAATCTGGATGAATCTCAAAATAACTATGCTATATGAAAGAAGCCAGAACAAAAGAGTATATACTGTATGATTCCGTTTAGATAAAGTTCTAAGAAATGCAAACTAACTTACAGTGACAGCAAAGATAGGAGCAGTTACCTAAGGACTGAGGGGGTGTGGTCCTGGAAGGAACGAGAAGGAGGGACGACAAAGTGGCACAAAGAAACTCTGAGGGCCCTATCTTGCTTGTCGAGCTTTAGTCATGATGTGTGCATATGTCCAAGCTTAGCAAATTGTACGCTTTAAATATACAAAATTTATTAGGTGTCAATTACACCTCAATAAAACTATTTTTAAAGTAAGACTTTTTAAAAACATTCTTTTTTTTTTAGGTTTATGTATTTATTTATTTTGAGAGAGAGAAAGCAAGCAGGAGAGGGGCAGAGAGAGGGAGAGGGAGATCATGACCTTAGCCAAAACCAAGAGTAGGATGTTTAACTGACTGAGCCACCCAGAAGCCCCTTTTAAAAACATTTCTTAAAACACAAGCGACAAAGAAAAATAGTATGTTGTACTTCAAAGGTCACTATAAATAAAGTGAAAAGTCAGCCCACAAAATAGGAGAAAATATTTACAAAGTATATATCTGAGAAGAGTGTAATGCCCAGACTATATAAAGAGGTATTAGAACTCAACAGTCAAAAAACATCTAATTTCAAATGGGCAAAGGATTTAAGGAGATCTTTCTTCAAAGATGTACAAATGGCCAATAAGCAATGAGAAGATACTCCACATCATTAGTTATTAGGGAAATGCAAATCGAAGCCACAGCGAGGTGCCACTTCACACCCACTATGATGGCTACAATCAAAATGACAGACAGTAACAAGTGCTGACAAAGATGTGGAAAAAGTGAAACTGTCATATATTGCTGGTGGGAATGTAAAATACTGCAGCCAGGGCGCCTGGCTGGCTCAGCTGTAGAGCAGGCCACTCCTGATCTCAAGGTCCTAAGTTCGAGCCCAACATTGGGGGTAGAGTTTACTTTAAAAAAAATAAATAAATAAGGGGCAGCTGGGTGGCTCAGCTGCTTAAGAGTGACTCTTGGTTTCAGCACAAGTCATGATTTCAGTGTTCTTAGATTCTCTCCCTCCCTCTTCCTCTCCCTCGGCCCCTCCCCACTTGCGAGCACTCTCTCTCTCTCTCAAAATACACTTAAAAAAATAAAATAATAAAACAAAATGGTATGGCTACTTTGAAAAACAATTTGACAATTCCTCAAAAAAATTAAACTGGCTCATATGGGATCCATCTGAGCCAGTAACTCAGCTCCTAGATCTGGCACAAGAGCAAGGAAAGCATACCCCCACACAAAACCCTGCACACACGTGTTCATAGCACCATTATTCTTCGTAGCTCCAAAGTGAAAACAACCCAGATATCCATCAACTGATGAGTGAATAAATGTGGCATATCCATATAACAGAATATTATTTAGCCAAAAAGAGGAGTTAATATATCAACAGAACTGTTGTTTTCTAAAAAACAATGAAGTACTGATTCATGCCACTGAATGTTTGAATTTGGAAAACCTCATGCTAAATGAAATAAACTAGACACAAAAGGCTACATACTGTATGATTCTATTTCTGTGAAATGTCTGGAACAGACAAATTCGTAAGAGAGAAAGATTCAGTGGTCGCTGGGGGCTGCGGTGGGGAGGGGAGGAAAGAGAATGATTGCTAATGGGTATGAGGTTTCCTTCTGGGGTGATGAATATGTTCTAGAATTAGATAGTGGTGATGGTTACACGACTTCGTGGATCTATGGAAAACCACTGAGTTGTACAATTTTAAAAGCTTGAATATTGTGGTATGTGAATTATAGCTCAATTTAAAAAAAGATTTCTTGGTAATGATGGCTAGAACACACATATAGCTTTGCTTCCTCTCGCAAAAGACTTTTTTTTTTTTATGTAAACTATAAGGACAAGGAGGACAGAAGAGAGAGCAGAATTTAAAAAAAATTTTTTAATGCTTTATTTATTTTTGATACAGAAGAGACAGAGCATGAGAGGGGGAGGGTCAGAGAGAGAGGGAGACACAGAATCTGAAACAGGCTCCAGGCTCTGAGCTAGCTGTCAGCACAGAGCCTGATGCAGGGCTCGAACCCACGAACGTGAGATCTGACCTGAGCCGAAGTCGGAGGCTTAACCGACTGAGCCACCCAGGTGCCCCAGAGCAGAATTTTAGAAGCTGGAGAGCATGTACAAGGGAGGTAACTCCTATATAGAGCAGGAGCCAGAAAGCTGAATCCCAAACCTGCAGCTAGAAAGGCTGAGCAGCCACCTGTTTTCATGGCAGATGTAACTCTGCTCAGGAATTGGGATATTAGGCGACAGGGTAGGAGTAAAGGTAGGGCTAAGAAGAGGAGAATTGGTTGAAGTCTGTTTATCAAACAGTTGGAAACCCACTTCCTCTCCTTCCACAAGTACCCTTCCGTCTCTCAGAGAAGACTGGAAGTTCATCCTCCGGCGCAGTACAGGGCACGGGCCGGTACTAAAGCTGAGCCCCAGCCTTCTCCCCACTCCCAGTTCCCCGAATGCTAGGAAGCAGTACCTGGGAAGACGCTTCTTTGGGGACATGACCATCCCAGGAGAAATGACCTAAATATTCTGACACTGACCTTAGCCAAAACCAAGAATAGGATGTTTAACTGACTGAGCCACCCAGGAGCCCCTTTTAAAAACATTTCTTAAAACACAAGCGACAAAGAAAAATAGTATGTTGTACTTCAAAGGTCACTATAAAGAAAGTGAAAAGTCAGCCCACAGTTCCCCCGTGAAGCAAATAACGTTATAGGGAAGCCCTTAGTGGGTAAGCCCTTGTCATGGCTCCCAGCTTCTACTTGGTTTTTTAGATACTCAAGGGTTATGGACTATCTGTAGAAATCCTCTAACATAAAAGAGAATGAACAATAACCAAACCCCCCAAAAAGCACCAATGAGAAACAAAATGGCCATGAATAACATTAGAGACATAAAATATGATACTATACCCATGAAACAAGAATAGGATGCTATAAAGATACAGGCACCATTGGAAGAAAAGCACAACTACTGAAGACGAAAAGTACAAGGGCAGATATTAAACAATTAAACAATTTAGTTGCTCAGAAAGATACATTTCCCACAAAGATAAAGAGAAAAACCAGAAAGAAAAGAGAATGCAGCCCAAGAGCCAAATATCAGAGTTCTAGAAATAGAGAACAGAGAAAATCAAGGGGAAGAAATCATCAGTGAAATAAGTCAGTACAATTTCCAGAATTCAAGGACCTAAATTTCCAAACTGAAAGGGCCCAGGGAGTACCAAGGAAAAGGCATGAAAATAGTTTCAAACCAGGGCACATCCTGGTGAGGCTTCAGAAGAATAAAAACCAAGAAAAGATTCCACAAATTCCAAACTTCCAGAAAAGAAAAAACAGAACATATACAAAAAAACAGGAATCACAATGACTTTGGACTCCCTAACAGCAACCCTGGTAACCAGAAGATAATGGAGCAATGCCCTCAAAATTCTAAGGGAAAATGATTTCCACCCTAGCACCTTCACTGAGCCAAACTACCAAATATGTGAGGGTGGTATTCTCAGACATTCAAGATCTCAAAATTTTTCCTCTTTCAGAAAGCTTCAGAAAGGTATGCTCCACCAAAATGGAGGCGTTCACTAAAAATACAAGAAGACCTGGGACACAAAAAACTGAAATTCCACTTGTGAGATGGAATGGGGATCCCCAAGAGGGTGGTACACAGAAATTCTAGGAATAAACAAAACATCTACGTTGGCCCAGGCACAAAGGCTCTGGAAGCTATCTCAATATGACAAAATGATAGGTATGGGATATGCCTGGTACATATCTCATATGTATTGAGGGGCGATTTGGATAATTTTTGGAGAGTATAAGATTAAATTATGATAATGTCATAGAACATTAAGTAAGTGAAGGAACACTCATACCCTGCTGATGTGGAAGCAAACTGGTGCAGCCAATCTGGAAAACACTATGGAGTTTCCTCAAAAAGTTAAAAATAGAAGTACCTCATGATCTGGTAATTACACTATTGGGTGTTAACCCCAAGAATGCAAAAACAGTCATTCAAAGGGATACATGCACCCCTGTGTTTATTGCAGCAACATTTTGACAAAAACCAAATTCTGGAAACAGCCCAAGTGTTCACCAACAGATAGATGAACAGATGAGAAGATGTGGTATACATACACAATGGAATATGATTCAGTCATAAAAAAGAATGAAATCTTGCCATTTTCAGCCACACAGATGGAGGTAGAGAGCGTAACCTAAGCAAAGTAAGTCAGAGAAAGACATATATAATTTCACTTATATATGGAATTTAAAAAACAAAAGAAAATGAATAAAGGAAAAGAAAAAAGAGAGAGAAAGATAAACCAAGAAACAGATTCTTGACTACAGAGAACTGATGGTTACCAGAGGGGAGGTGGGCGGCAGGATGGGGGGAAAGGTGAAGGGGGAATTGAAGAGTACATTTATCACAGGGAGCCCTGAGTGGTGTTGGAAGTGTCGAATCACTGGACTGTACACCTGAAACTAATACCACACTGTATGGTAACTGTACTGGAATTAAAATAAAAAACTTATTAAAAAAAAAAAAAGAAGGGCTCCTGGGTGGCTCAGTCATTTGAACAACCCATTCTTGGTTTCAGCTCAGGTAATGATCCCAGGGTTGTGGGAGCAAGCCCTGAGTCCGGCTCATGCTGAATGTGAAGCCTGTTTAAGACTCTCTCTCTCCCTCTGCCCCTCCCTGACTCACACACTTTCTCTCTAAAAAAATAATAATAAAATGTAAATAAAAAAATTTTTACAGGAGCACCTGAGTGGTTTAGTCAGTTGAGCAACCAACTCTTCGTTTCAGCTCAGGTCATGATCCCAAGGTTAATGGCTTTGAACCCCACATGGGTTTCTGCTGATGGTGTAAGCCTGCTTGGGATTTTCGCTCTCCCTTTCTCTCTGTACCTCCCCTGCTCACATGCACATACTCTCTCTCTCTCACACAAAATACATAAACAAAATTTTAATAAAAAAATAAAATAAAATAAAAAAAGAAGGAACAGGGGTGCCTGGGTGGCTCAGTCGGTTAAACATCTGACTTCGGCTCAGGTCAGATCTCACAGTCGTGGGTTCGAGCCCCGCATCAGGCTCGGTGCTGACACCTAGCTCAGAGCCTGGAGCCTGCTTCCGGTTCTGTGTCTCCTTCTCTCTCTGCCCCTCCCCGTCTCATGCTCTGTCTCACTCTGTATCAAAAATAAATTAAAAAAAAAAAAAACATTAAAAAAAATTAAAAAAAAAAAAAAGAAGGAACACCTGAGTGACTCAGTCAGTTAAGCGACCAACTCTTGATTTCAGCTCAGATCATGATCTCATGGTTGTGGGATTGAGCCCCAAGTCAAGCTCCATGCTAGACGTGGAGCCTGCTTAAGATTCTCTCTCCCTCTCTCTCTGCCCCTCCCTGCTCACATGCTGTAGAAAAAAGAGAAAGAAAGGAAGAAAGAAAGAAAGTAAGAGAGGGAGGGAGGGAGAAAGAGAGAGAGAAAGAGAGAGAAAGAAAGAAAAAGAAAGAAAATCAAGTAAATGAAAAACCAAGACAACTATTAAGTCTTGGGAAAACAAAGGTTATATATGAAATGAATAATAATCCTAGTATACTCTGTAACTAAAATTGAATGCCGTATACCTTGTCATAATATGGTAAACACTGAATGCTGATCACAAATAACCAAACATATAACAGAGGTGTAAGGGAGGAGGAAAGGACAGAAAGGGTGACATAGAAGGACAGTGGAGGAAAGAGTGCTAAATCCTAACCTTCCACTGTGAAAAACCAACCAGGTAATGTTTAAAATAGAAAAATCAGGAAGTAAAATCAGAAGTTATTTAGAGATACATAGGTAAGTACCAAAAGAGTCAGCTAAAAAAGTTTGAAGTGGTATAAAGAGGAAGGGGAGGAAATGCTATTTTTCATAGTAAGCCTTAGAGAAGTATTTGATTCTTTAAATAGGTAAATTTTTTGTAACTTTGATATAAAGTAAAACTAAATTTAAAAATAATGAAAAAAAATATCGAAGTCAAATGATTCTAAGTCACCCAGGCGTCCCAAAGAAAACTTCTTCTTTACAAAAGAAGGCAAGAAAACTAACAGAAGGAAAGATAATAATAATAATAATAATAATAAGCCCCAGCGTAACAGCTGGTTCAGGTTACGGGCACCAGTGGATGCCAAAACCCTAAGACCAAAAGTTGGAGCAGGACAGGATCTCACACACCGTCGGATCAACCCGACGGTCCTCACTGGTTGCAGAGGGCCAGGCACTTTACAATGGTGCAGTCCTCTTCTCAGCACCAAGTGCTCGAACTTAGCATCACAACAGTGCGACAGCCTGACATTGTTTCCTAATGGATATGACACTGAACATCAGCTGCGAAATATGTTTGCGAAAAAATCATTAAACTGAATCTACTTTTTTTTAAGTTTATTTATTTTAAGAGAGAGAGAGATAGAATGGGGGAGGGGCCGAGAGAGGGTGGGACAGAATCCCAAGCTGGCCCCATGCTATCAGCATGGAGTCTGATGCAGGACTCAAACCCATGAAGCGTGAGATCAAGACCTGAGCTGAAACCATGAGTTGGACACGTAACCGACTGAGCCACCCAGGCATCCCAACCTGAATCTCCCTTTAGGCCTAGGTTTCAGTTTACAGTCATTAGAAGAGTAGAAGAACAAGTTAAATGACACCAGGAGAAAAAAGACAAATCTAGGGATAGTCCACAAGACTAAAGATTTAAAAGATTAAAGAAACAAAAAAGAAAAAAAAGAAACGTAGGGGCACTTGGCTGGCTCAATCAGTGGAGTATGCAACTCTTGATCTCGGGGTTGTGAGTTCAAGCCCCATGTTGGATGTAGAGATTACTTAAAAATAAAATCTTGGGGCGCCTGGGTGGCTCAGTCGGTTGAGCGTCTGACTTCGGCTCAGGTCATGATCTCACGATTTATGGGTTTGAGCCCCCCATCGGGCTCTGTGCTGACAGCTCAGAGCCTGGAACCTGCCCCTGACTCTTGTGTCCCTCTCTCTCTGACCCTACCCTGCTCACGCTGTCTCTGTCTCTCAAAAATAAATTTAAAAAAAAAATTAAAAATAAAATAAAATAAAATCTTCAGGGGTGCCTGGCTGGCTCAGTCAGTTAAGCGTCCGACTTTGGCTCAGGTTATGATCTTCAGGTTTGTGGGTTCAAGCCTCACATTGGGCTCTGTGCTGACAGCTAGCTCAGAGCCTGGAGCCTGTCTTCAGATTCTGTGTTTCCCTCTCTGACCTTCCCCTGCTCATGCTATCTCTCTCTCTAAAATAAATAAAAACATTAAAAAGTTTTTTTAATAATAAAAAAATAAAATCTTTAAAAAATGTAATAACCAGATGCAATATATAAATCTTGACAAGATTCTAGTTTGGGAAAAAAGCTGTAAAAGATATTTTTGAGAGTCTGAGGAAATGTGAATCTGGATGGAATATTGGAGGATGTTTCAGAATTGTTATTGCTTGCCTTAGCAATAAGTGTGATAATGGAATTTTGGGCTGTTAAGTGATTGTTTATGTTTTTAGGAGTTGAAGGCTAAATGAAATACTTGGAGGTGACATGACTTGATGTTTGCAACTTAGTTTCAAATGGTTCACAAAAAGATACAGAGAGATAATAGATAAAATTAACAATAGTTGATTACAGACGGTGGGTACAGGAATCATAAACTTCTCTGTATGTTTAAAACTTTGCATAATCAATGGTGGGTGGCGATCATATTCAAACCCCACACAGGACCTGCGACCGCTACTAAGCCGACACGGTACCAGTGTCACCAGTGCACAGACACTTGTGGGCCAGCAGGCTCCCTTACAGCATGGGCACACAGTGCATGTAGTAGTCTTTATTGGACTTTCTCAGTAACTATTCAAAAGTTTTTTTTGTGGGGTTTTTTTTTTGGATAGGAAAAAATTGCAGCTCTACCATTTACCAGATGTGTGATTTTAAGCAAATTACTTAACTCCCTTTAGCCTCAGTTTCCTCAAATGGGCATATTGATAGAACCTATGTAATGCCTAAGATTTCAATATCACCCAAAACCAGAAACCGCCAGGGAGACCGAGTCATGCATGTAAAGGCAAAGGGCTTTATTATTATGGGCTTAGGCTCACTGGGGCCTAAACTCGGGCTCACAGACTTCACAGCGCAGTGGATCCCTGCTGAGAGCCCCGAACAAGGGATGAGTAGGGTTTATATGGGGTTTGGGAAGGGGGAGTTACAGGAAATTGTGACACAGGTACAGTGATCCAGTCAGTATTGTATAACAGCATTGGCAGCAACTCTAACCATACATTTTGTTTAGAGCGTTCGTTACTTTTGGCGGGACCCAATCACAATATTTACAGTAGTTTTGAAATTAACCAATTACAGAAGAGTCCAGGGTCTTATTCGGCACCTAGCGGGTTAACTTTAACATTAGGTAACAGGGTCCTATCTAAAGTTCCTATCTGCAGGCCTCACCTTAAGGAATGTGGGGAGAGGTAGCTGGCCTTTCCTGATTGGTTACCGCAAGGTGGTCTCTCCTGCTCTGGGCAATGTGTAACTGCCTGATAGTTTTGGGGAAACTGAAACTTAGGCCTTCTAGTTCAGAGGGGAAACTTAAAGCCTGTCATGGCATCTGTTTGGTTTAGCCTTACACCTATCTCACTGGGTTGCTGGGAGAATGGATGAGTCAATATACACACGCCTGACATAGAGACTAAATGAGCAGTAGAATTCGGGTAGCTCAGTGATATGATTTTCCCCCACAAACTTGCTACATCTGAATTAAGGACCCTGCCTGTGTACAGAGATTTGGAGCCACTCAACGAAAGGGAGCAGCAAGTATGTTTGTTTGAACCTGTGTATCCTCCCACCCGGGACCCTCCTGGGAGTCTCGGGGTGTACCCTTCAGGCTAGTCAGTTGAAATGCCTGCTCCCCCTTGGTGTGGCGCCCCGGGCTCCAGAGGTGTGAGCTCCTGCCAGTTCACTTGGGTGGGTCAGGAGGCCGAGTCTCCCGGGACCTCAGGCCCATCCTGTTCTCCTCCTCAGTCCCCAGGTCTGAGAGGGAGGAGCCGCCCCAGGCTGCAGGCTGGCAGCGCATATCCAGCCCCGTCCACCACCCTGCATGGCCCGGCCATTCTTTTGATGGGAGGTCTCCATGGATCCTAGTACACTTGGGCCGTAACACAGAGCCAGGAAAGGGGCTCTTTGGGGGGAAGGAACAGGTCTGGGCTCCAGCCCCACATCTGCTATACCTGCCCCAGGCAAGTTACTTACTTCACTGCTTTCATTCACTCCTTCAACACTTATTTATTGCAAGCTACTTTGTTCCAGGTATTGTCCTGGGTACCTGGGCTAAATCAATGAACAAAGCAGACATCTATCTCTGCCCTTACGGAATTTACATTCTAGCAAGAGACAAGCAAGTAAACTATACTGTTGGTTAGAGAGAAACGAGCAAGCTGGGGAAAAGGGAAGGTATTGCTGGGGCCGGTGGGTGGGGGTAGGGTACAGTACTTTATAGGGATTTGAGATGTGCCTCATTGGCAAAGCATAGGCTTGAAGGTGAGGCTGTTTACCAAGCCCATGTCTCGGGGAAGAGTGTCCTTGGCAAAAGAAAGCCAGAGAAAAGGCCCCACGGTAGGGATGTGCTCGGCATGGTTGAGGAAAGGCAAGGAGGCTAGTGTGGCTGGAGTGGAGCCTCTGTGTACATGAAGACAGGGATGTATGGGGCCAGGCCCCGTGGTCATCTTCATGACTTTGGCTTTTACTCTGAGTGAAAATAGGAGCCGTGGAAAGCCTTTGAACAAAGGAGTACAGTCATCTGATTGTGTGGGTGTTTTTTTTTTTTAAAGGATTGTTTGAATGTTTATTTATTTTTGAGAGAGAGCAGGCAAACAGGGAGACACAGAATCCAAAGTAGATCCCAGGCTCTGAGCTGTCAGCAGAGAGCCCATCACAGGGCATGAACCCTGAACCATAAGGTCATGATCTGAGCCAAAGTCAGACGTTTAACCAACCGAACCACCCAGGTGCCCTTCTGACTGTGTTTTAAAAGGGTGGCCTGGGCTGCTGCGTTGAGAATCTCATGGGACTGCTGTGAAGGTCTAAGGAGAGCCTGGATGGGAAACACTTGGTAACAAAAGGCCCTGAATACAGTACGATGCTCTGGGGAAAAGAGACGAGCTGCTCTGCTTCTTCCCATCTTATCCAAGGGACGATTGAGCAAGGAAGGATTTGATTTGCCCAAGGCCCAATTTAGCATCTGGAACTCCCGGACTCCTCCCAGGTGCCATCTGGCAGGTAGGTAAATGGCCTTTGGACTTGTGGTTTCAGCGAGAGCATCTGGACATGACTGACTGAGCAGTCCTCCCCTATGATTCACTCATCCAACAAATACATATTAAGCACAAGTTCTCCATATAGGGAGATATAGGAGCATCTGAAGATACCTGGTGAGGGCTGAGCCCCAGTCATCAGTGGAGCAGGAGTCAGATATCAGTCAGAGACCAGGCCACCAGAGACTGGGGGTAAGCTTAGGAGGCAAGGGTCAGTCTGTGGCCGGAATCAGATCACAGCATGAGGCTAGAGGCAGAGAGACCAGTCAGGAGGCTGTGGAGAAAAGCCAAGCCGAGAGGCAAGGCCTGGTGGAACCTGCGGAAAGGGGACGAAGAGTAAAACGTCATAAGGAAAGTCCACGGGACATGGGTGAGACTGGATATGAAGAAAGAGGTAGGACCAAGATGCTGCTGAGGACTCTTTCTCGGGTGACAGAGATGATGTCATTCACAGAAACAGGAAGTCCTTGGCACATCTGAGGAACAGAAAAACGCCATACATCTGAGCATGGTGAGCAAGGGGGAGTGGTTTCAAATACTGTTGACAAGACAGGCAGGGGCCAGTCCATGAAGACTTTGGTCTTAGTGGGTATTATTCCAAAACAATGGGAAGCTAGCAGAGGGTGTCAGGCAGTAAGGGACTGTGTTTGCTTTATGCTTTAAAATCATGTGTGGCATAGGGGCACCTGGGTGGCTCAGTTGGTTGAGTGTCTGCCTTCAGCTCAGGTCATGATCTTGCGGTTGGTGGGTTTGAGCCCCGCATCAGGCTCTGTGCTGACAGCTCAGAGCCTGGAGCCTGTCTTCAGATTCTGTGTCTCCCTCCCTCTCTGACTCTCCTCTGCTCACGTTCTCTCTCACTCTCTCTCAAAAATAAATAAAACATTAAACATTTTTAATAAAAAATAAAATAAATAAGTAAATAAAATCATGTGTGGCATATAGGTTTAAGGGGGGCAGGAGTGGGGAGCCTGGAGACCAGTCAGGAGTGAAGTAGCTTAGGTGAGAGATGGTGGTGTTTCCGGTGCTGGTGGAGACCGGGAGAAGTGGATGGATTCCACAGCTGTTTCGAAGGGAGAGATGTCAGGTGTGGGAATGAGTCAAAGGCAGGGCCTGGGTTTGGGGCCGTATAATGGATGGTGTCATTCATTTAGATGGAGAAAATGGGAGAGCACATTCTGGAATAGGCAGACTCCAGGGCTGGGTTCTGGCTACATTCTGTGTGACATCCATATGTAGACATCAGGTGGATGGTGGAAGGTACCAGACTGAAACTTAAAAAAAAGAGTGAGCATGGACATTTGTCAATAATCAATTCACAGACGGTATTTAAAGCCATGGGACTCAGGCTGAGCCCTGGGGACTCTCAACATTTAGAGACTGGATGGAGGAACAGCCCTGACCGGTGCAGAGAAGTCGTCAGGAAGGAGGACAACCTGGAGAGGGTGTGCTCATAGACCCTAGGAAGGGGGTGGGGGAGGATGGTTTACCGCATCCGATGCCACTGAGAAAAAAAGATGGAGAAGCCTCGTGAGGGCCACGGGAGATGGAGACAAGAGCAGGTCGGCAAACTGAGTCAGGAGGCAACTGGGAGGGGAGGAAGTGGTGCTAGCATGAAAGGGGGGGCAGAGAGGTGGGGGTCAGCAGCCAGAAGAGGACTCAGGCCATGGCCTTGGAGCGTGTTTGTGGCTGGGAAAGGTACGGAGGGAATGGGGCAGGGACTTGATGGTCTGAGGAAGGGCCCGCCCAGCTCCTGCCATGGTCAGCCCCAGGTGCTTCTGCACAAGCTGCCCCTCCAAGAAAGGCCGCTCTGTCATCCAGCCTCCTCCCCGCTCCATGGCAGTCAAAGTCACTCCCTGACACCACCTCCTTCTCCTCAGGACTCGGACCTCCTGCCTCAGCACAGCAGCTCATCTCCCCAGTGCTGCCACCACCAACGCCGTCCACTGGACTTGAGCAAAGTGAAACTTCCCGAAGTACACCAAGGCCTTTGTTCCATCCGGGCTTTCATTCCCTCTTAGGGTCTCACCTCTCTGAGTGTAACCGACTCCCACATGGTTTCTCACCGTATTGTCACAACGGCCCTGTGAGCCTCTGGGGGACTTAGGAGATGTCCAAGTACCGCTCATGAGCCCTGAAGCTGGGACATGAACACAGGCCTAGGCTGTCTGTGGAGCCCCTTCTCCTAACTACTGGGCCCTGCTGCCTCTCCCTCACCTTGGCCAGTCTTAGTGTAGGCGATGCCTCCTGTGCTCTCTTCCCACAGGATGGATCTGGAAGGCAGATGGGATTCTTTCCCCATCTGCGTTTCATAGGGGCAACTTCTACAATCTTAGTTCACCAGGCTTCTGTTCTACCCAGGAATGACCCTTTCTGAACATCTCACAACCCTGAGAATCTGTTTGCATGCCTCGAGAGCCAGAGAGCTTACTACGTCCATGAGCAGCCTGTGCTAGGCGGTGGGATAGCACAGCAACCCAAAACACGGACTCCAACACAAGTAGCTTTGGCTGAATCTCAACTAGTACCCTGTGCCTCAGTTTCCTCATCTGTAAAACGGTAATGACAGAAGTACCTACTTCCTGGTGTGGTTATGAGCATTAATAATATGCTACATTTAAGTTGCTTGGTAAGTACATCATAAATTTGAGTTGTGAACATTATTTTTCCGGAGGGCGAGTTACAACTCACCTTACTGCAACCTACACTCGTCAGGCCCTTGGAATTCTACCCTCTTCTGCACTCACCTGCAGTTTAATCCTATTGTTCTGCAGTATTCAATTTTCGTTTTCTCCTGATGCCAGGTTTGTTTTTTGTAAGCTCAGTTATTTATCACGCAAACCTGGTTTTCCTAAGATCAGGATTTCTCCTTGACAGAGTCACTGGTTGCTTGCCAGGCAAGCTCAACACTACCAAACACGGAAGTAGGATGGGAGAATGACAGCTTAAGGCCTCACCTCCTACCCTCACAGGCCCAGTGTTGACACCCAGGCTTTTGCACTCCCTGAATTTGGAACCCCGTGAGTGGGGCTATCCACCATCAAGGCAAGGTTATGTCATGATGGAGAGCCTAGATTCTGGAGACAGAGCCAAGTTCAAAACCAGACTCTTCTGCTTACTTGTAATGTGTCATCTTGGCCAAAATACTCAGCTTCCCTGAGCCTGTTTCTTCACCTGCAAAAATGAGATGATACTACCTTGCTTGCTTCATCAGGTGCGAGAGGATTAAGATAATATAAGATAATGTATATAAAATGCTCAACACAGTTCCTACATCAATAAACATTTGCCATGAATATTCTAGGGCTATGCCTTCTAATAGAGCAGCCACTAGCTCTCTGTATGGGGCAGTTGAAGCCTTAAACGTGGCTAGTCTGAATTGAGATGTGCTGTTAAGTATAGATTACATACTGGATTTCAAAGATTTCGTATAAGAATGTAAAATACCTTGATAACTTTTGTATTGCTTATATGTTGAGATGAAAACATTTTGAATATATTGCATTGAATAAAATATAATTGATGTTATTTTTTCTATTAATAGGTCTTCTAGAAAATTTGAAATTACAGGTGGCTCAGTTTTGTGGCTTGCATTGTATTTCTTTTGGACAGTACTACTATGGTGGGGCTTTGTTGTTTTTTTCCAGTTGGGGGCGGGGGGGGGGGGAAACAGTATAAGTGGTTTTGAGGTATTCGAATCTTAGTGGTTGTATCTGTCTCCTCTAGATGGTATTTGAGCTGTCAGGGCTCTTTGGAGATTAAGTAGATCCAATCTCCTCTCTCTAAAGATGGGGGAACTGAAGCCTACCCACAGGCCCAGGGGATATGCCCAGGGCCAGAGAATTCATGATAGCAGAACTCAAATGAGAACCCAGACACTTTCCCCACGCCAGCACGCAGCCTCAGGCCAGAATAATGCTGCCACCTGGTGGCCACCATAAATGAGCGCAAGTCAGGGCAGCAGGAGGCTCCCTCGGGAGCAGGCCTCTGCTGCCATCTACTTCCCTGTCCTCTGCAGAAGCTGGAACAGGAGGATCCTCGGCCACCTCCTTGTCAGTCTGACTGGACAGAGCCCCAGCTCGCCAGGGGTATGACCGTGTAGTGGTTGAGGGCATATCTGTGGTTACAGGCAAGTGCAGGATTGAATCCCAGCTCTGCTCCTTTCTAGCTTATGTGGCCCCCCAAAAGCCATTTATCTCTGACCCTTGGTTTCCCCATATGTAAAATGTGGGTAATAACAGTACTTACCTCAAAGTGGTTACATTTGAATCCACAAACATCTACGGAGCACCACCACTTATGTACTGTTCCTGGTACTGGGATATAGCAGTGAACCTAAAAAGTCATGCCCATGGTTCTGAGTGTGGTCTTTAGAGCACTGACCGCAGCAGCACCTGAAAACTTGTAGAAATACAAATCTTGGGCTCTGCGCTGACAGCTTGGAGCCAGGAGGCTGCTTCAGATTGTGTCTCCTTCTCTCCCTGCCCTCCCCCGGTTACGTGTTCTCTCTCTCTCAAAATTAAATAAACACTAAGAAATTTAAAAAAAAATGCAAATCTTCAGGCCTCCATCCCAGGTCTACTGATTCTGAATCTGATGCTTGCTCAAGGTTGAGAACCATGAGACTTGGACACATAGATGTATCAGGTGGGGTTAAGTGATTATGAATATGGCAAATAAACAGTTAAAGATCTTTAGAATGATGGCTGGGAGTGGGGGCTAGGTGGGGAACACTGATCTGTGAGCGTCAGGGAGAGCCTATCTGACAATCTGACAATTATCTAGAGGAAAGGTTAAAAGGGTGTATGTCTTTTCCCCTTCAGAACACATCCCATATTTATAACAAATCCTGGGAATAGAATATAGGTGACTAAAGTTAATTTAAAAAAAGAGACTTCCTCCCAACTGCATACACACATTCTGCTTCTTTATCATTGGCTACAACTTAGTCATATGGACCACACCTAACCACCTGCAGAGTCTTCATTCTGATCAACCACATATCCAGCTAAAAACTGAGACTCCTATTTACAATAGAAAATGAAGAAAAAGCACACTGGGGAACAATGGTGTCTGCCATACTAAGGGATTCTGATGTAACTGGCCTTTGGGAGTCTGGTTTATACTTGTATGCCTCCAGTGGTGGGGAGATCCCTATCTCATGAAAATTGTATTCCCTCTTTTAGAAAACTCTTTGATAACCCAAGTCTACCTCTCTTAGGACTACACGGACCAAGCCTGCTTGCTCCCTCTTCTCCAAGACTGAATTTTCCCATTTTAAGTCCCCTGTATAACTCTTTGAACCACCTACAGTCAATGGCTCTCCTGAAGTCATGTCTTAGGAAGGGTTTTCCTGATCCTGCACTAAGAGATTAAAAATAACCTTGACAGTAACATGGATGACAGGGAGCCACATCATCACTCAGGTCCATGAAGATGAAGTGGAAGGCTAGTGCTCTGCCTCAGGCAGAACATGAAGGATGCCATTCAGGAATTTCAGTTCCAATCTCATTGGACTTTTGTATTTCTTCAGATCTATTTTGCCGTTCAGTAAGTCTTCCTCCTGTTGGCTCTCGTCAGCCATTGAACCCATCCATTGAGTATTTAATTTCAATAATTGTACATATTTTTCTTTGGTTCCTTTTCAAAGACATCTGATTATATTTTGCCTACTTTTTTGTTCCATTATTTAAACATTTCATATAGTTAGTTTTTTATTTCAGAGAGAGAGCATGAGCTGAGGAGAGGGGCAGAGGGAGACCAATCTTAAGCAGGTTCCACAATCAATGTGTAGCCTGATGCCATGATCAATCCCATGACCCAAGGATTATGAATGAGCCGAAATCAAGAGTTGGAATGCACAACCAACTGAATCACCTAAGTGCCATTATGTAGCCTTTTTTTTAATGTTTAAAAAAATTTTTTTTTATTTTTGAGAGACAGCGCCAGTAGGGGAGGGTCAGAGAGAGAGGGAGACATAGAATCCAAAAACAGGCTCCAGGCTGAGCTAGCTGTCAGCACAGAGACAGATGCGGGGCTCAAACCCACGAACCGTAGATCATGACCTGAGACAAAGTCGGATGCGTAAGTGAGCCACCCAGGCGCCCCTGTATCTTGATAATTCTAATATGAAGTCTTTGGAATAGATCTTTTGTTTCTGTTTGGGGTGCTTATTTTCATGTGTTATCTTTTTTGGGAATGGAAGGAGGAGTCATATTTGGTTGAACCTAAACTGTGAGAAACCACTGGGCCTAAATTGTGGCTCTTTCCAGAGGATCTGCTTTTGCTTTTTATAAAGAGCCTGGAAACAGTCCTACTTAGGACCGTATTAGCCCAGAAATCTGAGAATTTCTGACTTATTGTGAAGGTCGAGCTCAGCTCCCTCACTTTGGGGCTGAGGATAGGGAAAGCCACAGAGCCTAAACTTAACTTCCTGGCACTGACTTGGTATGTGCATTGAGGGCTATCCCAACTTTCTTTGCTTACAGCTGTTCCCTAATCCATTTCATCTTGATGAGCTTTTCTTTCGTTTCTTGAATGCCCTTGGGGATTTCATCTTTTAAAAAATTTTCATTTTCTTTTTAAGTAGGTGCTCCATACCCAGTATGGAGCCCAATGCAGGGCTTGGGCTCATGACCCTGAGATCCAAGATCTGAGCCAACACAGAGGGCCACTTAACTGAGCCACCTAGGTGCCCCTCCTTTATTGCTTTGAACCCCAGAAACCCATGTTTGTTCTAATGTATCAAGGATCTAGAAAGGCTCTTTTTAAACTACCTAGTTTACAGAATCGTTTAGTCTATAGTAGGGGGAAGCCCATTCACTTATTCTTCCAGTGATTCATTAAACAAGTCATACTTTTCCAAAGACTGGGTCGGGGGACACTGAACAAGGCGCATTTTGCGTTCTCAGAGCTCACAGATTAGTGGGGAAAACAGGCTAGAATGCAGGGGAATGGTGGAGGCATGTGGGAAGTGGGGGTGCTGTGGGAATTCGGTGGAGTACCTTGAGGGGCACCCAGGAAGGTACCTTTCACCTCTAACAGGCAAGCGGAAGTCAGTGAGGTTAAGTGGGGGAGAGTAGATGCTGAAGGAGCCAAGCTGGGAGGGGATGTGAGCAGAAGATCGAAGGAACGGAGAACTGGAAAAGCGAAAGGAAGTATGGGTTTGGCTTGGGCAGAGTGAGATCGTGAAGTATCAGCAGGACCACATAACAAAGCACGTGGTCTAGGGCTGGGCAGGCTTGTTTAACAGACTTACAGGAACTCAGGTGAGAGAAGGGAGTCAAGAGAGAAGGGAGTCAAGAGGGCAGCCGGTTGGGGAAGCAGCTGCAGCCCACGGCATAGGGCTCACCTGCCAAGGCTGGGCTCCCATGGTTCGTGGTCTCAGGTGGGCAACAGCTCATCCAGTGTGGCCTGGCGGGCCTGTGGCGGACAGGATGCTGTTCCAACCCAAGCTGTGCAAGCTGGCTCTCCTTGCAAACAAAACCCTGAAAGGAACTGCTTTCAAAGACCTGGATGACTGCATCTCTGGTTACCAGGAAACAACAGGACAAGCTGCAAAGTCCCATCACAGGAAATAGAAAGAATGCTCTAGCAACTGCCAGCATTTTTCCACCAGGATCCCAGCCAGCTGTCATTCTTGCTCCTTGGCATAGGAACTGAACAAGCTTAAGAATAGCAGTAACTTCTTCAGAGGCAGGCACTGTGCTAAACGCTTTACTCTTACTTAATTCTTATGATACCCTATGAGGCAGCCATTATCACAGGAATTTTCACTAAATGGTCAAACTGTTAAGTAATTTGCCTCAAGACAAGTCTCAAGTTGGGGAACTAGGTGTTTTCATCCAGGCACGTGTACCTCTTGGGGGCCTGTACACATCCTGCCTTAGCAATCAGGCTGACCATAAGAGAGTACCCTGGTTTTTGTGCCCCCAAACGTTTTAACTTTGGAATAATTTTAGATTCATCAAAGTTGCAAAGATTACATAGCATTTCTATATACCACTCATGCAGTTTTTCCCCAATGTTAACATCTTACATTACCACAAAATATTTGTCAAAACTAAGAAATTAAGGGCACATTACTAACTGAACTTCAGGCCTTACTTGTATTTTACCAATTTTTACACTAATGTCCTCTTTCTTGTTCAGGATCCAATGCTGTGTTAGTTGCCTCTCTAACCTCCTTTGGTCTTCTATCCTGGTTTTTCATCACTTTGGACTCAAGCATTGGCATTCTGCAGACTGTCCTCTGATTGCGTTATGGGTTTTTTAAGAGTATCAGAGTTCAAGTGCTCTCATCATCTTCAAATCAGAGTATTGCTGACCATTGAACAAGGTAGGTTTGACCTGCGTGGCTAATTCACATGCGGATTTTTTCAATAAATACACACAGTACTGTATTCTCTCTTCCTTATAATGTTCTTAGTAAGATTTTTCTTCTATCTTCCTTTATTAACTACCGAACAGCGCGGCAGTCCCCATCACAGGGCCCTATGCTAATCTCTTGCAGAACACTCTGTACCATCTGGTGCCACTGGGTCCTTGGAGGAGGATGCAAGCTTCCGGAGAGCAAAACTTTTTTAATCACTGATGAAAATAGGGCTTGGTGTGTATTTGTGGGGTGACCGAATCTCTGTGTACTTTATGTACTGATGTGGAACAATCTCTAAGATCTGCCAAGTGAGAAAAAGATGCAGCAGAGTGAACTACCAGTTTTGCACAGAAGGTGTGGGGGGCGAGTACACACCCACACGTGTTTATATATGGCTCAAGTCTGGAAGGCTCCTCTTCTGCTCAGATTGCACTTGGCTCAGCAGTTTCCACTCTGCTCTGGCTCTTTAAGAACTGATCCGTTTTGGGAACCAACATCTCCTTTTCAAAGCAAGGTCTCTAAGGTCTTGGTCAGATTTAGATGACGGAAGCAACAGTGCCACAACCAGCAGTGTGGAAAACACCCAACCACACACAGGTACCTCACCTCTCCTTAGGCTCCTCCTCCCAGGAAGTCACTTCACAGAACACAGGCTCATCCTGTTGCATGTCAGAGGCCTAACCAGTATCTCCTGTATTCCTGTTTGGCAAGTTATCTATATCCTCTACAGTAATGTACCTATTAAATGCCTCCTGCTTTATCTTGCACCTGTGATTGCAAGTCAGTCTTATGCCCTGGTCCAATGTAGCTCGGAGGAGAGAACCAAATATGCCTGAAAGGTAGCCCCTACATGAAGGAGAGAAGACTGGAGTCGAAATGGCTTACACAAAGGCAATTTATTAACAGAAATCAATAATTTGAGGAATCCTGTTCACAGACGGCGACCACGGCGACCCCCCTTCCTGCGAGTGCTATCGGAGGGGATGGGGGTGACATCCTCTGTGGGGAGGAAGAGAAAACATCATTGCCTAGAGATGGACGGGAAAGGAGTCCATGCCTCCCTAGACCAGTGGCCTAACTAGACCAACAGTGGATCCCACTGCTCCCCACACGAATCCTCCATATAGAACACACGGTCGTGGACTGCCCCATCTGCTGCTCCCTCAAAATTTCTGCTGTAGTCTGAACTCATTTTTATGAAGGGAAAACGGAGGCTCAGAAAAGACATACAACTTACATACAATGTCAGAAGCAGGCGAGAAATCAGATTTCCGACACCTAGCCCACTGACTCTCTTGTGGAAAAATTCTCCTACTCAACAGGACACCTAAGACTATCTTCTTTTCAGTCACTAAAAGGCTGAAAATATTCTGAAAAAATAAAATCTTAAGAGGAAAGGGTTGGACCACCAGAGGGAAGGATCAGTACACGAGGTTCCCCTGTGCAGACACAGGGAAAGGCTAACATCTCAGGGGCTAAAAAGGGTCAGGAGATCACAGGCACGAGGGGCAGGCACAGATACAGGGGAGTCCCGGTGATTCTCAACCACAGGAGCTGCCGCTCCCTGCATTCATTATCCATGGTCACAATGACCGCTGTACTCTAATACTTAGTGGGCAAGGACCAAGGATACAGATGGTCCTACAATTCAGGAGACAGACCACACAAAATGCCAACTCCCTGAAGAAACACTAAAAAGGATGGACACCAGCCACTGTCTCAAGCCCTATGCACCAGGCAGTGTGGGACACAGAGGTTAAGAAATCAAACTGTGCTGTCCCAATGCAAAAGAGAAGGTCAACATTTACAACAAGGTGACAGGGGTGTTCGAAGAGAACTTTGTCATATGGTGCCCCTTGCAGCCCCCATTAACAACCTTAATAGCCAATAGTTCCCAGACCAAGCACTGCATCCACTAGGTACATCACACGCTTTCTGGGGTTAATACTTCGAAGTAAATCTAAATGCTAGCTGGAGGGGGACACTTACCAATCCGCCCAATCTTCATTCCTGAGCGGGCAAGGGCTCTGAGGGCTGACTGGGCCCCAGGTCCAGGGGTCTTGGTTCTAGGAAATGAGGATTTATGTTAAGAAAAGCTTTGTCCAACTCATTAGGGGTTCTAAGATCCCATAACCCTCTAGTTAAGGTTCCTTAAAAGGCCAAACAGAGCAGAGACCAATGTGGGGCTCGAACTCAACGAAACTGAGATCAAGAACCGATGTGAAATCAGAAATGGACACTTATCAACTGAAGCACCCAGGCACCCCCAAACAATGAATACTTCAGGTTTAGTGGGGCTACTTATGATTTCTGTTGCATTACTTACTGGCCCATGGGTCAGTTTGTGCTCTGCTCTCTCAGCAGCCCATTTAAAGCACTGTCCTTTTTTGGCACAGGCTAGGATTCTTTTTTGGTGATCTATTCATTTCTGACTGCTCCACCTGCCTCAAACAAAGACACTAACATCTTCTCAGTGGGCCAGTTCGTCTGGTCTGCTGCCACAGAGGAGCCATCGTTTTTGTTTTGTTTTGATGTAAGCTCTATGCCCAATGTGGGGCTTCAACTCATGACCCTGAGATTAAGAGTTGCATATTCTATCGACTAGGCCAGCCCCATGTCCCAACATGGCAATCATCTTCAAAAATGTCTCATCTTGGGGCCTGGGTGGCTTAGTTGGTTACACATATAACTTCAGCTCAGGTCATGATCCTGTAATCTGTGAGTTCAAGCCCTGCACTGGGCTCTGGGCTGACAGCTCAGAGCCTAGAGCCTGCTTGGGATTCTGTGTCTCCCTCTCTCTGCCCCTCCTTCACCCATACTGTCTCCAGAGAAGGAAAAAAAAAAAGCCCAATATCAGGGCACCTGGGGGGCTCAGTTGGTTAAGTGCCCAACTCCTAATTTTGGCTTAGGTCATGATCTCATGGTTCATGGGACTGAGCCCCACATCAGGCTCTGTGCTGACAGCGTGGAGCCTGCCTGGGATATTCTCTGCCCCTCCCTGGCAAGTGCTCTGGCTCTGTCCCAAAATAAATAAATAAACTTTAAAAATGCCCAATCCCATCAGGTCATTACTATTAAAAAATTCTTATGCTCCTCCCACCCTCTTTGGTTCAAGTCCAAATCCTTACTGCTTCTTTAAGATCTAACAGGAACTTGCTCCTGCCCAGCTCTCTGATCACAACTCATAACATCCTTTCCCATAGATGTGCCAAGTTCATTCCCACTCAAGACTTTTTCACTGCAATCGTGTCTTGCTGAATATTTTGTCACTGTCCTTTCACTGGATCAATTCCTGACACATTTAGTTCTTAGTTGAAATTACACCTTGTCACTAACTCCCATACCTTCACTTCCTAGCACTTGCCACAAGTGGAAAGCACACACTCCCCTTAGGTTGTTTAAAGTCAGACTCTCCTATCGGCCTAGGTGCCTCTATACAGAAGAGGTGATAGCTACTCTTTTCCAGTACCCAGAACATAATACTTGGTATGCAGCAAGTGCTCAATAAACAAGAGTTAAGTCAGGGAGAGGGGAGCAGAAGCGGCGGTGCAGCAACCAACTACTAAATATGAACACACTTAAGATGTCTTGTGCCAAGTCACAAGAGAAAAACCAAGCCTCCAATCCAGGGGCTCTGGCATCCAATCCCAGAGATCTCACCACCCGGCTCCAGCCTCACGTACCTATTTCCTCCTGTGGCCCGGAGTTTGATGTGGAGAGCAGTGATGCCCAGCTCCTTGCACCTCTGGGCTACATCCTGGGCAGCCAACATGGCAGCGTAGGGAGAGGATTCATCTCGGTCAGCCTTCACCTTCATCCCACCAGTCACACGGCAAATGGTTTCTCTGGGAACAAAAGCTCACGGTCATTTCACTCAATGCAACAAGGATTCTGAGTGCTTACCGCCTCCTAACGAGTAAAGATTCAGGTCCAGCAGAAGATGAATGTCAACTTGAATATCCATCCTCCTTTCTAACAAGACTGCCCCAGGTTCTGCCTTGATGGGGTTCAAAGACCGAAATTAATGGGATGCTGTATTAACAATATAAATTTACTTTTACATTTAATCCTCTCAATTGCTCCAGGCATGATTAACCTGACCTTATAGATTATAAGAAAACCAAAGCTTAGAATTTGAGTGACTTGCTAACAGCGGCCAGAACCTGTACACAGAGCGGATTTCCAGTCCCCCACTGCTCCTCCAAAGTACCTAGAAATTAAGGATTCAAGGACCACCGCACCTCAAGGACCCAAGAGCATAGAATGTCTTTCTTGTAACTCAAATGCCTGGCAAATCACAGTATTTGCAACTAAACAACCAAACACGTTTCCTATTCTGAACTTTTTAATTCTTTCAAGAGAACTTACATAGCCACCCAATTCCAGGGGCATCTCTTCCCCCATACTCACTTGCCAGAAAGATCGGTGACATGGACAAAAGTGTCATTGAAGGATGCAAAGATGTGGCACACACCAAACACATTTTCTCCTTCAGCGACCTGAGGTCCAAGGCTGATGACCTGTTCTTCCTTCTTTTCTTTCCCCTTGCGAGGTGCCATTTCTGAAAGGAAGTAAAAAAAAAATCCCTAAGTTAGCAATGGACAAGAGGTTTCCATAACCCTTTTCCTGGCTATTAAAGGAAATCTCCAACTTCTGCTCCTCTGTGTCTCCCTTCTCTCCACCCTGATCTGTGCACTCTCATCTCTGCTAAACTCACTTATTCCCGCACTTAGGACATTTCAACTGGGGACTAAAGAAGCAAAGTGCCTGGAGATAACCTTTCTACTGAATTTACTAAAAGCACGGATCATAGCACTTACAGGAAAGCAGCCCAGAGTTCTAGCAGCAAGACCCCAAGTATCCCTCCAATTTTTACCAAGTAGGCTTCAAAAACATGAAAAACACAGCCTTAGGGCTCTAGAGCCCTCCAAGGTCAACGGACAGCTCTGCACACCCAAGTAAATCAATTCTCCCTGGGCCTTATTGCCTGCAATATAGATCCTGAGAAATTGTTGATTTGTTTAGGGTGACACAAGTCACTTGCAGAGCAGTAAGGAGAACCAGATTAAGGGATTCCTAATCTGCACGCCACAATACTTCCAGTAGCAGCAGTGCCTCTGGTCTCCTGGACCTCATTTACTGGTTAGGCTCGAAGACTTGAAGACTACATCCAAAAATGATTAGAAGGCCAAGGCCAAGGCCCTACCCACAAACTGGTGACAGCTGAAGACCCTTCATGGAAAACACCTGTTGCCTGAACTCCATAGTAGCTCCTTGGCCTAGACTTCAAGGGCCCCTTACCCACATACCACCCCCACACACCCCAGTTTCATCTCCTATTATATTCTGGACTTTACCAGATCCCTCCAAAAGCCAGTTTAAATACTATTTCCCATTTTCTGGCAATTCATCTCCTGCTATCCTTCCAAAATTTATTAAAACCAGATTATTTTTAAAAATGTTTTCTAATTTCTAAAGGTTTATTTATTTTTCAGAGAAAGAGAAAGAGAGTCCGAGCAGGGGAGGGGCACAGAGGGAGACACAACCTGAAGCAGGCTCCAGGTTCGGAGCTGTCAGCACAGAGCCTGGACGGGGAGCTGTAACCCATGAACTGTGAGATCATGACCTGCCAGGTGCGCCCCAAAACCAAATTATTGAACTTTTACTAGAATCGAAGGTTAAAGGTAAGAAAACATATCCTTTCGGAAGGCTGATGGAAAGCCCCATCTCAGAGACTCAATGTTAGTGAAACCAAGTAACTCCAATCTGGCATAGCATGTAATAGAAGTGCAATTATACCCTCAAAGGAGGAACGCAGGTAATGGACGTGGAAGGCTAGGAGAGGACTACCTTCTGCCCAGAGTACTTCCCAAGACTCAAGAATCGGAACAACTTCCTAACACTTTCAGAAGACACTAGAAATTAGAAGCGCTGAGATGACTTAGGCTGTACCCTTCCAAATGAAGGCAAATATGGCCCTGCCTAGGTTTGTAAGGTTCAAAACCAAAGGCCTGGATCTCCCCAGTGCCTTCCTTGCAAGAGGTCTAGTGAGTGACCACAGGAAGCACAAGTGTAGTAGGCCTTGGAGGTATCAAGTTAACGGTTTCTCAGCTTAAACTATATCCGACGGACTAAGAGCTTTAAGGAAGGTGCCAAGGGTGCTCACAGGCAAAGCTTGACGTTCTGCCTGGGAAAGCCCAGAAAGACCGGCAGATCTGAACTAAGGAAGGACCAGGACGAATTCCTGCCGTGGTCACTCCACAAATGTCGATGTACCGTCTCCCCGCCCCATGCCGCCCAGAAGGAGCGATGACAACGGTCCTCGAAAACATAAACGCATGTTTATGCTCAGCCAATACCGACGTACATTTCCTACGCTCCATCTCAAGCTTCGTAAGGCCCGCCCTAAGCGCCCAGTACTTGCAACGTGCTAGACCTAGCAATCAACCAGGCTCAGAGAGCACCCAATACAGGGCGGTTTCTCTGATTCCGTCCCCGAATCCTCACTACAACCCCACGGAATCTGGACGACAGTTAATCCTATTTCCCAAACAAGGAAACACACGACAGATCAGGAGCCCGGCATACGACCGCTCAAGAAGCTAGCGGAGCAGAGAGAAACCAAGGCAGACTAGGGTCCCTGCTCCTTCCCAAATATGCTGCGCGGCCTCTTAAACGGAACCGAGGTGGCAGCGAGGAGCCAGGGCCTTCAGGGCTGTAGACACTCACCCCCACTTCCCAAGCCCCTCTTTGAGGCAAGACCGCCGCCTTCCGAGACCAGGCGCGCCCCTGACTCTGGGGTCGGCCGGCTGCGCCCCTCTCCCCTGACTCGGCTCCCGTGGAAACACCTCAGGCCTGCGACCCGGACCCCGAGTGGTCTCCTTGCCTAAGGATGCCACTCGATTGAACCCGCTGAGGCCTGTTACCTGCCCGTCTTCCCTAGACTCCGCCACCGGAAAGAGAGGGCGAGAGAAGGCGGGTCGACGGGTCACGTCCGCGTTTCCGGAAGTGTACGTCTGAGGTCACGCAGCGAGGCCAGCGGCCCGTTTCCGGGGAGTTGTAGACTCGCCCTCAGGAAAAGCGGTGTACTTAAAAGAGCAATGAAGGAGGCAAGGGGCAGGGTGTCGCTGCAAGCGGTTGTGCCTCTGAGACTGCACGAAGCAGCTACATCTGCTGAGTGACGCAGGCCCAAGTGCAAAGATGGTGGCGGCCGCGCCTAGACGGATTTCTTGCATCCTGACCCCGCGCCTAGTCAGCCCGGAGGCGGCAGCGCCTCTCGTGGCGCGGAGGGCAATAACAACAACAACGGCGATCATCACAGACTGATCTGCTCTGTCCTAAGCAAGATAGGGATAAATTAATTATTCAATATTTATTATATACTAGCTTGGGCTGAGCGATTTATATGCATTGCTTCATTTAAGCCTCACAAAATTATCAGATAGATAAGTGTTTTGATTTCCCTTTTACAGATAAGGGATGTTAACTAAAATCACACATTTTACAAATCACACATGTGGCTGATTTGGAAGTCTGACTTCAAAGACTGTATGTTTGATAGCTACTTCCATGTATCCCTTTGCTAGTGAAGGGCCTTGAAGGGTTGGGAGAGTGTATAGATGCAGACTTGGGAAAGAGCAAAGAAATAAGTCACGTGTGTATATATGTATAGATATACATACATATATATAAAGCTCATGTAATGGAGTACATATATTTCATGTATATGAAATTTCTTAACAAAATGAGCTATTATACGGAGTAACACAGCCTTTCTTTCACTAGAATTTGATGCCACTGAACATCTTTAATTCAATTTAGGGAAGACCTCCTTTTTTAAAAAGTAGTGATTCTTTTCCCGTTTACAAAAGTAATTAATTACAGAATACCTAAATAAGAGAAACATAGAAGCATTCTCAAAGGAGAACAAAAGAGAAAAAAGAAATGACAGTCTTACCCGCCACAATTAACACCTTGGTATATGTCCTTTCCAAACATGATCTATGCAAATACATACAGAAGAGGCACTTCCTTTTTTTAAGAAAAGAGAATAACCTTGCAATATTTTTTCCAGATGGTTAATAAAAATCTATGCCCGTAAGCA
Organism: Suricata suricatta; assembly: GCF_006229205.1. NCBI lineage: Eukaryota > Metazoa > Chordata > Mammalia > Carnivora > Herpestidae > Suricata > Suricata suricatta. Next base: position 106,975,917 of record NC_043705.1, on the reverse strand, counting down.
ATACATATATATGTATATAGAAAAAAGTGAATATCATTTCTAAATTCTTCTAGTGATACCACCATTATCAAATTATCATTATTGAATTGGAGCATCATTCCAGAAATAACTTTCTATATCTATATTTTTATCATATAACACACTGTCTTAGGTAAATGAAATCATATTCTGTACGCCATTTGGTAACCTCTTTTTTCCTCAACATTGTGGACATCTTCCCATAACTGTAGTAGAGAACTACAACATTGTTTTACAAATATTTAAAATTTTATTTGTTATTTTGAATATTAAGTGCATTCACAAAAATTAAAAAACTACAAACATATGAAAAAGTATGCAAAAAAAAAAAGTCTTCCTTTCACCTCTACCCCCGGCAATCCTATCCTCTTCCTTGCAAGCAACCAAGAATAGCTGTATTTTTAAATTTTTATTTAATGTTTTTTTTTTGAATCTTTTTTTTTAATGTTTCTTTTTGAGAGAGAGAGAGAGAGAGAGAAACAAAGTGTGAGCGGGGAGGGTCAGAGAGAGACAGACAGACAGACAGAATCAGAAGCAGGCTCCAGGCTCTGAGCTGTCAGCACAGAGCTTGACTTGGGACTCAAATCCACAAACCATGACCTGAGCCGAAGTCGGACGCTTAACCAACTGAGCCAACCAGGTGCCCCTGTTTATTTATTTTTGAGAGAGAGAGAGAGAGAGCGAGAGAGAGAGAGAGAGAGAGAGCAAGCAGGGGAAGGGCAAAGAGAGAGGGAGACACAGAATCCAAAGCAGGCTCCAGGCTACCACAGAGCTGAATGTGGGGCTCACAAATTGTGAGATATGACCTGAGCCAAAGTTGGACACTTAACTGAGCCACCCAGGAGCCCCAAGAAATAGCTGTATTGTATCATTTTTAACTACTATCTGATATCCCTTTGTATAGCTGAATCATTATTTAAGCAGCTCTCTGTTGGTGGACACAAAATTTGTAAATGTAAACAAAACTGTCTACAACACACTTGTGCCTTTCTTTCCTCAGGATAGACTTCCAGAAGTCAAAAGGAATATATATCTGAAATTTTGATACATGTTGCTAAACTGCCCTCTGGAAAGTTCATGTCAATTTCCACTTCTGCTTAACAGAGAAACTAAATATGTCTCCTAGCATTGTATTTCTTCCATGGTTAGTACAGTGAGATGTCTCCTTATGGATTGTTTTGAGCATTTGCATGTTTTCTGTGAATTGTCTGTTGATAGTCCTGGAAAGGGAGGGCTTTTTATTCTCAAGTAGTAACCTCCTCAATAGAAGAGGTATGATAGCAGAGATTGGTGAATTGTGGAGTGAGTTCCTGCTTTGGATAAGAGTTGTACTAAACAGACCTCAGTGAGGGAAATCTTGAAGGGAACATGGCTGATCTTACAGCTGAAGGCAGTCCATACACTTACCTCTGTAATAGCCAGGCATCTGGCTTGCTCAGTTGGTAGAGCATGTGACTTTTGATCTCACGTTCATGAGTTCAAGCCCCACATTGGGCATAGAGCTTACTTTAAAAAAAATAAAATAACATAAAACAAATACTTCTTCTTTTAAAAAGAAGAACATATTTCCTTTTACAGGGAAATCTTATCTTCATATCAAATCATCAAAGCCATTGCTTTCGAACTCTGCTTTGATGATGTAATTGGCATATGTATTATTTCTACAAAGAGTTATTAGTTGTGCGTCGTTAGGCAAAAATTGTAACCTCTCTTGGCTTTAGTTTTCTCATCTGTAAAATGGGATAATAATGGTCTTTTTTTTTTTACGGTATTTTGAAGCCTATGTCTTCATTGGGTACTTGCTCTGTGCCAACCTCTGAGATATAATAATACTGACATTTAAGCTAAGACTTAAAAACAGAATGGGAATTAGTTAAATGAAGGTGGAAAGAATGATCTGGGCAGGGGGAACAGTTTATGCAAAGGTCATGAGGTGGGGAGGCACTTGGGGAGTTCAAGGAATTAAAAACAAGCCAAGTATGGGTGGGGTACTGTGTTCGAGGGAAGAGGGATGGGAGATCATGCTGGAGGAACGGTGGGAGCCGATTTCTGCTGGGTCCTACCTCTCTTTTGCTTTGCCTGCTTTCCCCAGTCCCACCCCACCCCATGCACTTTCAATGCTGTGAGCACAGGGAATACGTTTGCCGTCACCTCTCATGCCTTATTCAGTCATTCAGTAAAGACTTACTGAGCACTGAGTACGTGTCTTGAACTGTTCTGGACACTTGGGGTACATTTGTGACCAAGACAGACAACGATCCCTGCCTTCTTGGGGTTTATACTCTGGCAGCAAGGGCGGGCGTAACATCTAAATAAATTCCCTATTATGTTGGAAGGTGACTGGTGACTGTGGAAAGAAGAAAAGGTTGAGTAAGGTAAAGGATGGTGCAGGGGTGGAGGGGTTCTCGGGAAAGGGGTGGGGCACGTGGCAGATTTAAACTGAGAGGGCAAGGTAGCCTAGTTGAGAGATCTGAGCAGAGCGGGCGGCAGGAAAAGGAGCAAGGGCGGCCAGTGTCTGAGGGACAGTTGTCCCAGGCGGAGGAACAGCGTGCACGAAGGCTCACAGGCGGACCACTGACAGAGTTCAGGGACAGTGAGGAAGCCAGTGTGGCTGCAACGCAGTGAGATGTAGGGATGGGAGGGAATGGGCTGTATGAGCACATCATGTAGGCCTTTAGGTCACTGGGAGGACTTTGGTTTTTATTCTGAATGGAACCACCAGAAGGCTTTGAACAGAGGAGGGACAGAATCTGACTTTTTTTTTTTAAGTTTATTTATTTTGAGAAAGAGAGAGAACATGAGAGAGGGTGGGGCAGAGAGAGAGGATCCCAAGCAGGCTTCATGGTGTCAGCCTGGAGCCTGATGTAGGGCTCGATCCCACAAACCGTGAGATCATGACCTGAGCCGAAATCAAGAGTCAGATGCTTAACCGACTGAGCCACCCAGGCGCCTCCTGACTTATATTTTAATAGGACCAATGAGCATGCTCTGTGGAGAATAGACGCTCAGTGGGTGTAGGGGTGGAGGTGAGGGGCTAACATAGAAAGAGAGGTTCTAGTTTAGAGGAGAAAGATACTAGTACCTGAGACCCAGGTGGCATCAGTGGGGGCAGAAAAAAGTGATCAAAGTTTGATCAGATTTCTGAAGTAGATCCCACAGGATTTCTTGATAGGTTAGACGGGAGGCATAAGAGAAGGAGAATTAACAAAAATGATTCTAAAGAGGTGGTTAGAGAGCCTAAATGAAACTTTTGTATATGAGCTAATAAATCTTTGTGATTAAATTTTGTACCAAGCAAAAAAAAAAAAAAATGATTCTAGCATTTATGGCAGGAGGGACTGGAAGGATGGAGTGGCCATCAGCTAGGAAGGGAAGGCTGAGGGTGGGGTTGGATTTTAGGGGAAGATCAGATGTTCAACCCGAGGCCTGAATCTGAGGTGTTCAGGGCACATTCAAGCGGAGGTGCCAAGGAGGTTTGGGGATAGATGAGTCCGGAATTGAAGAGAGGCGTCTTCAGCATCTGGATGGTTTTTGAAGTCAGGAGACGGTTGGTGACCACGGAGGGGCTGAGTGCAAACAGAGAAGGGGTTCAGAGACTGGGCATCAGAGCGTGGAGATAAGAGAAAGAGACAGCCAAGGAAAAAGGAGCGGGGAACGGTAAGATGGGAGAAAAACCGAGCGGGGGGTGTGCGAGAAGGCAGGTGAAGAAAGGGAATCAAGGAGAAGGGAGTGTGTACCTCGGTGGAGCCAAGTGTGCATGGATGCAGCAACATGGAGGTCACTGGGGATCTCAGCAAGAGCGGTTTCAGCATGCGTGTGTACCAGGAGGATGTTTGGATGGAGCAGATTTAAGAAAGAAATGAAGGTAATGTGTGCAAAAGGCAGAGGATGAGAGAATGAGGAAATGGGATCAAGAGGTTCTTTTGGGTTTTCCTTTTTAAGGCTGCCTCCACAACAGATGTTTGTACACTGATGGCAGTGCACATTTGAGGGAGGAGCTATGTCCTTGAGCATGTGAGATCTGTTGGGCTTCAGTGCCCACAGGGAGCAATTGGCTTTGGGTAGGAGTGTGGGTAGTGCCTCTGTGCAAATGGGGGAGAAGGAAGGGGCTGCAGGGAGAGCTCTGTGGGGGTGGGAGCTTGATAATTGTCTCACTGGGGGAGTAGCATGAGGCCAAGGGTGGGCAGAGGGATGTGGAAGGTTGGAGGTGAGAATAGGCTTGAAGTGGTCACTGAGGTTTAGGGCAGTAGAGGATGATTCCAAGGCAGCATTAAGGGCCCACTTGAGGTTGGTGGTTGGTGTTTTCTCCAACCACGTTCAGCTGCGTGGACGCAGGCATTGAATAAACAGCATTTGTCAAGAGACGAGAACTTGAGAGATGGGCAGGAGAATGAGGATGAGTGCCCAGAATAGTGACCATGACCAAGCATGACATTAAAGCTGGATGACTGGGGCCATGAGAATGTCAGGGGCTAAGGGACACCCTAAGACTGCAGGGGCAACAGGTCAGAGGTCCCAGTGGGGCAAAGGACAGCTGAAGTCAGTTACTGGCTGTTACTCTGGGCTGGCAGTCAGGGGCTGAGGGGCATGAGAGTGAGATGTTGGTTCAAAGAGGAGTTGCAAGCATTGGTAAGACCATGGGGGTGAGTGGTCCGGTTGGGCCGGGGAACGAGCTCCTTAGAGAAGAGCAGATCCAGGGGGATGGCAGCATCCTCTGTGTGAAAACCAAGGGGACCAAGGACTGAAACAGGGACAGCCTGATTGAGCCTGAAACTGAGTCCAGGATAAAGAAAGTCCTTGAGGAGGGCGGGCTGTGCCCCAGAGGTTGGTAGATGTCTGTGCTGAGGTGGAGTAATGCTCGCTGGCTACGCGCGTGCAGTGACAAGATTCAAAACTGGTGTCCTTTAGGGGAGGGAAGGAGTGTGGCCTGGAAATGACAGTGAGGAGCAGGAGGACAACATTCTCACATCCTGTGGTTCCTGCCCCCTTCTCTCTCTTCCATAGTCGAGGAAGCCATTGGGAGGCCTGCAGGGAAATGCAGTGTCCTCTGGGGTGGGGCAGGAATATCCGGAGAAGAAACTAGAAGAGAGAGAGATCCCATTGCTAATGGTATGGCATTCCTTTTTTTTAAAATTAATTTATTTTAATGTGTATTTATTTTTGAGATACAGAGTACGAGTGGGGGAGGGGACGCACAGAGAGGGAGAGACACAGAATCTGAAGCAGGCTCCAGGCTCTGAGCTGTCAGCACAGAGCCTGATGCGGGGTTTGAACCCACAAACCCAGAGATCACACCTGAGCCAAAGCCCGACGCTCAAGGGACTGAGCCACCCAGGTGCCCCTTTGATGGCCTGGAATTCCTGAGGGCAGCAGAGGCTTGAGGAGCTGAAGGGGAATCGAAGGCGGGGACTGAGGAGGGGCTGCCAGGTCCCCACAGAGAGCAGAGTGCAGGGACAAAGGAGGCCCTGGGTGTGGGGTGGGCAGATACAGGCCCCAGAGACTAGTGACTGAACATTGCAGCTGCGCGATGAACAAACGTAGCAGCAACAGCACCTACATTAATCATTTGTGGCATGCTCGACCCTCTAAGTGAGGTGCATGTGTCGTCCTGTTGAATCCTTTCAATCACTCCTTGAGGTGGAAATTTTTTATTCCCTCCATTTCACAATTGAGGGAACAAGGAAGCAGTCAATAGCGTTAGTGGTGGTGTGGGAATCTGAGCCTAGACAATCTGACTCCAAAGTCTGGATATTTTATCTTTTTTATTAGAAAGAGAGAGCATGTGTGAACCTGACAGGGGGGCAAAGGGGGAGGGGAGGAGAGAGAGAGAATGAGAGAGAGAGAATCCCAAGCAGGCCCCATGCTCAGCATTCAGCCCTCAGCCCACCACGGGGCTCTATCCCAAACCCTGGCTGGGATTATGACCTGAGCCGAAATCAAGAGTTGGACAGTCAACCGACTGAGCCACCCAGGCACCCCAAAGAGCCCACAAAGAGTAGGGAATTGGCCTGAGAAACCCAAACCCAGCCCTTTCTGGGTCCTCAAGCCAACCTGGAATGCCCCACACTTCCTCTGCTTAGCAACTGTTCGTACTTTAATTTGCTCATAGAGTCTATCCTCTGCTCCCCTTAGAGGCAAGTTTTGCAAAAAGGAGCAAGGGAAGGTGGGACGGGAATAAGAAGCTGTGGCCCAGAGAGGATGAGTTAGTTCATCACAGACACACAGCCTCCTAGCTCAGTGGGCACGAGGCCTTGGAGGTGGGGCCTAGCCCAAAGCAATCCCTGTGTCCTTCCTGGAAAAACCTCGGTTTCTATCCTCCGAAGGCTGTGACCTGCCTGCTTCTGAGGCTCACAGGACTCACCCCCAGTCTGGGTGCGCGGGCCCTGGCCCCTCCCAGCACTTACCATGCAGAGGGAAGCATCACAGAGCCTCTGCCAAAGTTGTTGTTGAAGGAGGACTACAGGCAAGAAGCATGGTGTGTGTGAAGCCGGCTTAGCAGCAGGGCGTGTGGGGTACCTGTGGGGATGACAGAGGGCAGGTCTAGCTTGGTCAGCGGCCTCTAGGCAGGTGCTATTCAAGTAGAGACCCAGAGAGGGAGTAGGGGTCAGCCAGGGTAGGCTGATGAGCATTAGGGAGAATTTCCAGGCTGAGAAGTCAGCATGTGGCAGGGTCTTGAGTCAGTGGAAAACGTGGATCACTCAGGATCATGCATGAAGTTCCGTGTGGCTGGAGTGGGGGGAATGGTAGGAAGTGAGCTTCCAAGACGTGGGTTGAGAGGCTAAGTGCCTGGAAGGGTAGCCCTGGTGTTTGCTCCTAGGCCCAGCGCCGACCAGGAAGGGAGATCAAGGTGGCGGTGAGGGAGGTCCCAGGGAGCTGTTGCACCCACCCTGAGCGGAACAGAGGGGCCGAGAATGCCTGCTTCCTCCTAGCCTTCCCACTAGGTGGCGCCTGATCCCCACACTGCGGGGAAGGACGGGCCTTGGCAGAGGCTGATGAGGGGTTGCTGTTGTGTTAGGGAAAGGCTTGTAGTTTCCGAGCCTAGAAGTTGGTTGGGGAGTGTGAGTGTGAGTCTTTGTGTGTAAATTCACACCTCAGTCAGGACATCCACCTGGGACACGGTTGTGACGTGGCCTTGGCATACATTCTCCCTTCGTGCCTCATCATGCCACCAGGAGCTCAGATTTTTATCATCTTCTAGAGTGGGAAGCCAAGGCTAGAGAAGGTCAGGGATGTGCCCAAGGTCACTGGGCTGGTTCAGAGTGAAGTAAGTGGTTAGAGGTTACCACCAGGCCCCCCAGATCTGGATCTAAGCCTCTGCAACTTACTATGCTGTAGGACAGGCTTTCAAAGGACCTGCTCTGGGTCACCCTGAAGGGAAGAGCAAGGCTCAATGGGTTGGTGATACCAGGATATGGATTCTGGGTCATTTATCCATTCAGACCACTCCTTGAGCACCTACTACGTGCCAGGCACTGTGGTAGGCATTGGTGAACAATAAGACCATGGATAGCATAGACAGGAAGACGCAATCTAGCAGGGGAGACAGCCAGACGATAGATCCATAAAATGGCCGAGAACTTTGTCATTACAGATTGTGTTAAGTGATGTGAAGGAAACAGGCAGACCCAAGAAGGTCACAGGGGTGGGCTCCTTCTCTTGAAGGGGGTGGGGACCAAACTCTGAGTAAGAGACCTGAAGGCTAAGAAGGCACAACTAGAGGCAACAGCTAGTCCAAGCGCTGCCAAAGCAGAGAGGAGCCTGAGGGACTGCGTGAAGGAGGGGGTAGGGGAAGAGGGGGAAAGAGGGAAGCTCAGCCAGGAGGCCAGGAGCCTTGTGAGCCCTGGTGAGGAGGGTGCTGTGGGAAGGCAGTGAGGAGCTGTATAAGCTGGGCATTGCATGTTCTGATTTGTGTATTTCAAAGCTCACCCTGAGGGCGTCTGGGTGGCTCAGTCAGTTAAGCGTTGGACTCTTGATTTCAGCTCAGGTCATGATCTCATTCTTCTTGATTCATCAGGCTCTGTGCTGACAGTGTGGAGCCTGCTTGGGGTTCTCTCTCTCTCTCTCTCTCTCTCTCTCTCTCTCTCTCTCCCTCCCCCTCCCCCAGTCATGGTTCTCTCTCTCTCTCAAAGTAAATGAACTTAAAAAAACAAAAACAAAAGCTCCCTCTGGCTTTGTTGGGAGAATCAGGTAAAGATGGTCATGCGGGTGAGAGATGGGGCCCGAAGCATAAAGGTAGCTGTGAGCATGGGAAGACCGGATCCAGATCGGAGAGATAGATACTCTGGAAGTAGAATCTGTAGGGTTTTCAGATGGATGGGATGCAGGGGTGAGGATGATTCCAGGCTCTAGGGCTAAGCACTGGGTGAATGGTGGGGCCATTTATCAAGGTGGTGGGTCCTGGGAGAGGTCATGATTGGGGGGGCAGGGTGGGAAGCTCAGGCCCTGTTACTTTTGGAGCTACCTGTGGGACACCCCAGATGGGCAGGCAGTTAAGGCTCACCGGAAAGGGCGGGGCTGCTGGTGTAACTGAGGAGCCTCTAGACTGTACTAATGTCAAGGGGCTGGAGGAGGTCGCACAGCCCACAGTCCAGGTGGCTCAACGGTGGAAGGTAGCAAGGGCCCCATTACTGGAGATGGTCAAGGGAGCCTGGCTGATGTCAGCCGCCACGGCTACTGGCAAGGGGAGGCCTCTTTGAGGGAGGTGAAACGAAACAGCCTCTGAGGGTGGCAGAGACCAACCTTGGGTGGCCCCGGGACTCTGTGGAGGAGCTGGACATGCTGACTCTGTCTCTTTGTCTGGTTAGATTCTCCTTCTCGGTGGCACTTCCCCCACGGCCATCTGGCAGGCCCCAGAGACAAGACCCTGGATGGGGGTGGGGAGGCCAGCCCCAGGGATAGGCTGTAATTTCAGCTGGGGGCAGGGTTCCTGAGTTTCAGTGCCACCTGGTGTGAGGTTCCTCTTTCTGACACCTCCCTCAAGATGGGCTCTTTGCTGACAGTCCCTCCTCCCCAACTACAGGGCTCCCGCTAGCTTCCCGCCTAGAAAGACATTGAGTCAGGTGGCACCGAATGGTGGAGGGTTGGGGGGGAGGGGTAATTGGAGGGGGCTGCCAAGTTTAATTAGTGGTTGTGAAGCCCTGGAAATTGCATCTGAGAGCCTCCCCCCTACCTTGACTTTCATCTTCAAAACTTCCCCACCAGCCTGGATGAAAGGGCCAGGGAGGGGCCAGGTATTAATAGTAATTATTAGTTTCACTAATAAAGAGAAGAAACAGGATTATCCCCAAGCTTAACTTGTTCTCCCCTCTTTGTCTACCTCTTCTCTCCTGCCTCCAGCTCTCTCTCTTCTTTGCTCTCATCCTCCTTCTTTCTTTATCTCTTTCTTTTTTTATCCAGGCCTTGCCACTTGTGTGTGTCCCTGCTTTGAGGCCTCAGGATCCTGTGTCTCTGGGCCTCATCAGATATTTGTGTTGGGATATTTGGGGAGCACCCCTTCACTAGTCTGGGTTGTAGTAGGAGGGTAGGAAAGCTTGTGGGTGTGGGCGAGTATTAGGGTGCCTATGTCCATCCATTCATTCACTCATTCACTGTTTTACACATGGTTCTTGAACACCTACCAGGTTCCAAGCACTGGGTTGGGCCCCAGGGATTCGATGTGGAGCAGGACAGACGTGGGCCCTACCCATGGAGCCAACATCCAAGGGAGGGAAGAGGGCAAATAAACAGCAAACTGAGAAGTAAATGTGAGGTCACAGATTGTGAGGTGCACTAAGTAGGGTTACTTAACAGATAGGATGCAGACTCTTGTGGGGGACCAGGGATGCCTCCCCGAGGAGGTGGCATTTAGGCTGAGACCTGAGTGATGGGGAAAATCGTCTGTGGCAGGGAGAACAGCCTTTACAAAAGCCCTGAGGTGGGATGGAGCTTCTCATGTTGGAGGCTGAGAAAGGAGGGTAAGGCGGCCCTGTGACAGGAGGGGAGAGCTAGATGGAGAAGGGGCAAGATGAGCTGGCACGTGGGCGTGCCCCTGTGCAGCACACCAGCCCCCACACCTGCTAGGATGCTCTGCTGTCTTGAAATCCTTAAATTTTTTAAAAAGACATGGATAAACTTTATTTTTTTTAAGTTCATTTACATTTTGATAGAGAATGGGGGAGGGGCAGATGGCATGGGGGAGGGGCAGAGATCTAGGGAGAGAGAGGGAATCCCAAGCAGGCTTTGCACACTCAGTGTGGAGCCCCAAACAGGGCTTGAACTCACGAACTGTGAGATAACCACCTGAGCCGAAATCAAGAGTCAGATGCATAACCGACTGAGCCACCCCAGTGCTCCCTGAAATTCTTAATTTTTGAACAAGGGGTTCTGCATCTTCATTTTGCACTGGACCCTGTAAATTATGCAACTATTCCTGGCTGGGAAGATCAGCAAAAGAAGTGAATGTCTGTGTAGAAATATGAGGGCCACTGGGGAAGGAAGGAAGGAGGGAAGGAAGGAAGTTAAGTGCACACATGTGTGAGCTTAGCAGTGAGGCTGTCACACTAGCTTAGACCACATTAGCTTAGACCAGGGCTGCTGTTATGTGCCCCACAGGCCTGCAGCCCCTGCTACATTTCCCAGGGCCTGTTGCCTGAGGGGCTTCCAGAACCTGTGTGTCCCAGGCCTGAAGATAGGGAGGGAGGCCAGGCTTGTCCCAAGGCCCCACTGTGGGAAACAGGGTGACTCCTTTGCCCCAGGTGAGGCAGGCCTGTCTTGCCTGTACCACTTGAGACTTTAGAGCCTACTGGATGTAAATAACTAAACTTTGAGTAGGTGATTTGCTCCTCTGAGCCTCAGTTTCTGCATCTGTAAAATGGGGGTCATCACTTAAATTTGTTGAAGAAATAAAATGAGGTAATAAGGGAAGAACTCTTGGTGGAGTCAGAGCTTGGTAAATATTTGCAATAATAGCTATCATTATCATACAGTCTGGAGCCTTGGGTAAACATTTGCTTCTGCCTCTAAATATCTGCATAATCAGGAACAAGCACTTAATCCTCTGGGGCCTCGGTTTCCTCTTCTCTTAAATTGGAGTGATAGCAATCTAGCACATCTCTAACCGGGGTGGTCAGGTTGAAGCCACATGATGGCTGGAGCTTCTCTGTAAACTGGTAGGTGCGCATGCGAGTTGTTGGCACACGTCTGACCGTTTCGGGGTAGGTCTTCTGCAAATCTGCCCACCCGGAAGAAAAGGACCCTTGAATTATTGGCAGCACATGAACCTAGCTCCTGGATTCCAGCCCTGAATGATTGCTCTCACGCTAGAAAGTCTGCCCTGAGAGTGAACCTCAAGTTCAAGGTCCGCATTTGGGCAAGGAAGAGGAAGAAGGTCCAGAAGCTGCAGGAGGGGAGGGAGAGGATGAGCTGAGGGACGACAAAGGACCCAGAGCCCAAATCCCTGGTGGCCTTGCTTCCTGCCTCCCTGGGGTCAGCAAGCAGACAGAAAGCTACAAGAATTAGTCTCTGACCATGGATGGGCCCCAGGGGACAGGGTTGGCGTAGGCAGATCCCCACTTCATCAACCACATACATTCCCAGCAACTGATTGGCAGGTGCCTCCAAAACTCATGGGGAGCCCTAAGCAGCACCAGCACCAGCCTGGGAAGGGGGAGCCCCCTCCCCACAGAGGAGTTCTGGACAGGGGAACCTGGAAGACAGAGCAAAAGAACTGTTTGCCATCCCTGAGTGAAGACAGCAAGCTCTGGGTCCATGCCTAGGAGCGGCCACCAATCAGCCATGTGACCTTGGAGCTATTTAGTCTCTCTGTGCCTCTATTCCCTCATCTAGATCACGTGCCTCTGAGAGAGCTAAGCACTCTAAGGTTCTTAGCAAAGCCTGACACACAGTGAGTGCTTTCACAACTTTGGCTGCTATTATAGTCTTTAAAAGATGAGTCCACTCAGGGAGGTGTGACAGTCTGTTAGATGTCCCGATAGACTAGTTCAAAGTTCTCCTCTGTATTTTGCTATAGGTTTGGCCGACAATCATTCATTCGTTCATTTACTCAGTAAGTATTTATGGAGCAAGTTTATGGCAGCAGAGGGGCAGATGGGGGGTCTCAGGGCGGCTTGGTTCCTGGAAGGGCATTTGAGAGAGAACTAACATTTATTCAGCACTAACTACGGGCAGATTCCCACTGCCCCAGTGACAGGCACCAGCCAGCTGACAGCAGAGGGAGTACAGGGGAAGTCACACACATACACACACACACACACACACACACACACACGTGTGCGCGCGTGCACGCACGTGCACAGGCGATTACACAGCAACTCCGTGGCATCGCTGAGACTCAAAGGCAGGCCCGTCTCCCTCTAAAGTTTGTGCTTTTCCAAATCTAGATTCCAGGTCTACCTTCCTGCTGCCCCTCCCCTCAGCTCCGGGCCCCTGCCCTTGCTTTGGCACAGCCACATCCCTAGAGGCCAAAGGTTGGGCTGTTTTCTGTTGCCCTCTATCGCAGGATCTTTGTCATTTCCTCCCTGGTTCTCCTGACCATGTGGAACAACCTTGGGGCTTTCCTCAGAGGGGAAACCTGGCCTGGAAGTAGCCCATGGAAAATGTGGCTGCGGGTGACTCCTGATGTGTGCCTTCTCAGCTGCAGAACATCTGGGTGCCTGGGAGGGGGGCAAGGTGGGAGGCTCCTGGGGTGGGTGGGGAACCAATGATTTCTCAGAGGCCTCGACCTGGCCCCTCTATGGCTCTGTTGCCTGAGACAGGTCATAGCGTCTCTTTGGGCCTCAGTTTCCCCACCTGTAGAAAATGGAACAGTCACAAAGTTCCAGCGCCAGGCTCTCTGCATGGTATTTGGGGTGGGAGTTTACGTGTTGTGGGCAAGTCCTGTCCACCTTTCCTCTTGCACTCTTGTGAGTGTGAAGTGGGACCGGGGCTGCACAAAGCCTTTGAAGTGGAGGCAGAGCTGGGTGATGGCAGGGGCAGATCAATGCTGACTGAGGCCCTCGCTGTCCAGCTCCAGCTTCTGCCTTGCCCAGACTCCTGCCTGTACCTAGCCCCTCGGAAGGACCCCAGAGCCTGCAGGCAAGGTTGGAGCCAGGGAGTCTCTGAGCCTGGCATGACTACCCCAAACCAAGAAGTCATTCGCCTGGAAGAAACACCTGTGGGGCCTTCCCGCAGATTCCCTGACATCTTGCCATGTTGGGTTGGTGCCTCAGCTTTCCCGGAAGGCAGAGACAGGAGAGGGAATTTGGGAGTAGGAAGAGGAACCCCGTGGCTCACCAGAAGGCAGCCTTCTGGCAGAGCACAGCACTTGCCTTATGCCTCGATCAGGAAACCCTTTCCACTCTCCAGCCTCAGTTTCCCCATCTGCACAACTCAAGGGATACATCACATGACCTCAGAGAGCCCTCCGTGGTCTTCCGGCCTGAGACAGCAGGTTCCTGACCTCTGCCCTCCTCCAGGGATCCGGGCTTCAGCCTCCAGGAAATGGAGACCAGTTTCACCCTCAGTGGACTCCATCTGGGGTTTTAACCGCACTTCCCCGCTCCATCTGCTGCAGCAGTCCCCAGCTGCTCCCCAGAGTGGACAGACACCAAGGGAGGGAGGCAGGGGCATGCCCCCTCTCCAGGAAGACTCAAAGGCAGGAGTCTCACTTCCAGGCTTGTGCGCATGGATGGAGAGATGATGAGCTGGAGAGATGGCCAGTGCGGCAGCTCCACACGGGTGGGCCAGTGCCCTGGGCACATGGGCACGCCCACCCCCTCTTCCCCTGGCTGGGCCAGATGGAGGGGGCAGCCGAGGGGAGGGCTCCTTGCCCTCCACCCCCCTGGGACTCTGCAGGGGCCTGGATTTCTTTCCACACAAAAGACATCCGGGTGGAGGAGGGGAGCCTTAACCACAAACAGACTTGGGGTAGACTCAGGGAAGCATTTTATTTATTTATTTATTTATTTTTGGTTTATTTAGTTTTGAGACAGAGAGAGATGGAGTACGAGTAGGGGTGGGGCAGAGAGAGAGGGAAACAGAATCTGAAACAGGCTCCAGGCTGAGCTAGCTGCCAGCACAGAACCCAATGTGAGGCTCGAACCCACAGACCATGAGATCATGACCTGAGCCAAAGCCGGACGCTCAACTGACTGAGCCACCCAGGTGCCCCTCAGGAAAGCATTTTAATCTGGTGGAATCACTATTGTAACATTCTAGAACTGGAGTAGGCTGCAGAATTCTAGAATCTTGGAGGCACAGTCTCCTAGAGTTTTAGAAAAGTGAGGCATAGATTTTAGATCTTTAAACTGCTGTCCCACACTGTAGCCTCTAGCCACATGTGCCTAGTGAGCACTTGAAATAGGACTAGGCCGAATTGAGATACGCAGTAAATGTAAAACACAAGTGGATTTTGTACAAAAGAATTTAAAACATCTCATTAATAGTTTCTTTATATAAGTGCATGTCAGAATGCTAACAGTTTGGGTATATTGAGTTCCTATGATATATCGCTAACATTAATCTCACTTGTTTCCTTGTATTTTTAAAAATGTGGCTACTAGAAAATTTTAAATTTGATGTGTGGCTTGCATTATACTTCTAATGGACAAAGCTGTTCCAGAACCTAAAAATCATAATATTTAAAGATCTCAGAATCATGAAGGGCGCCTGGGTGGCTCAGTGAGTTAAGCATCCGACTTTGGCTCAGGGCATGATCTCTTGGTCTGTGAGTTCCAGCCCTGCGTCGGGCTCTGTGCTGACAGCTCAGCACCTGAAGCGTCCTTCAGATTCTGTGTCTCCCTCCCTCCCTGCCTCTCCCCTGCTCATTCTCTGTCCCTGTCTCTCTCTTTCAAAAATAAACATAAAAATTTTTTTTAAATCTCAGAATTATGAAATTGTGGCATTTCAGAACCTTAAAGTGATAGAATTTTAAAACCAGATTTCCAGATCTTTACGTCACTTATTTGAATCTTAGACACTAACTCTTAGAGCCTAGAAGAATCTGAGACGTGGGGCGCCTGGGTGGCTCAGTCGGTTGAGCGTCCAGCGTCGGCTCAGGTCAGATCTCCCATTCGTGGGTTCGAGCCCTGTGTCCGGGCTCTGTGCTGACAGCTAGCCCAGAGCCTGGAGCCTGCTTCCGGTTCTGTGTCTCCTTCTCTCTCTGACCCTCCCCCTCTCATGCTCTGTCTCTCTCTGTATCAAAAATAAATAAAACATTAAACAAAAATTTAAAAAAAAGAATCTGAGAAGAATCCTGGTCTTGCTCCTACCCAGAGTAGGGACCCTTCTATCCAATCCTGACCAGTGCTGATGAGCCTCTGCCTACCCCTTCCCATCACCTGGCAGAAGCTCCCTGGGGCCAAGGCTGCTGGGCTGGTTAAATGATTAGTTTCTCCATGTTGGGTAGGATCTACCCCTGCAGCTTTTTCTACCTTTGAGATTGGTTCCCAGAGCACCTTCCAGGGCCTCCCAGAACAAGTCTGCATCCTCCTCCCCATGGAGGTAGGGAGTCTGGGTCCTGTCCCTCCCCCTCCCAGGCTGCTGATCTGCATGCTGCACGAACTATTTGACAACTGTTCCTAAAGAGGGGCTTCAAGGGCCCCAAGCAGGGACCCTCAGCTCCAGATGGCCCTCTCTGCTTCCCCATCCCTCAGAACTGTTCCTGGGACCCCAAACACAGAGTTTGGGGGAGTCCTTCCAGCCTCTACCAATTTGTAGATTATCCTGTCTGTCCATCAGGATAACTGGCCTACACCTCATGGTCTTGACCCTGCCCTGTTTTCAGCTCCAGGAAGATGGGGGGTGGGTGACCACAGGTACTGGGCATGGTGCGGCACAGGAATCAGGGGGTCGTGTTAGAGTGCCCCGAATCTGCTTGAAAAGTGCTTTCAATTTCAAGGGACTCTGAGAGGAAGAAGGAAGAAGCTCCCCACCCGCCCCCCCCAACCGAATCAGGAATTCCAAGGCAGACTAAGTGGCAATGACTCAGAGGGCCCCAGCAATTCAGAGGCAGAAGACCAGAGGTCAGTCGGGGAAGGCTTTCTGGAGGAGGTGGGACTTGAAGGAAGGGGTGGGGAGTTGTGAAGAGGTGGAGGTGAGGGCACCTTGGACCGAAAGGATGTTGGTGCTCAGGTCCCGAGGGGTGCAGGCTGTCTGGAGCAGAGGGGTCAGAGGTGGGAGGGCTGTGATGGTGAGGCAGCTGGCTGAGGGCAGCCTGTGAGTTAGCCTCTGGGGGGTGTGTGTACACTAGAGAGACAGGGAACTCCAAAGAGCTAGAGGGGAGTGGTGAAGAAAGTAACAGGTACCGCTGTAGCTAAGCATGAAGGCATGGTCCCGATAACCTCATTTACCCTATGAGGTGACTAGAAGTCTCCGCATTCTACGAAGAAACAATTGGAAGCTAGTTCAAGGACAGTAAGTGAAGGCTGACCTTGGATTCCAACACAGGACAGTCTGGCTGCCCAGCTCTTACGCCCTGGATGGAGAGCGGTTAGGGGAGAAGGGAGGTGGGTGGCGGTACGTGGTGGGCACGTTTTAGGAGTATGAAGGCGTGGGACTGTGTGCTGTGTGTGCGCATGGCGGGAGGTGCTCCTGCATACCCCTCACTCTTCCCTCCCTCAGCCCTGCGCCGCCTCAGGGCAGACCCAGCCCAGGCAGGTCCCAGTCAAGTGGGGCCTTGGAATGAGAAAACTTCCGTGCCCATTGGAGCAGATCGCCCCAGACCACCATGCCCGTTAAGGAGCCAGCTTCCCAGCAGGCCAGCTCTGCCCGATCCTCGTGCTGGCACATCTGCAAGGGCCCAGGAATGATGTCTGCACTCGGTCCTGGGCATCCTTGTCTTGCTGACGCCTACCTCCTCAGCCTCTGCTATGCATACAGCAGGGCACCAGGGAAGAAGGCTGCCAGGCAGGGCCCTACCAGGTCATCCTAGCTCTGTTCCATCAGAGGTGATGGGGGCAGGGCCCTGCTCCTCCCTGGGCTCAGTTTCTCCATTTTTGGAAGGAGGCAGATTGGATTGGTTCAGGAATCATAAACTCAGATGCCCAGGGGACCCGAAGTGGACTGGGCATGCATATGGAGTGGTGGGGACCAAGGAAAACGGGACAGCAGCCTCCAGACCAGGTGACCTAGACCATCCCTCCCAGCTTTACTGGGGCAGGTGGGGGGGTGGGTAGGCAGCTACTGGGGCCCTCAGCCTCAGTTTCTTTAGCTAAAGAATGGACACTATAGTGCTTAACCCCACTCCCGGCGGGGGCAGGGGGTGAGAATGAACTAGTATAATTGTTGGGAATCTTATAGGGAAATACCCCCTCACTTTGATGAGTGTAATCCTTTTTTTTTTTTTAATGTTTATTTTTGAGAGAGAGACACAGAGAGAGAGAGACGGAGAGAGAAACAGAGAGAGAGAGAATGAGCAGGAAGGGGGCAAAAAGAAAGAGACAGAGAATCTGAAGCAGGCTCCAGGCTCTGAGCTGTCAGCCCAGAGCCCAGCTCGAGGCTGGAACTCGTGAACTACAGGATCATGACCTAAGCCAAAGTCAGAAGCTTAACCCACTGGAGCCACCCAGGCGCCCCTGATTAGTGTAATCTTTTGACTGAGTGATGTTAAAAGTGTTTAGCTCCAGGGGATTAGTGAAGAGGACTGAAGAATGAGGAGGCCAGATAGTGGAGGAGTGGATGAGGAATGGCCTGGGGGTAAGGGCAAGGCAGGGCAAGAGTACTTCTGACCCGGCGGGAAGCCAGAAACCGGCAGCAGCTGAGATGTTTGGGAAAGAACGGTCCCTCCAGGCCCTTGGCACCTGCCACCCTGATGGTGTTTTAGCTTTACACTCAGCCAGTCAGGCTTGAACTCAGCCCTGAACCCTGCCCTGTCCTCAGGGGATATTGAACTCTTGGAATAATATCATTTAGAGACCACCTGTGCTTGTGTGTTTCTTTTTCACCAGGTTGTAATTGGTGCATCACAATGTACACGGGGGAGGGGGGGAGGAGGGGGAGGGAAATGAAGTGATTTACATTTGTTTGCAGAACCCATTACCTCCTCCAAGAGCTTTGTGAAGGTGTCACCCTCCCCTGTTCTAGCTGTTCTACAGGGTCCACGGGGTCCAGGCAGTCAACCTCAACGGGAACCCCTCAGGGACCTGGAAGAAAGCCTGCAGGTGTCTGAAGATCACATTTAGCTGCAGCTCTGCTCTTCTGCCAGCCAAGGGGACCTCCTACAGGGGAGCCACATCGCCATTTTCTCATCTGCAAAATAGGGGTGAAAAATCTCCACTGTGTCTACCTCGCAGGACTGCTATGTGGTGCCCAGCACTTGGCTTACAGAATGAGAAGATGCTTTCCAAAACAAAGGACAAGTGCTTTCCTGGTAAGGGGTCGTGGTAAGCAGCCGTCAACGGCAGCTCCTGAGAGTGAGGGATGGTTTAGGGAAGGGACGACATGGATCTTTTAGGTTCTGCCCAAAACAGGAAACCTGGTCCCAGAGACGGAACAACTTTGGAAACCAGCTGCGGCATCGATGAAAGTGGGTGTACAACAGGGAAGGATAAGAAGGGACCCCCTGGAAGTGAGGGAAGGGAGCACCGAACCCAGGTGGGCTTGGGAAATGTGGGGGTTCATGGCCTCTCAGCACCAGGGAGCTGGGGTGAAGCGTGACAAGAACTCTGTCCTTTAGGTAGATGGACCTGGATGTGAAATCTCCTCAGCTACTCCTGTCTGCATGATCTTGGGAAAGTTTCTTCGCCTCTCTGAGCTTCATGCTGTCTGGGTTGCTGAGTAACAAACAGAAATGGGGGGCATGCACCAGAGCAAGTAATTAATTGCTGTTAATTGCTCCTTTCCCCCATCTCAGACCGACAGCGTCCGGTTGGCTTCCAGAACATTTTATATCCATTGTCCATCTGAAGCATGGATAATCTGCCCATTTCATAGATTTCCTTATTTGTTTAAGAGATCAAAATCTGCCAGGAAGAAGTCAGTGTGTGTGTGTGTGTGTGTGTGTGTGTGTGTATGCATGTATGAGTGTGTGCGAGAGACAGAGAGAGAGAGAGGAAACTGTTACACCATGTGGTCAATGTTGTAATTACGGTGACTATATTCTCCAAACCACAGATCAGGTCACGTGGTCGGACAGAGGCTATTTTCTGCCTCCACTGAAGTCCAAACATGAAATCACATGTAGTTACACACTCATTGAATCACCTTTTATTTTTTTAAAGAAGCAAATGACATGAAATTTGGATTGTCCTTGACAAATCCCACTGTAGTCCTAGAAAATCACTAGAGCCACGACTGGGGCCCACAAAGGAGTCTTGGCAGGAGCAAGAAGACTTCCTGGAGGAGGTGCTGCTTAAGGGGCCTTGAAGACTGAAGAGGAGGTCTCCAGACAGAAAAAGAGGAGGTGGCCCGAATGCTCTTAGGACATTTGGAGTGTGAATGCTCTAAAGATAACCGTGCTAGGAACTGGGGATGGTGGCAACTGTGTCTGCTTTTCAGTTACTTTTCACTTTCATTGTTCCAAAGACCTCCCTCAAAATAAAATTGTTACAGGCCAGCGTAACAACCTTGCATGGTGTCTTCTGAGGCATTTACTTGTCGTCTCAGTGGACGGTACAGACGCCATATCTGTCTTGCTCATCTCTGTGTCCCTCCCCCTCCTCTACTTGTCCACGCCCATAAAGATGGCATGAGGAAGACTATAGGAGAGGTACTAAAAAATGTCAAATAAATCCGTGAAAAAAGTGCCATTGATGAACTTTTCATAGGTAGACAGTCTCTCTATTTGGTTTTGAATCTATTGAATTTCAGCTCATCTGTCTGGTTAGTGACTCTGTGCCTTCCCCACACCTGGTGCTGTGCAGGGCAGTGAGGCTCAGAGATGTCTGAGACCAACAAAGGGCCTGCCCACACAGAGCTTACCCTCTAGGGGGAGAGATGGGCAGAGGACAAGCAACTACAAGGGTGATGAAGAGGGGGTGTGACTTGTAGACCCGAAACCTGGTCTGGATTAAGGGTATAGGGAAAGCCCCAGGAAGAGATGGAATTTAGCCTGAGACCTAAAGGATCCTAGTTAATACTTAACCAACATTTATAGTGTCCATCCCTTGACAGACACCACCCTGAGGGCTTTACATATTTAACTAACTTGATACTCACAACAGCCCTGTGAAGCACAATCCTATTTTTGCCCCCATTTTAGAGATGAGGAAACTGAGCACAGAAAGGTTGACAAATAGGACCAAGGACAAATAGCTTATAAGTGGAAAGGACAGCATTCAAATCCAGGAAGTCTGGCTGAGTCCACCCTCTTATCAAGGACTTCGGTAAAGGGAAGATGGGCCATACACCATTTAGGAGAAGAGGTGAGGCTGGTCATCAAAGCAGGGAATTTATCCTAAGATCAATGGGAAGCCATTGGTAGTTTTAAAAAAGAAATGAGTGTGATGAGGTTGCGTCAGAGAGAGCAAAGTGGGAGGGAGGGAGAAAGAGAGAGCAATTAACAGGCTGTGAACTTGGACCACGGTAGGGACAAAAGAGCCGCTTGGACTAGGTCGGCAGGGGTGCAGAGGAAGAAGCGGAGTTGTTAGTTTAAAAACAAATCTGGAGCCAGAGCCAATGGGACTGCCTCATGAATGGGATGTGGGGACAAGGGGCTGGTGTCAGATATCTGGACTGGACATGTGAGTTGGGGACACAGGAGAAGGCGGAGAAGCAGATCTGGGTGGAAGACAATGAGTTCAGCCATTGACTTGTGGAGTTGGATAAAGGGGACATTTGGACAGCCAAGGGACATGTCAAGTGGGTGGTGGAGAGGCCACCTGAGGTTGACGAGGGGGTCTGGGCCCAGGGAGTCGTCAGCACAAAGAAAGTCCCCCAAACTCTGGGAGGTGTGGCTCGGTCCTGAGGGGAAGGAGGAGGAGGGCGTCTTGACAGCCTTCCTCAGGACTTCCTGGTGTGGTTAGAAATGCAGGTCCTCAGCTTCACCCAGTCCCATGGAGGCAAATTTCATGGGTGGGCCCTGGGCCTTGCCTCCTCGGAAGCGCTCTGGTGGCAGTGACAGGAGAGCCTTGAGGCTACCTTGGTGAACAGCGACTCTGAAGACTTGGGAAGCGTAGGAAGAGGTAGTCTCCATGATGGAGAGCTACCCCAGCTCACCACTGCCCCTCAAATGCTTTGGATCTGCAACTCCATTGATGAGAAGCCAAATCTCAATCAGCTTGGTCAGGAGGTTGGCTGTGTGACCGGCCTGGCCTCCCCCCCCTAGGCCCTCCCACATTGCTGTTATCACCTCCTCCACCTGCTTACAGCCTTCTTCTCCACCAGGTCCTCAAGATAAGGTCTGATCCATGGAGCTTTCCCCAAGAGGTCACCTATCACCTGCTCCTAACCCACCTCTCCAGTGTTCTTGCTCATTCCTTCCTTCCTGCTTCCTTCCCCTTCTCCTCCTGCCCCCTGCCTCCCGCCTATGCAACACTCAGCTTTTCCTGAACACATTCCATGTGGCCTTTTCACAGATGGTTCCTCGTGCGGAGCATGTCCTTCTCCCCACCCCAATCCTACCGGTTCCTCCTGATCCTGCTCTGAGGCTGCCTCTCCCCAAAGCTCCCTCATTTTAGTCCCCTCTTACTATGGGCCACAGCTCTTGTCCTGGTCCTCCCTAGCAGGCAATCAGCTTAGCCAGCCTCTGGACACAGGAAGGCCATGCAGATCCTCTAAACATGCTTGAACACTTGAGTGCAGACCCTTGTCTCTTTCAACCCTGCTTCTCCCTTACCAGGACAGGAGCTCAGTGCCTGGTACAGTGAAGATAATCACAGGACCTCATATGGACGGAAACGGTCTTCTAACATTTTTAAAAACATTTTAAAAAACATTTTTTAATGTTTGGGGACACCCGGGAGGTTCAGTCAGTTAAGTATCTGACTTCAGCTCAAGTCATGAGGTCAGGTCTCACGCCAGGCTCTGTGCTGGCAGCTCAGAGCCTGGAGCCTGCTTTGGATTCTGTGTCTCCTTCTCTCTTTGCTTCTCCCCCACTCATGCTCTGTCTCTCACAGCATCTCAAAACTAAACATTGAAAAAATTTTTTTCAATGTTTATTTATTTC
>NC_043705.1:106951725-106953721 GCF_006229205.1 Suricata suricatta | reverse complement strand
GGGGGAGGCAGAGAGATGGGGAGACACAGAATCTGAAGCAGGCTCCAGGTTCTGGCCAATCAGTGCACAGAGCCCGATGCAGGACTAGAACTCACAAACCATAAGATCATGACCTGAGCTGAGGTCAGATGCTTAACACACGGAGCCACCCAGGTGCCCTGGAAGTGGTCTTCTAAAGCAGAGATTAGCATGAGTAAGATTCTAGGGGGGGCTTGTTTAACCTGCCTAAGACTTGGAGCATAGTCAAGGACTTTTAGATAATTGACCACAGGACCATAGATGATAAAGGATAATGTGCTGGTGGATGCTAATTTCCCTGCCCAAACTGTTGGCAGGGCTGGAGTATGCACTAAGAAGTCACAAGCCCATCTTTGAACGTGGCCTGCAATTTGGCTGTGACCACCACTATTAGGCACATTCCTGTCTGATAGTACTGTGTCCAAAGCTGTCACTTGGGCACATGTAAGAGTCAGGAGCCCAGTCCCATTCCCAGCACCTCTTCTTGTTCAGGCCTTAGCATCTCTCCCCTCTGAGACAGGCATGGGTTGGTTGAAAACCCCTGGCCCCCAACACAAAATTACTTTTTAGGGGAACTGGGGTGAGTCTATCCTACTCTTACGTGTCAAGCTTAGCTTTTCTACCTCTCTTGGCTCTGCTCTGGTTGCTCATATACGTTTTATTTTTAAGTTTATTTATTTATTTTGAGACTCAGAGAGAGAATAAGTAGGGGAGGGGCAGACAGAGGAGAGAGAGAATCCCAAGAGGGCTCTGAGCTGGCACTGAGCCGGATGTGGGGTTTGATCTCACAACCATGAGATCATGACCTGAGCCGAAATCAAGAGTTGGGTGCTCAACCAACTGAGCCACCCAGGCGCCCCTGCTTGTGTGCTTTTTGAGCTTTTTTCCTGCAGTTAATCTTCAGCCTCAGAAGGCTCTCAGGAAACTACCAATCTACTGTTTTCCAAATCTGCCCCAGCCTCACCCCAGGTCCACAGAGTCAGGATCTGCAGGGGAGGGGCCTAGTTACATACATCATTAGCAAGCTTCT
Organism: Suricata suricatta; assembly: GCF_006229205.1. Taxonomy (NCBI): domain Eukaryota; kingdom Metazoa; phylum Chordata; class Mammalia; order Carnivora; family Herpestidae; genus Suricata; species Suricata suricatta. The sequence goes on along the minus strand of NC_043705.1, from coordinate 106,952,673 downwards.
CAAAGCCCCCTAATCAAATTCACCCCTCCCCCTGCTTACCCCCTCCTTATTCAGGATGGTTCATGGAGGCTAAAAAGCCCCTACCTAGAGCAGTAAGATCTGAGCAGAGATTCCATTCAACCCTCAATAGACTCCCAGAAATCATCCCATGTCATTGGGCCTCACTGTCCCAATCTGTTTAATGAGTCTTGCCTAGCCTGCAGGGTCCTTGAGAGGGTTGAAATGACACTGAAGATGGGAAACTGAGGCTCAGTGGGAGAAGAAATCTGCACAAGGTCATCCACCTCTTCATCTGCCTGCTATGTGCCAGGCGCTGGGGATTCAGCTGGGAACAACTTGTTGGGGGAGATGACATTCTAGTAAACAATGAGACCAGTAAATGAACCAGATAATCACGATAAAGGAAATAAAGGGGTTTTCAAGTGTCAGGGCAAAGGTGGGGTGGGGAAGGCCTGCCCAGGAGGGGTCACTCCGACAGAGACGTGGCTGTCGGGGAGCCGTCCGGAGGCCCTGGACAGTTGTCCTAAGCCCAGCGGCGGCAGAGCCGGGAGGCCCCCTCAGGCCCGGCCAGGGCGCTCCCAGGGCCCCCGGTATCGCGGCGGACGCGGGTCTTTGTCTCCCTAGTTTTCTCAGAAGCCTCTCCGACCCCCCAGCGCTGTTCCCTCTTTGACCCCAAATAACTTGTTGGCTTCCCCCGGGCTTTGTTTCCCAGGGGTCACCGCCTCCAGGACGCCCAGCAGCCGCCCCGGGGCCCTCGTGGGTCCCGCATCTGACACCCCCTCCGGCCCCCGCCCCCTACCCGCTCGGAGATAGGGGTCAAAGGCAGCCCGCGTCACGTGGTCGCCGAGCAGCACCGAATCGGCCGGGAGAGCCGAGGGAGAATCCGGGTGGAAGCCGAGAAATCCAGCCCCGATAGCAGCTCCCGGTCCCGCCCCGGCCCCCGCCCCG
>NC_043705.1:106836055-106951625 GCF_006229205.1 Suricata suricatta | reverse complement strand
CAAGTTTAGTGCGGGCGGGCGCCGGGCGGGCGAGCCGAGTCTGCCGGGCCCCGCGCTCGGGGGTGGGAGGACAAAGGGGTGGGGGGCCGCGCTGGGGCTGGGGGCAGGCCGGGGTGCCGGCGAGGGCAGCGCGGCAGCTGTAGGTCACGGATAATGTCACTTACGAGGAATGCCCCCTCCCCCTCCCCTACTCCCGAACAGGGGAAACTTTTGTCTTGCGAGGGAGGGGGTTAGAGGCCGGGTCCCCGCTTGGGGCAGGGTGAGGCGGCCGGACCGGTTTTCTCGGGGCTGCGAGCGGCCTGGTCTCTAACTCTCTTCCTCTCTCAGGTTCTCGGAGAGAGGAGCCTCCTCTTTGAACGCTGCCCTTTAACACCCCGGAGTGGGGAGGGGGCACCGGGACAGGACGGCAGTGTGGGGACTGGCCTCCTGGCTGTTTCCTGGATTGAGCACAGGGGTCAGCCAGGAGCCATGCAAGGCCCAGGGGAGTCAGAACCCCACCCCTGTCTCGCGCGCCCCCCCCCCGCCCCCCCACCCCCCCGCGCTCTACTCCCTCGGTAGCCTCCCAGTCATTCAGAATGGCCTCAGGCAATATTGCCCCTAGTCTTGAGATGCAGTCCGACCTGGATGTCTGTCACTTCCCAGCTCTGTGACCTTGGGCTGGTTCCTTACCTTCCCCTCACCTCAGTTTCCTCACCTGTAAAATGGGAAAAATATAGTATATTCTAGAATAAGAGTGAAATGAAAACCTGTGGTACCTCCCTAAACTGTGCCATGTTTATATTCAACAAGTATTTATTGCATGTTTACTATGTGCTAGTCACTGGGCTAATTGTTTTGCTTTGTTTTTTAATGTTTGTTTATTTTTGAGAGAGGGACAGAATAGGAACAGGAGTGGGGGCAGAGAGAGAGAGGGAGACGTAGAATCCCAAGCAGGCTCCAGGATCTGAGCTGTTAGTACAGAGCCTGACTCGGGGCTTGAACCCATGAACCAAGAGATCATGACCTGAGCCCGAGTTGGACACTTAACCAGCTGAGCTACCCAGGTGCCCCTGGGCTAATAGTTTTACATACATTATTTTATTCAGGTCTCCCACTTTACTATTAACCACATTTCACAGAGGGGTAAACTGAGGCACAGGATAGTAAAGGTGACACAGGTGAGAAGTGGTAGAACTTGGATTTGACTCCCCTCCCCTAGCCTGAGTCTCCGCCACAGGTCTCTATAAGGTCCTGCTGTGACTGAGCTCATGGTGTCATCTTCAGTTGAAATTATGAGGACACTTGTCCCCTCTCCCCATTACCTTTACCCCCAGGTGATGCTCCTTCTGCCTGGTACTGGTTCAGGGTGAGACCTTGTGCCCTGGCTTTTGTTACTGTGGGCAGCTGGAGCAGGAGGGGAGTCCAGCGGCGCCCGTGCCTGGAGCTGTGTGGTGGTCCGACTTCTGTTGCTGGCTGGCTTGGTGGCCGGAATGCTCTCCTGGTGCGGGTGGTGTAGGGAGGAGCTGGTCTCCCTGGCTTTAGCTAGGGACAGCTGGTGGCTTTGTCAACAGGCCTGTCCCCAGCACCCAGGGGAATGCAGAACCTTTCATCTCCATTCAGACCAGGTCACTTTTAGATCAGCAGGGGGCAGAGGTAGGACCTGAGAAGCCGAGCCCTTGGGGCGATGAGAGACAGAAAAGGCCAAGGGGTTTATAACTCAGGTATCCACTTGTGTGACTCATCAGCAGGGTCCTTATTGCTAAACTAACGGCTGCCCTGGGTGCTCCGGTCCCAAAGGTCCCTGGGGACAGTGATGGGGGGTGGACTTTGAGCTAGTGTCAGGATTACAGAATCCTGATGGAAAATGCATGTGTGTGTGGCGTTTCTGAGCCCAGGGCACAGCGTAGGTCCTCAGAAAACACTCTGAGTGAATATGCATTGTGACCCAGACTTCTGCCAGCTCTGTGCTGGCCCACTCTTGTGGTGAGGGTACCATCTCATGCGTGCAGATCAGGCTCTGTTTGGGGGCCTTGAATGATTGCTTTAAAAATGGAAAACAAATTGCTAGTTAATAAATGACTTCTTAAAACAATGGAGTGGGGGTAGGGAATGCAAGTTCTTGGGAGATGAAAGCTTACATGTTACTGTCCTGGCTGATCCCAGGGCTGGCCAGCACTGCGTCTGGGATATGCAGGGTCTGTAGGTTTTTGCTAGGTTCCATGAACAGGGGGCACTCCAGGGCTGACAGACCATTGGCAGTGTCTAGGAACAAGAGTGGAAATTCCACTACTAGCTGGACTTTGAGGGGACTCTGAAATGTGGGGCAATGAGTGGAGGAACTGGGTGCGTGAAAGGGACCCTGAGGGATGGGGATGACCCTTTGGCATGTGCCCAGACTGTCCTTGTCATCGTGATCAGAGCAGGAAGAGAGGCCTCTGGGAGAATCAACAGGTGAAGGCAAGGAGCCAGCAAGCAAGAAAAGATGGATAGTGAACCTCCTGTCAGTAAGGGACATGCAAGAAACAGTTTTAATTCACGAGTTGAGGATGTATGTGGTTGGGTATGAAATCATAGGCTGAGAGTTGGCCCAGGAGCCAACTGAGAAACTCTGCATCTAAGACACATAGAAATGGACTCTGGTCTCAGCAGCTCCGAGCTCTCTCTGCCCCGGGCTCTGGGAATGCTCGACCCATCTTCCATACTTTGGGACCAAAGCCAGGCCTGCAAGTCCCTAGAGATTGGGCAGACTTCTGCTGGCTTGGAATTTGGTTTTGGGTATGGCTCAAAATATCTGGACTGTTTAGAGGACTTGGACATGCTTTACATGAAATGGAACATTAGGGTAATTCGTTAAGTATGTATGGAAATTTGTCTGCGGAGTGGGGTGACGGGGAAACGAGATGGGGTGAGGTGCCACTTGTTTCTGAGCGGAGAGGCTGCTGGTCTGATGGGGGAGGGAGGATGAGGATCAGTGACGGTGAAGAGGCAGGACGTGGTCAGTGATAGATGGGCTTTGGAAGGTCTGTAGAGGGCAGAAGCTCTTCTGGTTGTTAATGTCAGCAGGGCTTCCTGGGGGAGGAAGTGTTTGTGAGGATGCAGGCTGTGGGAAGGGGGGCAGTGGAAGGCAAGGCTGGGTTGTGGGGGGTTTGCAGCATCCTGCTCCGGAGTCTGGATTTTATTCTGTAGCTGGTGGAGAGGACAGAGGGTTGTAAGCAGCTTGTTGAGTCGATGCCTGCTCCTATGTCTCGTGCCAGGCTCCTTACAGACGCCCCATTGAAATCTCACAATACCCCTGCAAAGTAGCTGCTGCCACTGGTAACCCCACCCCTGCCCCATTTTCAGATGGGGAAATGGAGGCTCAGAGGGGTTGAGTCACTTACGGAGCTGTATTGGAATGCGTGCCAGAACTGTTTTCGCCGTAGTGTGTTCCTTTCAGAAGTCATTTGGCCAAAGATGGTGGTGAGGCTGGTTGGGTTGAGACCAGCTCAGAGATGGTGCTGATTGTGGTCCTGCAGAGAGCTGACCAGAGTCTGTCTCAGGCCGTGGGACTAAGGAAAGGAGGAGGGGGAGGAGGTTGAAGGACTTTGTAGCTGCTTTGGGGATCGGGGTCATTACGGGTGACCTGACGTTTGGGGAAGGACGGTTAAGTGAGTGTCACTACTTTCAACCCCTGGCAGGGCTCTCTGTGGGCAGAGGGCATAGTCTTGTCCTGTGCCTCCTGAGGGCAGAGACAGCAGCAAGAGCAACAGGAGGCTAATGGGAATGAGATGCCTGAGGAGAGGCGAGGTCCCCATTGCTAAAGGTGTGCAGCAAGTCTGAAGAGTGGGAGAGGATGCATGTGCCAGGAGGGTCAGGCCTGGGTGACCTCTTTCAGTTCCCTTTTCTTCCGAGAATCTCAGTAGCTTGGGGGGGGAGGGTGCTCGGCCCAATTCCACCCCCTGTTTTTCTCATAGCTCTTCAGAACTGCCCCTTTCTGTGCTTCTTGAGCAGTTCCCCATACTGGCCTGGCCTGCAGTGCTCTGCCTGGGAGAGGCCTTCCCCCCGTGCAACACACTCAGCACAGCTGACCTCCCAGGAGCCCCTCGGGATGTCTGGACCAGCTGCCAGAGCTGGAGCTGCCGGGACTGTGGTTTCCCAAAGGACTGGAACCTTCTGCCTCTGTTTCCCCATCTGTGAATGGGTCTGGTCTCTCTTTCCTCAAATGTATGGAAAGCAAGCTGAATCATGAGTCAGTCTGAATCAATAGGAGTTGAAGGAAGGAGCCAATGGCTTTGAAAGTGAGGAGGGGGAGGGGCTGGGGTAGAGGCAGGGCTATCCCCCTCTTCCCTTCAGTAATGGTTAATGCAGGGTCTCCTGGTCTTGAACGGTCACCAGCAGAGGTGCTTTCTCCTGCCTGTGGGGCTGCTACGAGGTTCTGCCCGTCAGCCTCAGCTCTGAGGTTTGGAGCTTGACGGAAGGTGTGGATGTGAACGTCTAGAACTGTGCGGCCTCTGGGGTAGAGACAGTCTGCGACCAAAGGAGTCACAAGGAGACCAAATCTCTCTCTAGGTGGAGAGAGTTTATATTAAGTCCCCTCCTAGCCCTTTTTATTTCCACCTTATTTCTTGATGCAGATTGGGTTAATCTAATTTAATAACATGCATTGTAAATGAGCACTTGTTTGTTGGGAGAGTAAGGCATGGGAGGTACCCCACTGTGTGCCCCTGCCCCGTCCCCTCCCACCCCCCCACCCCCGCCTCAAGCGGAACCTGCCTGTTTTCCCTGCCCATATGTGCCCGTCCCTGCCTGCCTGCCCATCTCTGCTCATGGTGAGGATGCCGCACCCCAGTCACTTCCCCTCACCCCTCAATAGTCCCCCACCGAGGCCCAACGCCAGTGTCCTCTCTTCTATACAGTCATTCCTACTGCCACAGAGCTGACATTGTCTGCTCCCTGCTTTTGCATGGGAGGAGCCTACTACTATATGGCCCTCTCATGGGGCCCTTCACACACCTGGCTTTGAAGTCTGGTTTCTAGGGAAATGTCTCATTTCTTCTAGGCTCCAGGCTTTGGAGGCAGGGGCTGCCCGTGGCCCATTCCACTAGTGGGCGGCATTGCGGAGTGGAGTCAAAAGTCATGGGTTCGATTCCCAGCTCTGTCATCATTAGCTGTGGGATCAGACAAAATTACCTAAATCTGAAATCCCTCTAGGCATCAGCAATGAGGATTGTAACAGCCCTGTTTCGCTAGGAGAGTTGAACAGATCAGCCCTTTACCCAGAGTAAGAGTCCAGTAAGTAGCTCTTCAAAGGTAACAATGGGTATTCTTATTGGTTATACCTAGGGGGTGGTCTGTCCTTTCAGAGATGGAAGGAAGAACTCTTGGGGTTTGAGATCCTGAGCTTTCCATCTGATGGCCTGAGAAGGTTTATTCGGAAGAGGAAACTGAGGCCCAGAGAGACAGGGCAATTTGCATGGGGAGGGAGCCACCAGTCTTACCCAGGAGGCCTGACAGGATTTCTTCTGTCGCACCTGTTTTTCTTCTTCTGTCCTTTTCATCAGGTTAAGGTGCTCAAGTTCTATAAGGCCCAGTGCCCTCCCTGGTGGCCATGTTGAATGGTATCTAAAACTCACGCCAGATAAGGCAGCCTGGCTGGCAGGTCCTGGGCTGTCCTTGAGAAAAGAGCCCTGTACCCCAGACTGTGCCCGCTGTGGGCTGGAGCCTCCAGAGGCCTCCCTCCCAGCCTCCTTGTGCCCTGGGAAGGGGGACAGGATGATGGCAGGGAGAGGTGGTATGGTGAAGGTCTTGAGGCAGGTGACTAGGGCACAGACAGGGCAGAGGCTGGGAGCCAGGCTCTAGAGCCAGATGGTCTGGGCTCCGATCCTTGCTGGGTCGTTTCCTACTTGTGGCTCCTTGGGAAGCTCTTTGGTGTCTTCATCTGCACAAAGGGGATCAAACTGTCCCCATCTCACAGTGTCTGGAAAGATACTGCAGGGAAGGTGCTTACCTGCAAGCTGAGTCCGTGTGAGTTATGATTATTGTTGTAGCTGCTGATGTTGTTATTAAACGGGGACCTCATTTCATCCTCCCCAGAGCAGTAGGAAGTAGGCATTGTTCCCCCGCCCCCCGCCCCAGTAGCAGATGTGGCAGCGAAGGCTTAGTGAAGTGGTTCAGCCTGGGGAGTTCAGGCTCAGGGGATCCCTATCACGGCCTGCCAGTCTCGAGGGGCTGCTCTGGCCAGACAGAGCAAGACAGAGCACACCTATTCTGCAAGGCCCTGGAAATGAGGAACCGTAAACCAGCTCAGAGCCAGCCAGGAGGCTGGGTGGTGTGGGGAGGGGTGGAGCGGAACCCCAGCACTCACGCAGAGGCTCTGGCCTTGTTCGCACCGAGGTATGGCCATATGCGGCAGGGCGTGGGTTCTCCTCACCCCTAGGCCGGCCACGCATCGGCCTGTCTGGGCAGGTCTGGGGTGGCTGTCAGTGGAGGTCTGCTGTAATCACTGCTCTGTGGCAGCCACCTCGGGTCTACACTGCCTGCCCAGGCAGAGGCCAGGCAAGTGTCGTCATCACAGGGCCTTCCCTTATGCATCACTCACTGCCCAGGTTCCCTTCCTCCTCTCCTCAGACCATGGCACTACTGCTCACACTTTTACAGGAGCGTTAGCGCCACCTATTCATGAGAGCTCTTCCTTATTCAACCTGCAGGTTAGGTCAGTGGTTTGCAGGGTTGGCTTCTGGACTAGTAGCATTACCAGGGTATTACCTGGGAATTTGCTAGAAATGCAGATTATCTGGCCCAATCCCAGACCTACTGAATCAAAAACTGGGATGAGGGGGGAAGGAGGAGGCCAGCAGTCTGTTTTAAGAACCTACCAAGTAATGGGGCGCCTGGGTGGCTCAGTTGGCTAAGCGTCCGACTTTGGCTCTGGTCATGATCTCCTGGTCTGTGGGTTCGAGCCCCGCGTCAGGCTCCATACTGTCATAACAGCTTGGAGCCTAGAACCTACTTCAGGTTCTGTGTCTCCCTCTCTCTCTCTGCCCCTCCCCAGTTCTCATTCTGTCTGTCTCTCTTCATCTCAAAAAATAAATAAATATTAAAAATAATAATAATTAAAAAAAGAACTGCCAAGTAATGTCGTTGGATGCTAAAGTTTAAGAAAAACATGGTTAGAGGCGCCTGGGTGGTTCAGTCAGTTGAATGACCGACTTCAGCTCAGGTCATGATCCCTTGGCTCATGGGTTAGATCCCCGCGTCAGGCTCTGTGCTGACAGCTCAGAGCCTGGAGCCTGCTTTGAAGTCTGTGCCTCCCTCTCTCTCTACCCCTCCTCTGCTCATCCTCTCTCTCTCTCTCAAAAATAAACAAACAAATAAAGAAACACTTGGTTAGATAGTTAAAAAAAACCCAAAAAAAACATACTTCTCTCCTTGGGCTTTCAGCATATTCAGACACCCCGCGAGTATTGAGGAGACAGAGGAAAGCCCAGTTTTTCTTCACATTGTCTTCAAGAAACAATCGTCTTACAACAACAGCTTCCCGTCTTCAGTGGACTATCTTGTGGCACAATAATAAGGTTCAGTAGAACCCCAACATAATCACAGGAGACAGTGCTGGGCCACTTGAGGAAGGCGGGATCAGGGGACTTGAAGGGTGGGAGGGCTTTGGGGAGGCAAGGGTAGGTGCCAGGAACAAACCAGCTGTGTTCTAGGGCTGGGGCTGGGCAGAGAATGGGGGTCCTGCTCCAGAGAAGGGTCTGTGTGTGTGTGTGTGTGTGATCCCAGGGGTGGGATGTGGTCTGAGAGGGTTTGGGGGCCTTAGCTGGCACCAGTCCAGTGGTTTTCAGCATCTGAATAATTTCATTTTTATTTATTTTTATTTTTAGAGGGTAAGCACTGTGAGCGGGGGAGAGGCACAGAAGGGGAGAGAGAGAGAGGAGAGAGAGAGAGAGAGAGAGAGAGAGAGAGAGAGAGAGAGAGAGAGAATCCCAAGCTGGCTCTGCACTCAGCAGAGTCTGATGCAGAGCTCAATCTCATAACCCTGGGGTCATGAACTGAGCTGAAGTCAAGAGTCACACGCTCAACCAACTGAGCCGCCCAGGCACCCAAACTATGTCAGTGATTTTAATGAAGATGATCATATAGTTTCCACTCAGCATTTTTTGAGAGCTTGTCAGTGCTTACTAGGCGTATTCCTATAAAGTGGGCACTCAGTGTCCCCATTTTATAGATGAAGATTCTCAGGCCACACAGCCATAAGGTGATAGGTCTAGGAATTCAGTAGAATTCTATAGGGGTGCTTGGATGCATGATCTCTTTGGAAGAAGGGAAGTGAGAAATTGTCTTGGAATGTTTATGTAGCAGGCCCCACTTAGAGTGGTTTTTTTGAAGATGCAAAAATAATATCTAATATCAAATGAATGACTCCGGTTGGGGCGGGGTGATGGGCTTGTGTTGCAATGACTAGAGCCAAAGCCTCCCTGTTGGGGCCTCCACTTGCAGGCACTGTCATTCTCTCTGTCTTATGGATGGCCATGTGAGGCACACGGAGACCCACTCAGTGCTGAGTTCAAGGTCTCACAGCGAGGACAAGAGTCAAATCAGAGAAAGAAAAGTGGGTCTCTTCTGGTTCTAGGAGGAGGGGTAGGGGTGGGGGTCAAGATCAGGCCCCTAGCCTGCTGCTCTTTTCTGCCTCAGTGTCTCCAAGGTACTGCCGAGGACCTGGAGGGCTTCCCTGACACAGAGTGGGAACCCCTTCATTTCTCAGCGGTGAACCCAGGAATGGGGACTTGCCCACAGAGGGCCATACATGGCATCGTGATGGGGACAGGAACCCAGAGCAGTCTCTCTTCTGACCAGGGAAGGGTTTGTTTCCCGAAAACCATCCCTGCCCCCACCCCATCTTTGGCAGGCTGGGTAGCCATCGCCCTTGGTGGCGGGGGGGTCGGGGGGTGGCCCAGGGCAGTGATGGGGGCCGAGACGGGTGTGTCCTGGGGAGAAAGCTGCCAAGGAGAGGCGGAGCAGCTTCCAAGGGAAGAACATTGAGAAGCCCCAACCCCAGACGGAAACCCAGTGTGTTTTCTAGGTCCTGGGAGGATATTTGGAACAATGGAAGTAGGATGAGGGAAGCTGGACTATAAAAAGGGCTTCTTGATATCCTTTAAAAAAAAAATTGTCTTTAGGTTTGACTTTTGTTTCTCTGAAGGATGTTTATGTAACTTCCTGAAAGCAGGGTCCTAGGGCAGCACAAAGTTTGTCAGATGCCGCTGTTTACGTACTCAGCCGGGAGCTAGGAAGGACTTGATAGGGTGGTCTCCACATTTGACAATTGGTGGAACTGAGGCCCTGAGAGGCAGGACGGGCCTCCTTGAGGTCAAGCAATGAGACAGCAGAAAACTTGGCACCAGAACCTGGGTCTTCTGGGGCTTTGCTAGGGGCTGTCGTCCTGACCAGGGCTGTGGCTGGCATGGGAGCCAGGCAGGGGCGACAGAGGGGACCCCCTGGGAAATGCTCTGAGCTGTGGGGTTAGGGCAAGGCCAGGGCTGGTTCGTAGTGAGGTGGGCTCCCTGCATGGTGACTTGCGCAGTGGGCAGGAGGCTGGGATGGTGTGCGTGGTGATGCCACCCCCGTCCAGATGCCGGGGCCCAGCTGTTCCCCATCTGCCCAGCAGCTGGGAGCTGTGAGTCACATTCAGTGGGTACAGTGGCGAAGGCTATTGTCTGTCGTGATTTATTCTGTTCTCCTAGCCCCGAAGGCATGACCAGACCCTGAGCCCTGATTTCGGCCCAGGCCTGTGAACTTCAGCAGGTCTGAATTTGGGCTCCACATTTATAGATACGAGGCGTCCCAAAGGGCTCGCTTGGGGGAGTCCTTTCCCTTGGCCACCTCCTTTCTCTTGATCCTATGTATCCTATCATCTTAACTCATCCATTCTCATCAATGCAGGAGTCTGTGTGCCCCTGAAATCATGCACAACATTTCTTGGGCTTTTCTATGCATTCTTTCCCTGGAGAGAGAGTCTGGAGGTTTCATCAGGTTTTCAGAGGACTCGGCTCCCCACCCAAGTGCTGACAGGAGGACAAGGGGCCACATGCATGTATTGCCTGGAGGAGGTTGCTGAAGAGGCCGGGCGGTTCTGGTGTTCTAGCAGAACGTTGCCTGGTGGCAGCAGATGGTGCAGAGTGTGGTCTTGGAGGTCAGTATTGGGGTCTAAGCCACACCACTCACTTAGGAGGCCTGTGTCTGGATAGGTTGCTGTGTCTGCACTTTAGTTCCCTGTCTGTAAAATGAGAGTAATAATAATTGTCATCTCATGGTGTGACTGATTTTTATTTTTATTTTTTATTTTTTAAAATATTTTTTATCTCTTTATTTAATTTTGAAAGAGAAAGATAGAGCATGAGCAAGGGAGGGTCAGAGAGAGAGGGAGACAGAGACTCTGAAGCAGGCTCCAGGCTCTGAGCTGTCAGCACAGAGCCTGATGCGTGAGATCATGACCTGAGCCGAAGCCGGATGCTTAACCAACTGAGACACCCAGGCACCCCTTTTCTTTCTTTTTAAAAAACTTTTTATTTATATATATTTTTTCTTTTGTAGTTCATTGTCAACTGACTTTTAGATAAGAGAATCCATGAAAGCACTTACCCCAGTGCCTGCTACAGGTCATTACTTGGTAAAAGTTTGCTATTATTATTATCAGTTCTAGCTCCAAAATCCTGTGAAGTGCCTTACCGTGGGGTCTTGGTCTCCACCTTTAGCTCTGTACTCTGTGTTGGGCTTTCCAGGCGCTGCAAGGCAAGGTTGGAGAGTTGGGGTAGACAGGGAGGGAGGGAGAACCCTAGCCCAGGCCCTCCCTGGTGCCTTGATTGTGGCTTTGTCCTGAGGCAGGCTTATGTAACCAGCCAGGCCTGGGCAGGCAGGACACGATTCTTAACCTCATTTTGTCCTCCATTGTCTCTTCCTCTGATGGAGCAGTTGCCGTTAGTTGATCTGTTCCTCAAGCTCCAGGGATGAAATTAACCTGTGCTGTCCTGCCACCGAGAGATTTAATCCGGAGACTTGCTGGGCAGGCGGCCCCTCCTACCAACTGGGGATGTTCAGAGCAGATGCCTCTGTTCCTGTTCTGGGGACAGAGACAGGGGCTCTTTTTTTAAGAGGAAAGGCAGGCCATATAGGCTAGGGGGCCCTTGCCTCGCAACCTCGGTGGTTCCAGTAGGTATGCGTTCCCCTCCCCAGGATTCCCTCCCAGGAGTGCCCCCCCCCCCCCAATCTGGCAGCCCACACCAGTCCTTCTCACCCAGGACACCCTCCCAGGGACCTCAGCTGCAGGGGACTGGGCTTCCACTGAGCTCCATGGCATGTTCTGTGTCCCTTTCAAGAAAACAGAGGCCACAGACTGGCAGGCCACATCTGCCCCAGGGGCACATCATACTTAGCCCATGCCAAACATAGAGCTAATTGCCAAGAGGAGATTTTACCGAAAAAAAAGTCCCGATTTCTGGCTTTATTTCACAAAGCAGAAGATCACAAAACTTGAGCCTGCGTTCTTCACACACCCTTACCTGGTGCTTCTGGCCCTTCAGGTATCTGAGTTTGTAATCCTCTCTGGGAGGCAAGAACTACTTTTACTTTCTCTCTTGTGTTATGCAGTATCGTTCCTCATCTGTCTGCTTTGTGAGCTCTTTGAGAAGGGGGGCGGGGAGGCTGGCCCATCTCTGCTCCAAGGGTGGTGCTCAGCTTCAAGGCTCCCTATACAGCAGGAGCAAATTAAATATCTTTATGAATGAAGGTGTGACAGTGGTGCTCCCACCCACCTCAAAGGTTCCATTTAGTAGAGGCCTCTGGACCCGCTTGCCCTGTGGCCCTCCAACCCTCCTCCCAGATAAGCTGAGGCTGCTTAGCCACTGACCCAGGCAGCTTCTCAAGCTGCGGATACACAGTCACTGAAAGTGTCATCCTCATGCCACAGTATCACCACAGGGAGGGTCACGGCACCTGCAGCTGTCCTACGTCTCACTTTCCCAGTGCTCTTAGAGGAGTTTGAGGGGAGAGGGAGGCCGGGGTCAGCAGCCCCCAGATGGCACCAAGTCCAGACTTCTGCGTCCTGGGGGTACAGAAGGAAGAGGGGCATCAGTTCAGGTGTTTACAGGGGTGGGCTTCCCCTCTTTTGAGCCTTTCTCTGCTTTACTCTGCTTTCCTCTGCTGCTACAATACGTGCTTCATCGGTTGGCTCCTCTGTCCAGATGTCTGTCTGTCCAAGGTTTATTTCACTTTCAGCAGAAATCTTGAGGCCAGCGAAGCTGTCTTTTCCTGAAAGAGGCCTTGACTGAGAGCTTACAGTTCTGGAAGCAAGAAAAAGCTGGGAAGCCTGTAAAAACCCCATGCAGATTTCTGTCCCCCATCTTTGGTTCCTTCAGTCTATGGTACAGCATCCCTTCCCCAGAGGGTTCAGACATGGGGCTCTGAAGACAGGTTTTGAGCACCCTGTCTTAACTTGGAAAGCCCAGGGTTGCTAGGGAGGACCCGTGGGTGGCAGTTGTGCTGTGTGACATCAACATGCCCCTTTCCCTCTCTGGGCTTCTCTTTTGCCCTCTGTGTGGGTTCTTTTCTGTAGGTGTGCCTGAAGGGGCCTTGTGAGCCATCCTTGGAGAGGATGACAGAGGTGATCAGTGCAGGTCTCGGTGTCTGGGTGGGGTGAGGCCATCAGTCACTGGGTCAGGCCCAGAGAGGTTTCACATTTGTCAGGTAATCATGGGAGGAGGGAGGCTATAAGCCCGGGTCAGAGTGGGCAGGGGCTGTGCCCTGGATATCAGGCCCCACTGAGCGGACCTGAGCCCAGGGAAGTTGAAGTCTAGCCTGTGTGGCCCAGTGACCTGGCCACAGGCTGAGAGGTACCCCACTGTGTGATCCAGTGGCAAGCAACCTGAGGTTTCAAAGTGCAAGCCTGGACACCCCGTTTACAGATGGGTAAACTGGGGTACAGATGGGTCACACACAAATGCATGGCAAGTCAAGCCTAGATTCAGGTCATCTGACTCAAGCAACACCACATTCCTCTGTCCCCACCTCCCTCTGTGCAGGGTCAGTGCCCGATCACCCAGTGGGGACAATCCTCTGATTGTCTGTGTCGCCCTCCAGGCCAGGGCCTGGAAAAGTGAAGTTACCATCGTCACAGCCACCCTGGAGGCATGAAACCGGTTGGGTGTGCAAATTAGCTCTCAAACATTCTCCATCCCATTGTTTTGTTTTTCCTTAAACTGTCTCTGATGGGCCAGCCCCCTCGGTGCCCGTTTCCGCCTGGCACTGGGCTTCATGCTCTTTATTCTGGAGACAAAGCTTCCTTCTGATGGTGCTCAGTGCTACAGCAGGAAAAGGGCAGGCGTGGCATGGGGGGGGTGGCTCTCCTCCGCCGCCTCCTGCTGGGAGTTGGGGGCTGGGGTGGGGAGGAAACCTCTGTCAGACACCGGACCCAGGACCAGCAGCACCGGGGAGGGGTGGCTGTTGGGAGAGCTGGTAGTCACAGCCCAGTCTCTGCTCCTGCCAGTGGCTGGAGCAGCCCCATGGGCCCAGCTGTCAGACCCAGAAGTTCTCCCCACTGGCCAAAAGAGTGGACAAAGGCACCAGACCGGGGCCAAGGCAGAGGCCTGTTCTGGTGCAAGCAGTTAGTTGTCCCAGGACAGGATGGGGATTGGGCCAGGAACCATTCATGTGACAGCCCTCAGGGTTTCAGCTGGCACAGGTGACCGGCCTCCAAGCGACACCGGTCTCCCGGGGCTGCAGAAACCAAAAGATGTGTTCAAAGAAATGCTTTTTTTGTCAAGTATTCAGCTTGCTTGGGTGCTTTTCCTCGCCCTGCGACACAGCGGTGGGCAAAACAGACCACGTCCCTGTTTTGGACTTGGGGCTGACATTCTAGCGGTGGGGCAGAGTCAACAAAGCAGCAAATACCAGTTCAGTCCTGGCTATTTTTCAGGTGCAGGAGGTGCCTGGAAGAAAAATACAGCTTGGTTGGGGGTTGAAAGAGTGACTTGAGCAAATGGCCCTGCTGTGTTGGGCAGTGGCAGGCAGGCCCCCCGGGGGAGCTACGGGCTGTCTGGGGAAGAGCATTTCAGGCAGAGGAAAGAGCACTGCAAAGGCTTTGAGGCAGGAGGGTGTGGGGTGTGTTTGAGGGACAGCCAGGAGGCTGGCGGGGCTGGGAAGGAGAGCAGCAGAGCCATCCTGGCGGGAGATGGGGCCGGAGCCGGGTGGGCAGACTGTGTCCCCGAGAGGACTTTGTTGTTCAGTAGGAGTACAGGTGGACCTGCTGAGGGCCTGGACCAGCGGCACCCTTGTTTCCGCTCACATTCAGGAAGGACTGAGTGGGCCACTGCCTGATATGTGACAGGAGGGGTGAAAGCCCCTGCAGGTGCTCAGATGACAGCGGGCTCAGTGTGACTCCTGTGCGGGGGGGCAGCCAGAGGTGGGATTCGGATTGATTTCGCTGGATAAGCTGGTGGATTGGGTGTGAGGTGTGACAAGAAGAGGGTGCCCACAGTACGGATTATGGCCTGATGCCCTGAAAGGACGGTGTTGTCATTTACTGAGACAGGGAAGGCTGCGTGACAAGCCAGTTTGGGGAGAGAAACAGAGATTTCAGGCCAGATGCGTTACGTTGGAGCATTGGCCCGAGTGGAGGGGCACGGGGGCAGAGATTAGTCCTGGGCCAAGTATTCCTGCTGTCGAAGGGGAAGTTCCTACGCGGGTGTGAGGAGTGCCCTCCTGAACCTCGATATTCTGTTCTCTAAGAACATGTTTCCCGGGCCCTTCCGGTTCTTTTCTCTCTTTGCAAACCTCCTCCTCCTTTTCCCTTCGAAGGAAAAAGGCAGATTCTGACAGCTCATTGTCATGGTGGTCGCTGCCTTTCTACCCAGCATGGCTCTGGTGGGGGCTGGAGGGGAGCCCTGGAGGCCTCAGGCCTTGGCTCTGCTGCCCACAGAAAGAGCTCTCATGCTGGGCCTTGGTTTCCCCTCATGTACACAGAAGTGGGGAGCCGGCCCTAGGGTTCTCAGGGCGGCAGGCTGTGCCTGAGGAGGCCGCTGAGCACAGTGGGTAAGGACCTCGGCTTTGGAGTCCAGGTATGGCTGTGAATCCTTGCTCTGTTGCGTGGCTGTGAGACTCTGGGCTGGTGATATAACCTTTCTGAGCCTTAATTTTCTCACCTGTGCAAATGAGCCAACCGCAGTCCCGAGTTGCGGTGCGAGTTAAATGAGAAAATTCACCTAAAACATTTAGCAAAGGCCCTGGTGCATCCCATTGTCTGTTAACTCAGGCTGTTAGGAACTGAGACCTGTGTGGTTGGTCAGGGAAGGCGTGTTGCCTGGTGCCACAGGTCATGTGAGAGCAGTCGTGTGTGGAGACTCGGCCTGAGTCCTCTGGGTAAGTCCCCGACCCCTTCTACCCACCAGAGTGAGCACTGAGGGTTGGCCCTGCTCGGCTCTCCTGCCTTCCCCAGGTGGGGGTCTCTCCTGACATGGAATGGACAGCCTCTGCCTTGCTCAGGGCCCCCAGGGATGGAGTAATTATTTCCCTTACATTCATTTACAGGACTCTTGGGCTGTCAATCCCAGTGGCTGACCTGAGGAATGAATGTGGGGCTTCAAGGGGTGGGTGACATTGAGGGGACTTAAGTTACATGTAGGGCTCTGGGCTGGGCTGGTGGGGGCAGGGCAGGTTTGGAGAAGCATTCCACGGGGCACTTGACTGTGCCCTCAGTTCCTGGTCTGGGTCCAGAGGAGCCGTGGAGAGGTTGACAACAGGCGGAGGAATGTAGCTGCCTCAAGACCACACTTCACTGGTGCCCAGGCATGCCGGCTGGGCCCTGGGCCTTTTTTTTTTTTTTTTTTTTTTTTTGCAAGCCTGTTTCTCAGCAGTTGAGCCATGCCAGGAT
This sequence comes from Suricata suricatta, assembly GCF_006229205.1. NCBI lineage: Eukaryota > Metazoa > Chordata > Mammalia > Carnivora > Herpestidae > Suricata > Suricata suricatta. The sequence continues at coordinate 106,935,745 of NC_043705.1, read as the reverse complement.
GGTCAAGGACATTTCAGAGACCCCAGGGCTCACAGCCAGGCTGTCACCAGGCATTGCTTGTTTTCCCAGGGTCCAAGCGTTTTTAGGGCTGGAGGGGGCTCTGGAGATATTCCAGGGACTTTTCTTAACAGCTGAGTAAATTGAGATCCAGAGAGAGCAAGGCACTTGACCAAGGTCTCACAAGGCCACCTCCCTCCTATCTGTCACCTCCCTTTGTTCCCATGTCCTTTGCTTAGACTCCTGGCCTTCTGCCCAGATATTTGTAACAGCCTCTGTCTTGTGGGCTCTCTGAGAGCTTTGTTTATTTTCCTATTATCATACTCTTGCCTAACCTGTCAGGCACACGTGCAGTTTGAGTGTGTCTGGTCCCAGACAGAGCAGCACAACGCAGAGGTTCTGAGCCAGCTCTGTCCCTTCCTAGCATGGTGACCTGGGGCAAGATAGCCACAATTTCAGAGCCTCCGTGCCTCTGTGAAAGGAAAACGTGGTAGCACTTACTTTATGGGAGGGGGGAGTTAAATGAGATAATGTGTGAAGTGCTGGATATACCAGCATGGACTGAGCTCTCAAAAATGGTCATTGTTATAAATGCTGATGGAACTAAAGGTAAAGAGCACAGAGGAGTCGATAAAGCTTTGGACTGGGAGACAGAAGATGTGGCCTCCAAGTTCACTCTCAAATACTGCCTCACTGTGTGCAATTGGGGATGTCACTCCTCCTCTGGGAATCCCACTTCCCTCATTCGAGAAAGGTGGAAGAGATGCCCGCTATGTTCTTAAAAGGCTGTCATGTGATGCTGAAGCAAAGTCTGGGAAAAAGCTTTGCATCTGTGTAATGGTTTAAAAATGGCACAGCAGTGGCTGTGGTGTGCTAATGGCGATGAGGACATTGTAGCCACAGTGACGGACAGCGGGCTTGGCTGCAGGCTGGTCAGTCTAAATGCTCAATGCCCACACGGGCTTCCCGTGCCTGCCTGCCGGCTCCCGGCCTCCACCAGCCTGCCTTCCACAGTAGCCTCACCACTGCACACTCAAAGGTGTGGGAGGTGCAAAGACCCAGTGGCGTCTTCCAGGCCCTAGTGGGTTTTGGGTTATCTGTGGCTAATGCCATGGAATGTTGGATTATACCAGACACTGGTTTGAATCTCAGCTGAGCACTTCCCAACTGGGGACCTTAGCAAGTTGCTGCATTTCCATGAGCGTCAGCTTCCATGCTTATAAGACGAAGCCCTAGTGAAGTGGAGGCCAAGCATTTAGCAAAGGGCGCAACACATGGTTATCTAGGACGGTTGTGTAATGTGTGTTCTGCCTGGAGTTTGAGGACTGATGGGAGAAGGGACCGTTGTGCCCATTTCTGGGGATGAGCTGTAGAGGTCAGAGACCAGCTTGGAGGTATAGCAGGGCCCTCGGGGTCCTCTGGCACCGCTCACTTTGCTGGTGAAAGAAAGCTAGTTCTTGAAGGGAGCAGGTGCTTGGCTGGGGTCACTGGCAGGCTAGAGGAGGGCTGGGCCTGGGGTGAACCTTAAGGAGCCCCTCAGTCTCAGGTGCTACTGGGAGGCAGTGCTCCCTCTCGGCCTGGGCGGGTGCACACAGCAACAGCTGAGACAGCGCCTCTTTACCGTCTGTGCCTACTGCCTTCCTTGCCTCCCCCCAGCCAGGCCTGGGACTAGAACCCCGGTCTTCTGACCCCAGGAACTGAGCCCCAAGCCTTGGGAGTGCAGGGACACCTGCGAGGCACCTTCTAAGAGTCTCACAGAGGTCCCTCGGGCCCCTTTGAAAGGAATCGGCCATAAGTAGGTCACCGGATGCTTTTTGCTCTATGCTCTCTAGTATCTGTGTTCCAGAGAAAGCGAGGCCCTCCTACCTGCCTCCCGCCACCTCCTACCCCTTCCCCTGCCAGCCGTGCCTCCAGGTAAGCATGTTGAGCCCCGCACGCTCAGTGCACGGTCGTGGTGGGCTCCTGTCTCGGTGACAAGCCCCAGCAAGCCTAGAGGGATGCAGCCACTCTCAGGTGTGCCCTGAGCAAAGCTTCCCCCCCCCCCCCCCCCCCCCCCCCCCCCCCCCCCCCCCCCCCCCCCGCCCCCAGTCTCAGCAGGCCTAGTGAGCTGTGCCCACCAGGCCCCCAGGAGATTAGGGAGCTTCTGCCGCTCTAAGTGACTCAAAGCTTACCCTTCCTCTTTGTTGTCCCCAGTACATCTGGCTTCCCTCTGTGCTGGCCACAGGGCCTGGGGCGTTTTCGGTTTCCCTAAGGCTTCCCTGTCCTGTGAGCAGTCCAGTCCTGGGACATCTGTCTGTGCCAATTTCCCTGTCACCCTCGGTGGGCCTGTTGGCTAGTCCTCAGGTGGTAACTAAGAGGTAGCCGAGGCCACTAATGCCTGCAGGAGTTCTTAGAGTTTATTCAGGGCTGGAAGGGTCCTGGGCCACCCTTATCACGTGACCCAAAGGGACTTGGACAATTAGCCCAATCTCTGTCCCTGGGCCCACACCTACACACTTATAAAAACCCCTATTTTTTTTTTCTACTGCGACTCCTAAGGCCTGAAATTCTGCCTTTGGTAAGTGGCCTTGTGCTCTCCTTGACGTCCTCTAGAAAGGCAAACAGTCTTGCATGTGGCCAGTCCTGCATGTTTGCTGCTGAAGAGTAAAGCCAGGCGAGCTTCGCCCTTTTCCAGCTGCCTGTATGACCACAACCATGTTGCTTCTCCTCTCTGGGCTACGTAAGGCCCTTTCACCTGACCCCTCAACACGCTGGCCTGGATTCTACACCTTCCACACTCTGGCAGTTACCTTTCCTCCTCCTCTGTTGGGCGGGGCAGTGGGAAGGACCCTGCAGCTGAGTCGGCATGGGGGCAGGGCCCAGAGGCCAGACACTTTGACCACCAGCCGGCCCAGATAGCCCAGATAGCAGATATCAGGCCTTCTTCCTGTTCTTTTCAGGACAGGTGGAGAAGCAGGTCTGGAGGGGGAGGGAGCTGCTTCACACCGGAAGTCAGGCTGAGTTGTAGCCAGAGTGCAGATTTCCTTATGGACAGTGAGAGTCCCTCCAGGCCGACTGACACCTTTCTTGAGAGTGTCTGGAGGGGCCATCAGCATGAGAGCCAGGGACTTGCTTTCTCCTCCTCCGTGGAGGGGGCCTCTGGGCGGGGGCTGTTGCCTGCGGTGGGGCCCCTTAGCGTGGGGCAGTATCAAGCAGGACATCCTCTTCCTGAGGTCCAGGAGCGGGGAGGGCGGGGGCTGGTGGCCTCTAGCAAGGAACCTGGTGGTGAGGGGCCTGGAGGCTTCCGGAATGTGGTTGATGGCTCAGGGTGCCCTGGGCCACCCCTCCCACCCTCCCTCCCTCCCAGGGAGGGGACTGGCCGAGAGTAATGCCATTTGTCCTAGCTCTGGGATTAGGTGCGGCCGCCTCAAGTGAGGAGTGCGCAGCCATTAAGAGGATGCAGTGAAGGGAAGCAGAGCCCAGCGCCGCTGCCTGGAGGTCTGGTGGGTCTTGCCCTTCTCTCCCCAACCTTCCCTTAGCCTTTGACCACAGCTCTGAGGCCCCTTCCTCCTGTCCAGCCCTCAATGCGGGCCTGTCACAGCCACTCAGGAGGGGCCCGGGGGTGCACAGAGAGGGGCAGACTGGCCCCAAGCCTGGCACTGGGTCCTGTCTGCATTTAGATCCAGCAACAGGTTCCTCAAGGGTCCCAGCCCCTGGGCCAGCCCCAGAGAGACAGCTCAGGGCTGCCCTGGCAGACTCCTGATGGAGGAGAAGGAGGTGGTGGCTGAGGGATAAGAAGGAAGGGCTTAGTTTCTCTTGAGAGATAGGTGAGCCTGTGAACCCACAGAAGCCAGCAGGTCCCAGAGTTAAAGATTTACTGCAGGGCCGTTGGGGGGAGCCAGAACAGTGAGGTCCCAGGGTGCTCAGAGGTCACATTCATGGCTTCAGTCTCGTCTAGACTGTGAAAGCCACAGCATGTCAAAGCCAGAAGGACCCCTAGAGAGTTCCCATGTTCTTATTTGTTGTGTGGTGGGGGCTGGTCACAGCCACCCTACATTGTTTGGAATGCAGCATCTGTCTGGGGAGAGCTCACTAACAGCTTTCATAGATTCCGAAAGACCTAGGAGGTCACAAACTTCTGATCTAGTGCACACCCCTCGTTGTCCAGTCAAGGAAACAGAGGCGAGGAGAAGGGGGCGGGTCTTGTCCAGGGGCACCTAGGGAGCCAGTGGGGGCGCTGGGATGCTGATGTGGGCTCCAGGCCCGCATGGGTTTTGGCTACCACATCCATAAGATAGGTTCCCCTGCCCCCACCAGTATGCCTGGCCTGCGTTTTGGAATCTCTGGGGCTGGGGAGTAGGGGGGGGGCATCTGGTGACCCGGGATGGACCTGTGGAGGGACAGGGGCTGGGGCTGACCAGCACCGCCTGGCTCCTCGGGGGTGGCAGATAGGGGTGGGGAGGTCCAGGGCATGATAAACTTGTTTCTGCGTCATCGGGAAAAAATGATGAATAAATGGGGTCGTGGTAGGTAGGTGGTCTGTAGCAGACCCGCGAGGCATGCCAGTCACCATTTACCTTCGAGGTGGCCCTCGAAGTTGAGATCGCCTACTTCTTACCCTCACTCCTGCGTCTCTCTCCTCTTCCTTCACTTGAGGCTGCTGCCTGGGCCCTGGAGGCAGCCCTCTTTCTAACATAGACACCTGCTTGTCAGAGATGACAGGCCTCTGGGGCAGGGGAAGGTGAGGACCGTCTGGCTGAGGTCTTGCCTTTCTGGGAACCGTGGTGTCCTCTGCCAGTGCAGACTTTCCCATTTCTGGAGAGATTGGGGCAGCCTGTGTGTAGGCAGCTGGGTCATCTGCAAGAAGCCTCTCTTGGGACATGCTCTAGGCCACAGACCTGGCTCAAGAATGGTGAGGAATGCTGGGTATAAGGACTGTCGAGGTGTTACAAAACAGGGCCTCCAAGGTGGGCTGGTCCGTGGTCATTCTAAGCTCTGCCTCTGCCTAGCTGTGTGACCTTCAGTCAGTTGCTTACCCTCTCTGAGCCTGGGTTTCCTCATCTGTACAGTGCATTTATCAGTGACCCCACCTCTCTGAGTGTGAGGATTGGGTGTGACAGATCAGAGAAAGCTCTCAGCAGCAGGCCCAGTGTGGGGCTGATGAGTTATCAGGAGCTCAGCCTGTGCTGGCTGCCGTCAGAGAGGGAGGTTATGAGAGTTGCAGGGAAATACCATTCCATTCCTTTTGAGTGCCTAAGATCTGAGCCTAAGAAAAATCAGAATGGATTTGACTCTATCATAGATAGATTTGGGGAAGCCTCGTGGGCTAGTGAAGAACATACCCTATGATGGGTCTGTGTTAGGGTCTGTGTTAGCTCTGTCTGTTAGGAGCTTTGGTGGGACTTGGAGGAGGGGGGCAGCTGGCCCTGACCTGTCTGGTTCTGGACTCTGCTCCTCCCTACAGGCTGCCTTGTTTGTTTGCTTGGTAAACCCTTTCTTCAGAGCCAGTGCAAAGGTAAACTCTCAACTCAGGCCCTGTTGGAGGAAAGACAGATTCTCAACAAGCAGGGTCTAAGTTCTTGAAGTTTTTTGTTGAGCATTCCCTGCTGGGGAACCCAGAACAAATCCCAGGTTGGGAACCTGGGAGTAAACAGCACTTGGTGCTTTGTTTACATGTTGATTGATGGCTGATTTGTGGGTCTTCCAAGACGGATAGTGAGAAGATGCTTTTGATGTTAAAACACACATAAAATGGATGAAAACAAAGACAGAGCACCATTCAAAGGGGGCAGAGAGTAGGGTGGACAGAGCAGTAGCGTGTAGTAGCCGTCTTGCGTGAGCACATCGGACTCATGTTGCTGAAAGATGAGGCGCATAGACTCTGGAGCTGGGTGGCCTGTGTGAGATCCCGGTCTCCCCCTCGTTAGCTCTGTGGGCTGGGGCAAGTGGCATGCCTCCTCTGGGCCTCACTGTCCTCATCTGTAAAATGAGGAGAAGGCAGGTGCCACGCTAAGGGTTAAATTAGCATGTCGTACAGACATATTGTGTCTAATAAATGAGAGTTCCTATTATTAATGCATTTAGCTCGGATCCACATAGGAGAAGGTAATTGGCAAGGGCGCCTCTCTCTTGAGCACCTACTATGGGTAGGAGACCACGTCTGCCTTGCAGAGCTTTTACTGAGGTTGGGGGACCAGTGTTCTAGTTGTAACAGTCCCCCGCATCTGGCAGCAGAGATTCAGCACTGCATGCTGGGACACAGAGCAGGAGAGCCCATTTAGGACTTTAAAAGCCACAGCTGGCGGAGCCCCATGCCTGACCGAGGCTGGCCTTGGAGGAGAATGGGCAGGCTTTTAGTGGACAAGAAAATGGGTCAAGGTAGGTGGGGGCGGGGGCCGGGGATCCTTTTCTCTCTCTTGGGATCTCAGTGTCCCTGTGTGCTCACCGTTGGGTGGACTACACACTGCAGCCCCGAGGCTCTGAGCCAGACTGCCGACCGTCCCTCGGTGGCGGCTCCGGACTCTGGGGTGACTGATGGGCAGTGGCTGGGCCCTTGGCCAGGCAGCACTGCGGGCCTGTGGGGGAGGGGGTGTGCAGCGAATTCCAGCAGAGGAAGGGATTTGCTTCTGGTTCGACCTCCCAGGGGCGTCATCGGGCTGGAGAAACTCCTGCACAGCTGGGAAGCAAATGTGGAGGATTTTCTGTGCCGTTCCATACGTGGTGGGTGGGGCATGGTGGGTGGGGCAGGCTGACGCCGGGTGGCTGGTGGAGCTGGGCAGTGGCGGGGCGTGGCTGGGTGGTGGGTGGTGGTGTGATTGTGGGGGGGGGGGCGGGCCATGAGGGGTTGGGTCAGCTGTGGGGAGTGGCCCTGGGATTGCCTGTGGGGCTGCCGGTGCCTGGGCCTGCAGCCAGCCCTCCTCCCCCGGCGCCCATTCACATACTTCTGAGGCTGTTTGCTGGCTTCTTCGTGCACCTCAGTCAGCTTCCCACCCCGCACTTGTGCCTGTGGCTCAGATGGTGACACCATTTGAACATGTCAGTACCATGTGAGTGTGCCTGTTCATTTGTGTGCATATGAGTAGGGGGTATCTGGGGAGAGTGTGGGGACTCCAGGCAGGAGATAAAAGCTGGGTTTAGGTGAGCACCCCGGGCTGCAGGGACCTTCCTGCATTTGACCCTGCAACAGCGTCACACCAGAAACATAAAACCTTGGAGTTTTAGTAAAGCCTGCATCTCAGTGCCCAGGGCCATTTTCAGTGCCTAGGAGTGCTGGGTAAGTAAAGAATGAGGGGACCAGGGATGGGCCATCTGCTTGTTCTCAACTTCCAACATAATCCCAAGTCTGCCCCCGCTTCTGCTCTTTCTGGATCCACTGTGAATTTGATATGTGGCCCTGGGCCAGTTGCTTCAAGAGCCTCAGTTTCCAAATCTGTTAAATGGCTAATCATTTTATGAGCCTATATCGCCGTGTGCCAGGTGCTGAGCTCTTCGGCACACATTACCTCTTCTGGTCTTGGCAGCAGCCCTGCAAAGATATAAAGCCTGTTTTACACTTGTGGTAAGCAAAGCAAAGCTCAGAGAGGTTGAGGGATTTGCTCAAAGATCACAGGGCTGGTAAATAATGGAGGCAAGATTCAAGGCCAGGTGGGCTGGCTCCAGTCTGAGCCCTTAACTGTCATGCTAGCAGCTGGTGCATGGCTACTGCACAGAATGACGCGTGCGGCCCTTCACAGGAGGTCTGCTGCGAACAGTAGGCGCCAGGTAAACATGAGAGCTGGGTCACTGGGTGCATGTCACCATGAAAGGCACAGGAAGCTCAGCCTCTGAGAGTTCTTGGTCCTGCTCCTGGTGTCTACCTGTCCATCCAGGGCAGAGACGGACCCTCTCCCCAGTCCTGATTCTAAACAACTTGGTTTCTGGATTCTAAACAACTTGGTTTCTGGAAAGCCCTTGGCCTTTCTCTCCTCTCTTTCCAGGTCCTAGAGAGGACTATGGGGGAACCAGGGCATTTTGGAGTAGGGGGTGGGTGGGGAAGGGAGTGACTTTCAACTCCAGAGCAGTGGCCACAGTTACCGTGGTATTTCCCGAAAGTGCAGCGTTGCCATGGCATCTCCATGACAACCAGAGCATCTCATTCATTATCCCCAGCACCTTGGCAGAGAGAGCTGGGTCTAGGGCTGGGAGAGCACAGTGGGAGCCTGGCTGAGGGCTAGGGGCCTCAGTGGCTGAGGCCCCCTCCTGCTCTCCTCATCCCAGCTAACGTGTCCCTGCAGGCCCTGGAGCCACCTCTGTCTCCTGGGGTCTGGGACTAGCTGTGTGATTTGGGGCAAGGGACGTAACCTCTCTGAGCCTCATTTAATGTCAATAATGACAGTAGTTTAAGGCTTAAATGAGATAAGGTATGTAAAAGTGCTAAACACAGTAGCAACTAGGGTACTGGTAAATGCCTGATATGTGGTAGCAATAAAAATAACAATGGTGATAATTATAACGGTATCATTGTTGTTATTATTTTTATTAAAGAAGCCCGTGAATTTCATAGAGGACTGAAAGACCAAATTTGAAGTTAGGGAGGAAACCTGTTTGAGTCATGATTTAGTGATTTCCTATGTGACTGTGGCAAGTCATTTCACTTTGGAGTCTCAGTCTCTTTATCTGTACATTGGGAGTAATAACAGCTCATTATGAGTCATTCATATCTTGACTACTCAATTAGAACCTCTGCCTGGGGAGAGTGGTGGGGGCTTCCACGATGAATCAGACTTGTCTCTGCCCTTTGGGGCACCCAGGCGTGTGGGGAAGGAGAAGGAATGAAATTAGTATTTGAGGAGGGCCTGGGTTCCAGGTGCCAGGAAGGGCCTCTGTCCCTGTGGAGGTCAGTCGGTCCTGCGCCTGCCCCCTGGATCTGGAGCCTAGAGGGTGCAGAGTTGTGTCTAGAAACACCTCGAGTCTCCTCTGCATGGACCTCACGCTCAGGTGCACCCAGGGACTGGGCAGGAAGCCAAAGGAAGGAAGGAGGTCGGCTGTGGGACTGTGTTAACTGGGGAATACATACCTCAGCTGATGGTGGCCTCTGGGTGCCCAGTGTCAGCTGAACATGCTCTTTTTTTTTATCACTCATTCATTCATTCATTCATTCATTCATTCATTCATTCATTTATAGGTCCAACTAAGTGAGGGGCAGATAGAGAGAATTCCAGGAGGGGCAGAGAGAGAGAGACAGACACAGACAGAAACGGGCTCACCTGAAGCAGAGCTCATGCTCACCTGGTGTGGGACTTGAACTCACTAACTATGAGACCATGACCTGAGCAGAAGTCAGATGCTTAATGACAACCATCCAGGTGCCCTGAACATGCTCTTTTTGTTGTTGTTGTTTATTTATTTATTTTTGAGAGAGAGAGAGCACAAGCAGGAGAGGGGCAGAGAGAAAGGGAGACACAGAATCCAAAGCAGGCTCCAGGCTCTGTCCTTTCTGAGCCAAAGTTGGACACTTAACTGACAGAGCCATCCAGGTGCCCCTGAACATGCTCTTTTTTAAAGAGAAGTTAGAAGTCCCAACTTTTATGTGAAATCTCCTGATTTTAAAATAATGATAACTAATTTCAAATTTAAGTAAAAAGCTGTGCAAGCCAAAGAATGCACATTTGCGTCTTGTCTTGGCCTGAGGGTCCTGGTTTTCCTGGCTGGCATCACGGAGAGGGATGGGGCTTGCGGAAGCCTGAGGAATGGGGTTTGAGAGCAGGAAAGGGGGTGGTGGATAGGAATGACTTAAGAGAGGTGATGACAGTGGAACCGGGGTCTTGAAGGATGAGTAAGTATCCCAGGGGCGAGGGGGAGGCATTCCGGCAATGGGAACTTCATTAGCAAAGGCCTGGATGCATGACCAAGATTGGTGACTGCTTGGGCGAGGCTGGAGTTTAGGAAAACTGCTGGTGATGTCGGCAAGACCCAGGCAGGCCCTGGGCAGCAGCGGGAGCATTGGGGCCTCAGCCCCCAGCTGTCCTGGAGGACTTGGTGGCTCCAAGGGGATTAGAAGCCCCCCAGCTCTCCATCCCTTGAGCCACAGGGGCTCTGGAATGCAGGTGGGGGTGGAGGGTCTGGCGCCAGGCCTTTGAGAGGGCTGCAGTGGGGGATAGTGGCAGAGGCACCCCTTGCCTGCTGGTGGCCGGCACTTGGTTCACAGAAGCATCTAGCCCTCTCCCCACCCCTACCCCAGAGTATTTGGCCTCTCTGGGGACATGGGCTGGTTGGCCCCCTCTCTTTCTCATTTTACCCTCTCCTGGGCCTGGCCTTTGCCCTGCCTTCTCTCTGGCCTCCTGGCCTCTAACCATCTGGCCCCTGCTTGTCCATCTGGCTCTAGGGAAAGGCCAGGGCCTCTGCAAATGGGGATTTGGGATTCCAAGGACTGGCTGTTAGAGCCTTGAGAGAGAGCACGAAGCTGGCCTAATCAGGCTTGGTGGGCTCAGTTATACCCACACTGTGACTACACTAAGGAAGCAACAGGTGTGCGAGGTAAGAAGTGCAGCTGACCCTTACTCGGTGCTGTGTGCCAGGCATGGTCTGTGTGCTGTCAGTGTGTCAACTCATTCGATGTTCACAGCCATGAGAGCATGTGCAACTTTGTTGTCTTACAGATTAGGAGACTGGGGGCACAGAGAAGCTAAGTAACTTGCCCAAGATCACACAGTTGCCGGGTGGCTGCGCTCGGCTGTGAATGGAGCCCACCGCTTCCGGTCTGCGTGTGACCCTAAGGCTCTCTTAACAGAGGACTTCAGGTCCACAGACATGAGGTCTAGATGCTTTGAAACTGTTACAAGATTTTTCAGCAGCTATGTGTATTTTTTATGGGAAAATGTTGTCAGATTCCCACAGGAGTCTCTGACCCCTGGGTGCCTGAGACTTGTTTGTGTCATTGGCATGCACACGGAAAGTCTTGTTAATACAGTAGACCAAGGGCCAGTGACTTCAGCACCCAGGCCTGCAGGGGAGGTGTGGTTGGGTAACCGGAGTGGGCAGGTTCCCCCAGGCATGGCAGGCAAATCCCGGGCAGCTGTCCTTCCCCAGGAGCTGGTCCTGTGCATGGCCAAGGGGCAGGGCTCGCTGTGGCCACAGGGCAGAGAGCTGCCCCTATCAGTGGGAAAAGGGACGCAGTAGCAACCTGGAAATAAACAGGACTGTCACCCCAGCCCTCTAGACTCACCCAGGAAACCTGTTCCTTCTTCCCCTGCTCTCAGCTGGAATTGCAAGGAGTCCCTGGAAAGCTTTGCACAGTCCCTTATCTCCAAGCTCAGGCACGTGTTCCTACCCCTGGTCAACTGTTCTTCTGGTCAGTTCGGGAACCACTTCCTCCAGAAAGTCTTCCTTGATCTCCCTCTCCCCTTCAAGGGGAGTTGAGTGTCCCTGAGTCCTCTCAAACACCCTCCTCCCACTATTAAACTCACCCCCCTGCATTGTCGGTGCCTATTTTCTTGGCTGCCTTGAGTTCCCCATGGTGCTGGCATGGAGTAGGGACTGGGACTGAGTTAAAGAGTATCAGAGGTGGAAGAGCTCCCAGAGAACGTCTGGCCCAAACTCCTTGCTAACAGGCAGGAAGCCCAGAGAGGGTTTAGGGTGTGCTCTGGGTCATACAGCATGTCATTGGCAGAAGTGGGAGCAACACTGGTGGCCTAGACATGCCCTCATTTCAGACTCCTGTCTCTTGCTTTTGGGTACATCTTTTCTTTTCTTACCTATCTATCTATCTATCTATCTATCTATCTATCTATGAGAGTGTGAAAGTAGAGGAGGGGCAGAGGGAGAGGGAGAAAGAATCTCTAGCAGTGTGAAGCCTTATGTGGCTCTTGACCCCACAACCCTGGGATCATGACCTGAGCTGAAATCAAGAGTCCGTAGCTCAACCAACTGAGCCACCCAGGTGTCCCCTGAGCACATCTTTTAAAAACATTTGTTTTGCAGGGCACCTGGGTGGCTCAATTGGTTAAACGTACAATTTTTGACTAAGGTCATGATCTCACAGTTTGAGTTTGAGCCCTGCGTTAGTCTCTGTGCTAACAGCTCAGAGCTTGGAGCCTGCTTCACATTCTGCGTCTCCCTTTCTCTCTCTGCCCCTCCCTCTCTCTCTCTCTCTCAAAAATAAACATTAAAAAAATTAAAACAAATAAAATTTTATGTTCACAAAAATAGTAAATGAGTATTATAGAAAATTTAGGAAACAAAGAGAAGAAAATAAAAATCATTCCGAGATAATCATTGTTAACACTTTGGTTTTTTGTTTGTTTCAATTTAGTACCAGTTTCTGGCTTCTGCATAACCATTTTCAGCAGAAATATGGCCATGCGTAGTGTTTAATAAATGTTTTCTGCTTTAACAACATGTATGGTAATCATATTTCTATGTCAGTAAATGTCTTTTCTTCCACATACTGTAAATGTTGTAAGTGGCTGCCTGGGCTTCTATCTAATGCTTGCATTATAATTGCTAAGGACAACCCCCTGTGGTTGGGCATTTGCTACTGTAAATAGCACTGGGATTTGTCTTCTTGTGGGGAAATCATTACACACTTCTGCAATTATAACCTCTGAGATAAGTTCTTAGAAGTGCAATTGTCTGATCTCTGGTATGCTGCGCCCACACCCAGGGCACCGTGTAGCATGTAGTCTTGGACCTCCCAGGACCAAGACTTAAGATCTTCCCCCCTGGGCCAAGTGCAAGTCTAAGGCTTATGTTCACTCCCCGGCTGTGTCAGCTGAGACCCTCACACCTTCTGCCTGTCCCTGTCCCTATGTCTCTCCTGCTAGCTTTAAGCAGCTGTTTCCACTGTGTTCAAGGGAGACTGGAGGGCTGTGGTAGGGGCTGGTGTTTGGGGTGAGGAAACTGGGGCCTTAGTTTAGCGGGTGTGGGTGTGTGGTCTTCACTTACTCTGCAGGGAGATTAATACAGGTAGAGGCTCTGGGCGGGGAATGGGGCAGAGAGGGACCCAGGAACCCCAAGTCCTGGCTGCCTGATAAGGCTGCTCGGCCCATTCAGACAAGAGAAATGGGTGGGGAAGCGCTGTGTGGGTGAGGATGTGGTGTTCAGCTGTGATTCAGAACCCCACCTCTGGCTCCCAGGCCTTACACATGTTTGTTTCACTCTGTCCTTCCTGCCTCTGGAGTTTGTTAGCTCTAGTGTTGGACTCGTGTAGTTATAATAAACAGCCACCACCCTTGTGGACACCCGGATGCTTGGTGACTCTCTAAATGATTTATGCGAATTATGCACATTAGGATCAGGGACCTCATCCCTGAGCCTCCGGTGAGGAAGGTGTTGTTGTCAACCCTGTTTCACAAAGAGGAAAACTGAGGCCCAGAGAGCTTGCATGAATTTCTAGAGCCAGGCTGGGCAGCAGCAGCCCTTGAGTTGGGCCCACCTAGGTCAGGGCCCGCGTGTCCCCACATCCTGTGGACTTCTCACCCCTGGCTCTCCTCTGTCCTCTCCACAGCCTTGGCCCCAGGGGCCCCACTGAGCCAGCGGCATGAGGCACCCCAGGGCCTGCGCCTCTTCCTTCAGCCCACTGCCCAGCCCCCCCAGGAGGCCCTGACGCCCTGGGGGCACTTCTGCTGTGCACAGGACCACGTGGGGGTTTGCCATGGTGACATAAAGGCGCTCGGAGGAAGGAAGGAGCGCAACCGGCCTGCGGACTGTGCCCCTGGCTGGGAGGAAGGGCCGGGCGCCTGGGTCCTCCACTCCTGCTGCCCGCTGAGGGCCGCGCTTGCCAAGTGACTGAGTTCGGTGGTCAGTGGACGACTGTGTTCTCTCCTCCTGCTCAGGGCCTGAAGGCAGCCAGGGCAGGCGGGCCTCCGGAGGCCAGGATGCCCGCCCTGGCTCGCCTCCGCAGGCTGTGTCGGCACGTGTCCCCGCAGGCTGTCCTTCTGCTGCTGTTCGTCTTCTGCCTGTTCAGCGTTTTTGTGTCAGCCTACTACCTGTATGGCTGGAGGCGCGGCCTGGAACCGTCCTCAGCCTCAGCCGGTGGCCCTGAGCCCGACTGCGGGGACACGCCCCCGGTGGCCCCCAGCCGCCTGCTGCCACTCAAGCCTGTGCAGGCGGCTGCCCCCTCCCGCACGGACCCGCTGGTGCTGGTGTTTGTGGAGAGCCTCTACTCCCAGCTGGGCCAGGAGGTGGTGGCCATCCTGGAGTCCAGCCGCTTCAAGTACCGCACGGAGATCGCGCCGGGCAAGGGCGACATGCCCACGCTCACCGACAAGGGCCGCGGCCGCTTCGCCCTCATCATTTACGAGAACATCCTCAAGTACGTCAACCTGGATGCCTGGAACCGGGAGCTGCTGGACAAGTACTGCGTGGCCTACGGTGTGGGCATCATTGGCTTCTTCAAGGTACGCAGCGGCGGGAGGGTGGGGGGGGCTGGTTCCCAAGCAGACAACAGCTCTGGCTGAGTCTGAAGCCCATGTCTCCCCTCAATGGCTGAATGTCTGGCTTTTCTTATCTGTAAAATGGGTATAATGGTAGCCCCTACCTCCCAGGATTGTCATGAAGGGTAAGTGGGTGAGTATATGTAAAGCGCTCGGAGCACAGAGTGCCTGCTGTCTAATAAGTGCTTTTTTTAAACAAAATTTTTTAGTCTTTATTATTTTATTTTGAGAGACAGAGAGAGAGAGCAGGGGAGGGTCAGACACAGAATCTGAAGCAGCTCCAGGCTCTGAGCTAGCAGCACAGAGCCCGACACGGGGCCTGAACCGACGGACCGTGAGATCATGACCTGAGCCAAAGTCGGACGCTTAACCGACTGAGCCACCTAGGCGCCCCCTAGTAAGTGCTTTTTAAGTATTAGCTTTTCTTAGGAGTACATGGCAGGGGATTGCATGGGACCTGGCACACCGCGGGCACTTGCCCAAAGGAAGCCCTGGGAATGGGTGTGCAGTGGGAGAGGCTAGGTCCCTTGAATGTCATGGCAGCCCTCCCAAGGGATGGGGTATGCCCTCATTTTGCAGAAGGGCAAACCGAGACTTGGGAGGGTTCTGTGTCTGAGGCTAAGTAGCCTGGAAGTGGGAGAGCCAGGATTTGAATGCAGACTTAGATGGTCTGGGCTCTGGATCCTGTGCTCCTTCCTCTTGGCTGTTATGGGCTGTGGCGTTTATGCACCTCCTGAACAGGGCCATTTTGCATTGGAGGAAAGAGGAGAAAGAAATCCTCGTGGGCAGGTGAACCCCCCTGGGCTCTGTGGGGGCACCGAGAATGACTGCTGGGATCAGAGTCCTTGCTGCATGTGCCGTGGAGAAGCTGTCTGTGGGGAGGAGGAAGTTGGGAATGGCTGGGTGAGGGGAATCTAGAGGCTCTGGCCAGAGAACTCTCCTCTTCAAGGTGGGTGGTAGGAACTCTAGGGAGGCGCGTGGGGACATGCATCTCTTCATTCAGCACATTTTTACAGAGCACTTACTGTGTTCCAGGCCCTTTGCTAGGCATGGGGGACACAGTGGTGATCAGAGCATGCAGTCCCTTGCTGCTGTCACGGAGCTGACATTTCAGTGCGGTGGGGTGGGGTGGGTGGCAGACAACGAGGAAGTGCACATACCAAGTGGCAGGTGGTGACAAGTACAAGAAGCAGTAAAGCCGGGAAAGGGCATGGGGGTGAGGGGGTGGGCATTTGACACTGTTTCTGATGGAATGGGCAAGAAGGTTATGACAGAGTGCTGGGAGGAAGTGAGGCAAGGAGCCGCATAGCTGTCTGTGCAGAGGGCCTTCCCGGCAGAGGAGACAGGTCCTGAAGCAGGCTCTTGCTTGGTGGGAGCTGGGAGAGGAGCAGGTCAGAAACGGCCCATATCCGCTGATGGGGCCTATGTGTATGTGTGCACTGGGCCCTGTGCTCGGGGTAGGGAGGAGCCTGACCCAGGGGAGGAGTCCCCCGGTGTGTCCTTTCATGCATTAATGCAGCAGGCTGCTCTGCCACTAAAAAGGGTTTTGTGGGCGGAGAAACTGAAGGCCCTTAGAAGTCCTGCAAGTAGATCAACCTGGTGAGGTTTGTTTCCCAGCTGGCCTGATCACAAAACCCTTTATCTCAAAGAGCAGCCTCTAGGAAATGCTGGCCTGATTTCTGGCTTTACAGAAGCCTAACCTCAGACTCCCTTCATTGTCTGCTTTTTTTTTTTTCTTTTCCAAACCTGGACTCTTCCATTCCCTGCCATGAACTTCATTAAGTTTGATTCAGAGCCCCAGGGCTGGAAAACATCTCAATGGCCGACATTTATTGAGTGCTCACCCAGAGCCCTGCACCGTCCATGGGCTTTCTGTGAATGAGCTCATGGAACGTCCCTCCACTGGCCTCTAAGGCAGGTGGCTATCATCCTGATTTAAGAGAAAAGAAAACACTGGCCCAGAGCAGCGAAGAAATGTCTCTAATCGTCTCTCTAATGAGTCCAGATCGAGGATTTGAACCCAGGAAGCCTGGCTGGAGAGGCTGTTGTCTCAACCGCACTGTGTAAGGAGTCCAGGGCCTCAAATGCCATTTATGTAGCAGAAATTACGTCAGCGCACGGCTCCCCCCGTAGTCTCTGGGGACCAGTCAGGGGGCACAGTTGGTCTGCTGGCGCTTGGATTCTATCTAGCCCCAGTTCTTCCCTGTACAGAAGGTGAACACGCGCCTGGGGAGCAGGGTCACATTCCCAGTCTTCCTGAAGGGTCACTGGAGAGTCTGGTCTCTGCATTCTTCCTACCATATTGTGTAAGACAAGACCCCTCCTTGGAGGCCTGGGACTTTCTGCTCAAATGGAGCCCTCTGGTGGCCAAGCTCCGTCTTCTGGCTCTTCACACAAGGCACCCCTACCCCCCCCCCCCGCCCCCCGCCCCTCATCCGTGCATGCGCTGGGCTCACAGATCCCAGAGGGTTTGTGGACCCCAGAGGTCTCAGGACTCTCGCTTTCCAGTACCCACTGGAAGTATAAGAGCAGGTGCTGGAAGATTCCAGACCTAGGTTCAGACCTTTCTGTCATTTTCAAGCAGAGCGACCTGAGGCAGGATATTCAACCCATCTGTAAAGTGGGGCCCGTCACAGCCCCTGCCTCACTGGGCCATGTTGAAGACGGCAGTGGGTCGCACCCTCTGCCATCCGTCGATGGCAGCTGCCACACTTTGTCATCTCCTTGTTCAACAAACACAGCTTGTGGTCGCCTTTGTCTGTCTCGTGGCTCTGACCTGTGCCCTTAGGAGGTCCTTGAGGGTGAGAACCCTGGTTCCTGCCACTGTCGCATCTCAGCCTCATGGTTCCAGGGGCCCCGGGGCTGAGCACATCCCAGCAGAGGAGTGGCAAGGGCCACCCAGCCTCTCTCATTGCACCCTGTGTGCTGCACACTGAACTCAGTGCTTCGCAAGCCTTACTGTGTGTAATTCTCACAACCGCCCTGTGAAGCAGGCACTTCATTTTCAGGTGAGAAACAGGCTCAGCAAGTGAAATGGCTGTCTGGAGTAACATAGCTGAGTCAGTCAGGGCTAGGATTTGACAGCCACACTCATGCTTTCCAACCCACCACAGTTGAGACTGTCCAAGCAAACGGACTGACAGATGTGGGGACCTGAGATGCGCGGAAGTGGTACCTTGGGAACCTTGGGCGTCCCGAAGTTATCCAGCTACTTACCATCCGAGTCTGTGTTAGGGCAGTCCCAGGGCAGGGTCCTTCCTCTCTCTACCTGGATGGCTTCGCTGGGAGCTCTACTGGGGTCCTCAGTGCTGAGAACAGGAGGGGTCCCCCTCAGATTGGCTGACGCTTGCAGTATGGGTCAGTCTCTGGGATGCTGAGGCTTACTCTCCATTCCTTTTGTTGCCCACTGGGGTGGACGATCAGCAACTTGGCTTTCTCTCTTCCTTGATGTCTCCCAGCTGGGCAGCTGGCCGAGCTGCCCAGCGCCTGGCAGTCAGCTCAGGAACGGGGCTTTGAAATGGGATCCCCCTGTGCCTGTGATCCAGAGTGGTCTCCCAGGCGACAGCAGGTGACGGACAGGGCCTGAAATGTCACTGGGCCCCACTGCCTCTGCACCCACATGGCCCAAGTAGCTGGCCAGTGCTGGCTTAGGGGTCCTGTGGACCTGGGGCTGGGCGGAGTGGCCTGTCAGGGTGGGACTCTGCGTTGGGTCTCAACACTCCAGGTTGGCTCAGGACAGGGTGAGGTGTGGGCAGGTGCCCTTGGTATGTGGAGAATCGAATGCAGGTCCGGTGTTGCATTTTACAAGGCCAGAGCCCTGCAGAGTCTTTGTGGGAATTGAAAAAAAACACTTCTGCATGGTGGATATCAGCAAAAGACACCCTCTGGGGAGAGGCAGCTCTACCCGGGACACGGCTCTGTCCTCAGCTGAGTGTCCTGGTGCAGTGCTCCCTGGCCAGCCCTCCTGGGTGGTCCTCTGTACTGCCCTACCTTCCCCTCTCGCCTCATGCCCTTCCCTGTGCCCCACTCTGCTCATTCTCCACACAGCAGCCAGATGGGTCTTTTTAAAATGCAAATTGGAACCTGTCATCCCTCTGTTCCAAACCCTTTGTAGAGTCTTTGATGGCCTCCACTGCCACTTCAAGCCTCCAGGGTCCTCAGATCTGGCCCCAGCTGACCTTCCTGTCTCATCTCCTCCTCTCCCTCTTGATCACTCTGCTGGCCTCTTGCTGTTCCTTGAGTCCTCGCCTTCCTCAGGGCCTTTGCACTTGTTGTTCTTTGAATGTAACCCCAGCTTTCCCACTGGTTGATACTTGCTCATTGTTTAAATCTCAGTTCAAAAGCCCCTCTGGGAAGTCTTCCTTGAGCCAGCTGACTATGGCCAGGTATTGACTCCTCCAGGACCATGAAATTCTTCTGGGTAGCATGTGCCACACTGAGGTTTTATACTTATTTCTGCAATTTTGATTGCTGTCTTTCTTACCTGCTTGACTTTAAGGTTCATGAGGGCAGGAGCCACATCTATTTTTCCTCACTGTATCCCTGGCACTTAACATAGTATGTGGTATAGCGAGTAGTTATGGAATAAACAAATGAAACCCATACTGAAAAACTGTCATGTGCCAGGCACTAGGGATCTGTCTCTTCTTTCTTATTCTATTATTTATTTATTTATAAAAGTTTATTTTCAGAGAGACAGAGTGAGAGCAGTGGAGGGGCAGAGAAAGAGGGAGAATCTCAAGCAGGCTCCATGCGGTCAGCCCAGAGCCTGGCACAGGCTTTGAACTCACAAACCGTGAGATCAAGACCTGAGCCAAAATCAAGAATTGGAGACCTAACTGCCTGAGCCACCCAGGCGCCCCTCCTTTTTATTCTTTTTAAAAGTCTAGTTAACTCATCAAACGTGTGTTTGCTCCCACTGGGTATCAAGCCTGTTTTGGGCACCAGGGCTCCAAAGGTGGAAATGATATAGCTCCTGCCTTTGAGAGGGCAGACTGCTGAGACAGAGATCCTGAACAGATACCGCAGCAGCCAAGGCGAACGTGGTGCGGGTAAGGCTCCCACCTGGCTCCAGGGAGGCCAGTGCAGAGAAGAGGGCATTTGCATTGGGTTTTGAAGGATGATCAGGAGTTTTTCAGGCCAAGAATACAGAATGGAACTGGCACAGGGACAAGGACGAATTGTACCATATCCAGAAGCAGGTGGCTGGGAAGGGGAGGGACAGTGTGTGAGTCTTGGGAAGAGGAGAGGGGGGTGCCCTGGGCACTATTTGCAGATCCCAGGCAGCTGGGCAGTGCCAGGCCCTAGGAGTAGAAGGGAGGCAAGAAGCTGGACTCCGGGGTGGGGGCTGGGGGGCTCGGGTGCTAGGTGCATTTGGAGAACTGGGAACTCTAAGGGTCAGACTGTCTGCTCCTGCACCCCCAGCCCACGCCTCTTCTTTGATCTCATCTGCATTGGCTTCCACCTAACATTTCTCCTGAGTAAAGGACTGTGTGGCAAAAGCCAGTGTGGAGACCCTAGGCAGGGGGGCCTGCTGGCCAGTAGTGTGTGGACTGCAGGGGCAGACCCTCTGGCTGGGTCACTGTGATACCTCCCACCTCAGTGTGACTGAGGGCAGCATCCCCTCGGAGCCTCAGTTTCCCCACCCATGAAGTGGGATAATAAAGCCTCCTGAGGCAGGTATGAGGACCGAATGAGCAGTTGGTGATGTTGCCGGCCCCGTCCTGAGCACTTTGCCAGAATCGCCCTCTACCACTCCATGGGGTGTTTGCCATTGGTGGCCACATTTTACAGCAGACGACACGGAGGCCCAGAGAGGTTACATGACTTGCCCGAAGCTTGGCAGTCTGGTGGCAGAGTCTGAGCTCTCAACTGCTAAGACTTTTCTCTGTGTGATTTTGGGCAAGATACATAGACTCTCTGGACCTTAGTTTCCTCATCTGTAAGATGGGAATCACAGTGATGCCTCCATCGTGGGGTCACTGTGAGGATTAACAGCATCCATGCATGCCAGGTCCATGGGTTCCTGGCTTTGGTAAGCACGTCATGCGTGTTAGCCGGTATATGACTGTGATGGGTGGAGCTGGGTTTGCACAGCTAGGTTAGCATGGGGCGGGGGACATGATAAGGCCTCCATGAATGTTAGACAGAATGCTGTTGACACTACTATTATCAGTCCCCACCTGAAACCCTGTGGTCCCTTGGGGGTTCTGGATCTGATGACTCTGCTCTCCCCCCTCCGCCCCCAGGCCAACGAGAACAGCCTGCTGAGTGCGCAGCTCAAAGGCTTCCCCCTGTTCCTGCACTCAAACCTGGGCCTGAAGGACTGCAGCATCAACCCCAAGTCCCCACTGCTCTACGTGACGCGGCCCAGCGAGGTAGAGAAGGGCGTGCTGCCTGGCGAGGACTGGACCGTGTTCCAGTCCAACCACTCCACCTACGAGCCCGTGCTGCTGGCCAAGACGCGCTCGTCCGAGTCCATCCCGCACCTGGGCGCGGACGCCGGCCTGCACGCGGCGCTGCACGCCACCGTGGTCCAGGACCTGGGCCTCCACGATGGCATCCAGCGCGTGCTCTTCGGCAACAACCTCAACTTCTGGCTGCACAAGCTTGTCTTTGTCGATGCTGTAGCCTTCCTCACCGGCAAGCGCCTCTCACTGCCCTTGGACCGCTACATCCTGGTGGACATCGATGACATCTTTGTGGGCAAGGAAGGCACACGCATGAAGGTGGAGGACGTGAAGGTACGGCCGGGGGTGGGGGGGCCAGGCACGTAAGGCAGGGCCTCGCTGCCCTCAAACCTTGGGGTACCCCAGTGTGTCATCGCCGTCTGCATCCCCCCGGTGCAGTTGACCCCCCTCCCTTGGCCAGTTGGCTTTATGAATTGCTTTGTCAGATGAAAGCGTCCCTGAAAGTTATATTGAAGGATCCAGTATAGAGGAATTTTGCATCTGGGGCATGGAACTTGGAAACATACTTCTGGGAAGGGAGGGAGCGAGACCCAGTCACCGAAGTGCAGGGTGGGAGCTGGGCAGGGCTGCCTCTGCGCCTTTGAATCCAGACCTGATTTTTCACGGTCTGAAATGTTGATGTCAGTACTGGAGCCTCCAGGAAACTCTTCAGACGAGAATTAGAGCTGGAATCATACACACGGCATCATTTAACGGAGGGCTGTATAAATAGCGGGATGCATATGTTTATTTCAAAAAGTGTTTGCCAAACAAAAGTGTATGTAAAAGCATTTTTGCAAACCACGAAATTTTACTCACATGCATCACGGCTAAAGAGAAGCCTCCAAATCGAGACCATTAAGGAAGCTTTAAAATGCCGTTTTCATCCACTCTCTGTTTTACTCAGAGTTCTTTGCAAAGGAAACGATCGCTCATGTAAATGAGGAAATCAGTGCCGGTTGTCATAAATAGAGGGCAAGCACAACTGTAGAGCCAAGGAAAACAAAGCCCGGGGATTAAATTCTGCCCAGATACTGCCGCCTGCTGACCCAGTCCTCCCTTACGAGATTAGCACCAATCCCAGACTTCCCTTTGATGTTAGGATAGCGAAGGACACTTCTCAGAGGAGTGCTTTCCTCCTTCGTGAGTCCGCGAGTGGGTGAATGGGTGCTGTGTTCCCTGGCATCCTACAGTTACTGCTGGGGTTGGCACTGGGACCTGGGGGGAAGGCCATGGGAGCACTGGGCCCTGGGCGAGGGAGGCTCTGGGAGCGCTGGGGCCTAGGGGGAAGACTGAGGGAGCACTAGGGCCTAGTGGGGGGGGGGGGGGGGGGGGGGGGGGGGGGGGGGGGGGGGGGGGGGGGAGGCCGAGGGAGCACTGGGGCCTCGAGGGGAGGCTGTGGGAGCATTGGTCCTCCTGCCTGGGTCAGGGGTGAACGCTCTCCTCTTCCTTACACCTCCAGAGGAGGAGAACACAGTGAATGGTGTTGGGAAGCAGGCACTGTCCAGGGAGTCGAGATCAATTTGACCCTACGTTGACTGGCACACCTGGGCGGTCCCTTCTGGTGTCTGAGCCTCAGTGGAGTCCTGACAGGAGGGGCGGATGGGAGGTTGTCAGGCTGTTTCCTGGCACCCCCAGGGGCTTCTCAGCGGTATGTGCAGACAAGCCTGGTTCTCGGAGCCCTCCTGGCTCCCGTCTCTGGGACTGGCTGTCTTTGATCTGCTTTATGCCTTGTGTTTGCTCCCGAGATATCACTTCCTCAAGGGCGGTCCTGGTGAAAGAAAGTGTTAAGATGATTCCTGTTGAGCCTTCCAGCTCGGAGACTTCATGCGATGCCACAGCCACTTCCAACAAAGTAGACTTCGTGGTCTTCCACTCCCTCCTCTGCAACCACAGTCTTGGCTGCCTGTCCAGGGGGGTCCCTGGCACTGGCTCAGGGCTGATCCCATGAGGAAACCAGGCTACTGGGCTCACCGTGTCCCCCGCGAGCCCTGAGTTGCCCTACTTGGTTCTTATCTTCCCCATTTTTACACTGGGGAGGGAGGATAGCAGTTTGGAGCTATTTCTGTCGAAGAATACTTAGACACCCTCTTCTGCGCGCTCTGCTCAGTGCAGACGGCAAAGTGCTTCGCCAGCCAGGATCCCCTTCGCCTTAAACATCCTTATGAGTCTGAAAGGGCAGAGGTTTTTCCCCTCCCCGTGTCCCTTCATCCCAAGCACAGGATACAACTAAGCCTTTCTTTTTTTTTTTTTTTAAGATTTACTTTTTTCTTTTAAAATTTTTTAATGTTTTTTATTTATTTTTGAGAGACAGAGAGACAGTGTGAGCAGGGGAGGGTCAGAGAGAGAGGGAGACACAGAATCTGAAGCAGGCTCCAGGCTCTGAGCTAGCTGTCAGCACAGAGCCCGACGTGGGGCCCGAACCCACAGACAACGAGATCATGACCTCAGCCGAAGCCGGACGCTCAACCGACTGAGCCACCCAGGCGCCCCTAAGCCTTTCTTTTGGAGACATGAATGTCGCTCATCAGTGGGTACAGTACTGGCTGTACAGTGCAATTTACATAACACCAACAGCTACTGCGTGTTCAGCGTCTGGCAAACGCCAGGC
The DNA here is from genome assembly GCF_006229205.1 of Suricata suricatta. Taxonomy (NCBI): domain Eukaryota; kingdom Metazoa; phylum Chordata; class Mammalia; order Carnivora; family Herpestidae; genus Suricata; species Suricata suricatta. The sequence continues at coordinate 106,912,298 of NC_043705.1, read as the reverse complement.
TCTGTGCTTCGCTTGTTCTGTGCACTGCCTCATCTGATCCCCATAGCAGCCCTGTGAGGTGGGTATTGTTGGAAGTCCCGTTTTACAGAGGAGGGCAGTAAGGCTCAGAGAGGTCAAGTCACTTGCCCGAGGCCACACAGCTAGAGCAGGCACATCCGTCAGATAGCGCCTGGCCTTGGAGGATGCCGGCGGTGGCCCCAGAAGGGCCAGGACGTCCAGGTTGCAAAGTGCCCTCACAACAGTCTCTTGTGGGTTTCTCAGCGGCCCTGTGCATTGTGCAGGGTGGGGACGTTTGGAGTCCCAGCTCCAGAGTACAAGCGTGTGTTTGTTCCACAGCGTCAGCATCCCTTCATTGACTTGCCGAGAGTGGGGTGTGCCGTGCATGGGGGCACTGCGTTGCTGGGTACACAGCATATCTTTGAAGTCTCTGTCCTGTGACATCAGCCTTGCACTTCCTGAGAGATCCTCTGCATGTGACAGACACAGATAGGAGGCTCCCAGTGGCAGTGCCCACGGACACGGCGATGCCACCTCTTTACTTACTGAAACGTCCAGCAGTTTTACACACAGTATCTCATTTAATCGTCCCAAGAGCCCTTTCAGGGAGATATTATTATCTTCATTTCACAGTTGGGGAAACTGAGGCCTGGAGTGGTTACAAAGCTTTCTCAAGGACATAGAGCAGAGCCAGGGTCAGGTTTTTTCTCGCCCGAGGCCTAGTGGGGGTGGTGGCACAGGGCTGGCTTTGTGGTTGTGGGACCCCACACTCAGAAGGGGCCTGTACAAGGTCAATGCTCTACGGTTGCCTTCTGGACATTTTAAATAATTTTGGAGCAAGAATCTCACATTTTCATTTTTTTACTGGGCCCTACAAACTTTGCAGCTGGTCCTGCAGCAGCAGGGTCTTTCTGGGCCGTCAGTGGGAAGAACAGGGTGCCCCTGGCTTCCCCCCCACTCGCTCCTTCCTGCTCTGCCTCTCCTAGGCCCTGTTTGATACGCAGAATGAACTACGCACGCACATCCCAAACTTCACCTTCAACCTGGGCTACTCAGGGAAATTCTTCCACACAGGTAAGTGGGCCTGGCTCTGCCCCCACGAGCAACTTCCAGGGGCCGTCAGCATCAGTGTCCTTGAGGGCGGCAGGTGGGCTGACATGCCACATGGGGGCCACATTTGACCCTTGTGGCCTCCCCCGATCCAACAGCTCACAGAGCAGTCACGGCCCCAGGCAGAGGACATTTGGTGACAGCAATAATATGATAGCCCCCACTCAGGCCTCCCTGCCCTTCAGGCTATGCTGTCTTTGGGGGACATCTTCTCCCTCTTCTCTCCCCTTTACCTCCATCTTTTAAAATTATTTGTCCTATGTCTGCTTAAAAAGGAATTGGTTGAATTTTAAGAACATTACAGAAATATATAGTATACAAGGTAAGAATGTCTATAATTGTTCCCACCCCAAAGGTGGCCATTGCCTTTTTATTTTCAAGTCTTAAGAGTTGAGGTTGAGGGTGTAGGTTGCCTGATTCATGCCTTCCCTCATCTTTTGGGCTTTCTCTAGTTCCTCAAATGCTGATTTTCTGGGCTGGGCAAGAGGGAAAGACCCCCGATCGGTCCTTTGCAGTACATATTTCCTATAGCTGCTTCCTGCTTGGGCCACGGTATGGAAAGCCCTCTTGAATTCTAGGAAAAACCCTAAAACTCCACAGTTCTGGGGGGGGGAGCGGAAGTGTGCAACAGGGTCCTAAAGCCAAACAGGAGCCATTCTGGGTTGTCCGTGTGCATTTTTCACATTCTCAGCCCACCTGGCATATCAGGGGCAGTGGTGGCAATATGCATGAGACAGGATTAGACATCCTGCACGTGTTTAAAGAACTTCTCCGATCTTTAAGTGAAAGACAAATGCCAAATGGCCCAATAGGAAAGCAGAAACGGGATCAGAGCAGGCATGTCAGAGCTAGGAGAAACCATTGTCATTGCCTCTGAACCATGGGGTGCAGACATGGGGCCCAAGGGCTCAGGGAAGAGAGGGACTCGGCCGAAGTCACGCATTGGGTGAAATCCACATTCTAGGCCAGAATGCAGGGCCCTGGGGAGGGGCGGGGGTCTGCCTGCTCCCCTGCCAAGGCTCAGGTACGTCTCCCAGGCAGTGCTCTCAGGCGGGCTGGGGCTGCATTCCCCCCACCCCCAGGCACCAGCTCTGGTGGGAGAGCCTCGTGGTGGGGGCTGGGCTGAGCTCCCTGTGCTCTGGCTGTAGGTACTGACGCTGAGGACGCTGGGGATGACCTGCTGCTGTCGTACGTGAAGGAGTTCTGGTGGTTTCCCCACATGTGGAGCCACATGCAGCCCCACCTTTTCCACAACCAGTCGGTGTTGGCCGAGCAGATGGCCCTGAACAAGAAGTTCGCTGTCGTGAGTAAGATTCCCTGTGGGGCTGGGCTGGGGGGGCCAGGGGCTGGGCTGGGGGCTGGGCTGCTGGCCTCTCACGGCTTTGGCAGTTCTGTCTGACGGCATTTTATGAGCCGCGGTCTCTCTGAAGCCTCACAGAGGCCCCAAGAGGTGGTTTTCGATATTCTTACTTTTAGACCAGAAAGCGATGCTCAGGGAGGCCACAGCAGCTAGGACAAGGTCCAGTCAGGACTTTGATCCAGGCCTGTTTATTTCCTGAACCCAAACTCTTCTTATTCAGGCCAGAGTGGAAAGCTCGGGAGAGCTGGGGCTGGTGCTCAGGGCAGAGGGAATGGGGCCCAGGTATGGGCTCAGCCTGGGCCCACCAGCCAATCAGAGGCCACGACCCGCAGGAAAAGCGTCTGTCCTTGCTTCTCACTCCTGGGAGCTGGACGGAGTGCAAGAACTCTGGGCTGCCAGTTAAGAGTCCCAGCTTGGTCAGTCCCTCACTCCAAGACTCCGGGCACATCCTTTCCCTCCCTGGGCCTCCGCGTTCCCATCTGTACCGCAAGGGCTTGGACCCACTGTGCTGCCGTTCTAGCCTCTGATCGCTCTCTCCCATTCTACAAAGGGGACACAAGGCCCAGTGGGGAAGGGACTCCATGCTCACCGGCCTTGGCCCTCCTCCCCCCAGGAGCACGGCATTCCCACAGACATGGGCTACGCCGTGGCGCCCCACCACTCGGGCGTGTACCCTGTGCACGTGCAGCTGTACGAGGCCTGGAAGCAGGTGTGGAGCATTCGCGTGACCAGCACCGAGGAGTACCCCCATCTGAAGCCGGCCCGCCACCGCCGCGGCTTCATCCACAACGGCATCATGGTGAGTGGGCGCCGGCCGGGCGGCCACTGCGCACGCATCGTCCGGGGAAGCACGGCTTCGGCCACCTGGCCAGGGGTTTCATACCAGCCCCAGGGACGGTGGGCCGCCAGTCTGGCCTGTCAGGAGCTCCTTCTTAGCTTTCGGGACAGGGGACCAGGAGAGGGACATTTGTTAAAGGGACCTCTGGTAAGGATGGGGGACAGGCCTCGGTCTCATTTGTTTGCTCACAGAGACATTTCTCATGAGCTTCTGCTCTGTCTCCGTCTGTTTTCTAGGCACTGGGGATACAGAAGTGTACAAAACCAGCAAAAGTCCCTGCCCTAGTAGACCTGACATTCTAGTGGCAGGAGATAGTGTGCTCATAAATGTGTAACATAGGTAATGTATGGTCAGATGGTGATGGGACTGTGGAAAAGAGTCAAGCAGGGAAGAGAGATAGGGAGTGCCAGATGAGAGGAGAAGCTGATTGAAGTAAAGTGACTACGGAGGTCCCTCCTAGGAGTGAGCCATGCTGCCATATGAGGAAAAGCATTCAAGGCAGAGAAAACATGTGCAAAGGCCCTGGGGTGGTCTGTGCTGGGCATGTTTGAGGACCAACTAGGAGGCCAGTATGGCTGGAGGGGAGCAAGTGAGGGGGAGTCGAGGTTAGAGAGGTGATAGGCCTGATTATGGAGGGCCACATAAGGCCTTTGGACGGACATTAGGTTTCTTCTGAGATGGGAGGGTTTACACGGAGTGTTGTTATGATCAGACTCATATTTAAAAAAGATTTCCAGGGGCGCCTGGGTGGCTCAGTCAGTTAAGCATCTGACTTCGGCTCAGGTCATGATCTCACGGTTCATGGGTTCGAGCCCCAGGTCGGGCTCTGCACTGACAGCTAGCCCAGAGCCTGGACCCTGTCTTCCAATTCTATGTCTCCCTCTCTCTCTGACCCTCCCCTGCTCATGCTGTCTCTCTCTCTCTCTCTCTCAAAAATAAATAAAACATTAAAAAATTAAAAAAAAATAAAAGTAAAAAAGATTTCCATTGTTCTGGCTCCTGTGAGTCACAGAGACTTCAGAGGACAAAGTGGGAAGCAGGGAGACAGTTAGGAGGCCACTGAGTCTTCCAGATGAGATAGTGGTGGCTTGGACCAGGGTGCAAAGTTGGGATGCAATCAGATTCTGGACTTATTTGGAAGGTCAGAGCCAACAGGATCTGCTAATGCGTTGGATGTAAGGTGTGGGAGGGAGAGATGAGTCAAGGATGGTTCCAGGGTTTTTGGCCCGAGACATTGGAAGGATGAATTGTCAATAGTCCAAATGGGGTCTATGTGGGAAGGCCGGATTCATGCTTTCATCTGTCCATCCGTTCATCCATCCATCCATCCATCCATCCATCCATCCACTGACCTCTGGGTACGAGGCATTCATATTTTCTCTGGGGATAAGGTGGTGACCAGACAGGCAAGTTCCCTCCTCTCTTGGAGTCCAGTTTTATGAGAGGAGACAGGGAATCAGCAGTTGAACTGGTACGTGACTGGGAGCCCTGCCAGGCAGGTTCTAATGCTGTTGAGGGGGTTGCAGGTGTGACTGGAGGGGACCCTTGCTGGACAGACCTTCTTGCTCATGTCTGTTACTGTGGGGTCTGCTCATTTTGTTAACGGAAAATAGCAGTGAAGTATGTAAAAGGCACAGGCTCGTGGTCTTTGAGGGGAGAAGGCTCCCAAGGGTGGGGGCTGTGTGGCCGCACAAGAGGATGCCCTTTCTAAGAAGATACCTGGCCCTTCCCCGAGGAAGGGTCCTGGGCCCGCATCCAGGCCCGAGCCGCCACAGCTCTCCCCGCTCCACCCCAGGTCCTCCCGCGGCAGACCTGCGGCCTCTTCACACACACCATCTTCTACAGTGAGTACCCTGGCGGCTCCAGCGAGCTGGACAAGATCATCAATGGGGGCGAGCTCTTTCTCACCGTGCTCCTCAATCCTGTGAGTGCTCCGTAGCCCTCGGCTGGTGGGGAGGGAGCCGCTGCCGGACAGCCTGTCTGCAGCCCAGGCTGGCTTTCCTGGGCCTCGGGAGGAGGGGGTGGAAGCAGGCAGGAGGGCCAGGAGTCCGGGAGCCCCCTCTGCAGTGCTGGCTCTGTCCCTGCTCGCTGTGTGACCATGGGAAGGGAATCGAGTTGTCTTTTCTTTTTTTCCTTTCATTATCGTGTACTTCAAGGCAATAGTGTTAGCATTTTTGTCTACGTTCTCTTTCCAGCTTTTTGTGTGTGTGTAAATACGTAAATGTTTATATTACTATACATAGTAAATCATGATCTATAAACTACATGTATATATTATAATACATATGTCAATACATATATAAGTATACTGTACTATATAATATTTATATAATATATGTACTACATAGTACATATATAAATATACATATATAAAATATAATACATATATTTTAAACTATCCACGTTTCTGGCCCTCTCTTTCCTTACCTGTAAAATGGAAATAATCATCCACACTTCAGTACTGTTAAGGAGATACCAAGTGGTGGTGTTATTCAGCTTTACGGGGTAACCGAGTAGTCTTTATCTTCCGCGAGCACCCCACCAAAAAAATACAAAGGAACACCCAAGTGACTGCGCAGTAGGTCAGCTCCCCGTTTCAGGGCTGTAATAGTTGGTGGTCAGACCTGGATTCTGCTGGCTGTGCCTCGGCCAAGGCCACACAGCGAGTGTGTTAATGGCCCGAGTAAACCTTGGACAGGTCGCAGAATGAGTCTGCAAGCCCCTGCAAGGCCAGAAGAGCCAGAAGGGGGGTGGAGGGGCCTCTGATGCTGAGCAGCCCTGCCCCCCACCCTCCCTCCCCCGGAGCAGATCAGCATCTTCATGACGCACCTGTCCAACTACGGGAATGACCGCCTGGGCCTGTACACCTTCAAGCACCTGGTGCGCTTCCTGCATTCCTGGACCAACCTCCGGCTGCAGACGCTGCCGCCTGTGCAGCTGGCCCAGAAGTACTTCCAGATCTTCTCCGAGGAGAAGGACCCGCTCTGGCAGGTGGGTGGCTGGGCAGGGCGGTGGCCCGGGGTCCTGTCACACAGGTGAAATGCACACACTCACAGGCCTGCACTCCAGACCTGGGCTTGGCCCTCAGACCCTTGTACTCTCTCGCGTGCAAACTCAGGTGCACACCTGCTCTCCAGTTTGGGTGGACTTGCTTGTTCTCACGCATCCACATATACACCCCTCCCACACAGACCCACATGCACGCATACTCATGCACACCTTCTGAAAAAGCATTACAGTCCTGTAAAGGAACACAGTGTAGATCAAGTATGGGTCAAAGCAACTGCCTGACCTGGTTAGACTATTTTTTTTTTAAGATTAAAAAAAATTTTTTTTAATGTTTTCTTTATTTTTGAGACAGAGAGAGACAGAGCATGAGCAAGAGAGGGAAAGAGTGTGAGAGATTCACAGAATCTGAAAGCAGACTCCAGGCTCTGAGCTGTCAGCACAGAGCCCGACACGGGGCTCGAACTCACTAACTGTGAGATCATGACCTAAGCCGAAGTTGGACATTTAACCAACTGAACCACCCAGGCGCCCCTACGATTTTAATTTTAAGTAATCTCCACACCCAATATGGGGCTTGAACTCCCAACCCCAAGATCAAGAGCTGCATGCCCTATCAAATGAGCCAACCAGGTGCCCCATGGCCTGGTTAGACTCAGATAGTCCTTCTCATGCTCATAGGCTCTGTACCACAGGAGAGGGGACTGATGGGAAGGTTTGAGGGGGCAGCTCTTGGGGAAGTCAGTCCCTGGGCATTGTCAAAATCTGGACACAGAAGCTAAGCAGGAATCGATGGCAGTCTCATAGTTCAGACCAGAGGTTCAACAAACCATGACTCATGGGCCAAATGTGGCCTGCGGTCTGCTTTTATAAATAAAGTTTTATTGAAATCCATCTACACTCATTGTTTTAAGTACTGCAGCGATGGAGTTGAGTAGTTGTGACAGAGACCAGATAGTACTCAAGGCTAAAATAGTTACTAAACACTTACCAAAAGATTTACTAAACTCTGTAGAAAAAGTTCGCTGACAGCTCATTCAGGTAAATTCAACAGGTGCTCATGAGCTTCTGTTTGGTGCCAGGCACGGGGCTGAACTTCTACTAAGACTAACCAGAAGTGGTCCCTGCTTGCTCGCAGGTCAGTGTCCTGAGCTGGAGGTGTGACGAGGACACATGTAGTGACTCTACCTGGCAGCACTTAACGGCCACACATCCATGTGCAAGGGGAGTCTGTTCATTGGGTTTGGGCCCCCACCCCCACCCCAGCATTCCCTCCACTGTTGTTTTAGGACCCCTGTGAGGACAAACGCCACAAAGACATCTGGTCCAAGGAGAAGACATGTGACCGCTTCCCAAAGCTCCTCATCATTGGCCCCCAGAAAACAGGCAAGTTTCTCTCCTCTTGGCCTGTGTCCCCCACTGCCTACTGTCTCAGCCACAGAGTTCTGGAGACCACCGGGCCCTGAGTCCACTCCCAAGTACTCTGCCCCCTCGTTCCCAGGAAGTGAGAGTGAAGTCGGGATGAACATGAACTGCCTGTTCAGTACAGAAGTGGGGAGAGGGTGGAGGATGGCCGTGGAATTTTCTGTCTGTCCTGAACCCCGGCCTCAGGGAGCTCACTTTGCATCTTCCTGGGAGTCTCAGTCTAGGCAGAGAAGCCCAGATCAGCTGCTCTGCAGATTTGAGCAGTGCCAGGCAAAACTGGTTCAGTACAAAGAGAATGGCCATCACTTAGTCATGTCTGACAGAGGCAAAAGAGGGAGAAGGCAGGGTGGTAGGGTTGCTACATCTTTGCCAACAAACACACTCTGCGGCATGAATGAGTCCTCCCGTGTTATAGATCAAAATACCTGAGGCTCAGAGAAGCTAAGTGACCCCCCCCCCCCGCCGACACATTCAGTTAGGAAATGAGCGATTCAAATCTTGGATCCTTATCTCTATGACCCCCAAAGCTTAAGTAAACTAACTCTATAGTCTCCTTTTTTTCTTTTTTTCAATTTTTTTATGTTTTTATTTTATTTTAAGAGACAGAGATTGAGCAGGGGAGGGGCAGAGAGAGAGGGAGACACAGAATCCAAAGCAAGCTCCAGGCTCTGAGCTGTCCGCACAGAGCCTGATGCAGGGCTTGAACCCATAGACTGAGATCATGACCTGAGCCGAAGTCGGACGCTTAACTGACTGAGCCACTCAGACGCCCCAGTCTCCTTCTCTTTCAAGATCCCTCCTCATAGCATATAAACCATAGACTCGCACCCAGGAAAGGAATGCGGTCTTTAAAGGAGGGAGTAGATTCTGTATAGTCAAGTGGGCAGAGAATGTGAGTGAGGGAAGGGCACCCAGAAGAAAAGGCATTTGAGCCAAATTTCTTAGCCCTTCAAGAATTTCTTCACATCAACAGATTGCAGGCCCTGGAGCTTCCTTTTCTCTGAGCTCCTCCCAAGTGTCAGAAGATAGAGCCCAGAACTGGAAACCATCTTCTGGGATTATGAGAAGACACTAATCGATTGGCTGCTGGAGTCCATTGGGTTGGAAGGATTCTGAGGCCAAGTTCCTGTGTAGCATTTGGACTGCCTGATGGATTACTGATTTCCACAATGGATGCAGGAGTTGGGGTGCCCACAGGCATGCCCTGTATTCTCCCCCCTGGGTTTCATAAAATTCTTTGATCATATAGATGAAGAAACTAAGCCCCAGAGCAGGAAAGGGACTTCCCGGGATCTCCCGGTGGGGCACAAAGAGCTGGATTCAGAACCCAGGATCGCAGACCCCATCCTTGAGTTGGGGCCGGGCCCTGGTCTCAGCTGCCTTCTATCCCCACAGGCACCACAGCCCTCTACCTGTTCCTGGGTATGCATCCTGACCTCAGCAGCAACTACCCCAGCTCGGAAACCTTTGAGGAGATCCAGTTTTTCAATGGCCACAACTATCACAAAGGCATCGACTGGTGAGTGGCCCCTTCTGTCCGGAGCCGGATGGGAAGGCTGTCCTGGAGTCTGCCCGGGAGGAGGGCGGTTGTCATAGCAGGAAGCAGCTGGCACTTGCTCACCCCCCAGCCAAAGGTCTTGTAAACAGGGACAAAGCTCAGTGACCCTTGGATCATGATGTTGGCGCCTTGTCACGGGCCAGGACATTTGATGAGGAAGCCCTTTGCCCCTTTGCATTATCGCCTGGGGTCAGAGACTGCTGGAAGACGGAGCCAACCCCTCCCTTGCTTGCCGGCAAACATCCTGAGTTCCAGAGGAGGATAGGGACTTGCCCAAAGTCCTGAGAGTTGAGGACAGAGCAGGGGCGAGATCTGACTGCTCTGACCCGAGAGCTGGCCCTTCTCAGCTGTGTTTGTCTGACAGTGGAGCGGGAGGTGTTCTTGTGATCCCTTCGGAGGGCGCTTGCTAGCTTTGGGGGTGGGGAGGTGGTTGAAATTGCAGCTTCCCGCCAGAACCCGTCACCCGAGGTGACCGCAGAGTGCGGAGCCTGCGTAGGGAGTTTTACACTCCGATTTTTTCAGCGTTTATCTTTCTCTACTCTTTGCCTTTTCTTTTTTTTTTTTTTTTAATTTTTTAAAATGTTCTTATTTATTTTTGAGAGAGAGAAAGGGGAGGGTCAGAGAGAGGGAGATACAGAATCTGAAGTAGGCTCCAGGCTCTGAGCTAGCTGTCAGCACAGAGCCTGATGCAGGGTTCGAACCCACGAACAGTGAGATCATGACCTGAGCTGAAGTCGGCTGCTTAACTGACTGAGCCACCCAGGCGCCCCACTCTCTGCCTTTTCTTAACCCTATCTGTGTATTATTACTCTTGTTTATTATTTTAACGTCAGTGGTTTACCTGGGTGGAGAGATTATGGGCATTCCTCTGTTTGGTTTTTCGTGTTTTTCTGTATTTTTGTCTCTCTCTTTGCTCTATTGTCTCTGTCTACCTACCTACTTGCCTACCTCTAATCTCTAATGTGTCTATTATCTCTTGTGTAAGTCCCAGCTTCCCTCCACTGTTAGGGAGATAATATGGTGCCAGCAGGTCTGGGGCAGCACCCCATTAGCAAGTACCCCAATAGCAAATGCATCAGTTAATGTGTCTGTAGCAAACTCTGTGAATATTTACATTCAGCTGCCAAGCAGCTTTGCTACAAACCTGGGGGAGGGGGGGGGTGCTTCTGTTTTCAGAGCTTCCTCCATCTCGGTGTTACAGACAATGGATAGTGGGTGTACAGATGTTATTTCATAAAGAGAATTCAGAAATACACCTGAAATTAATAGAACACTGCATGTTAACTGGAATTTTTTTAAAAACAAGAAAAAAAAAATAAAATTAAGAAATGGGAGCAAGCTGGCAATTCCTCCGCCCTATTCCTAAGATTTTGATTTTGTAGGTAGGTGTAGGGTGGGGTGCAGGCTCCCAGGTGACCTCCCTGGAGTAACCCTGTCTCACGGATACAGGAGGGAGCCTACAACCTTAGTAAGGTGGGCCTGTGGGCTTTGGCTCCATAAACCCCGGAAATTGTACTTCCTTTTTTTTTTTTAAAGTATTTATTTATTTATTTAGAGAGCAACGATGTGCTTGAGTGGGGGGTTGGGGGGCAGAGAGAGAGAGAGGGTGAGAGAGAACCCCAAGCAGGCTCCACGCTGCCAGCACAGAGCCCGACATGGGTCTGGATCTCACGAACTGTGAGATCATGACCTGAGCTGAAACCAAGAGTCGGATCCGTAGCCAGCTGAGGCGCCCAGGTGCTCCCGAGTTTGGACTTCTTTTTTTTTTTTTTAATAGTTTATTTATTTTTGAGACAGAGACAGAGCATGAGTGGGGAAGGGCCAGGGAAAGAGGGAGACACAGAATCTGAAACAGGCTCCAGGCTCTGAGCTGTCAGCACAGAACCCAAGGCAGGACTCGAACCCACAACCCATGAGATCATGACCTGAGCCGAAGTTGGACGCTTAACCGACTGAGCCCCCCAGGCGCCCCTGGACTTCAATTTTGCATGAGTAGATGCCCCTGGGAGGGTCTGGAGTGTTCATTTAATTTTCCAAGATGCCCTCAACCCAGAGCTGGTCCCAGAGGGCTGGCGTGGACATCACTCTGGGTGAGATATGGGAGCTTTATCTGGGAAGCCGTCTGGACTGACCCTTGTGAGGCCGACAAGGGGTGTGGCTAGGAGGTGACACACTCGCCTTCTCTTTGTCTCCTGGTCCACAGTGACCGCCTAGAAAGTGCCACGCTAGGTCAGGAAAGAAACCCTGTACTCTGGAGGTAGCTGAGGGCATTCCTTGGGTCGGAATGCTGGCCTTTCCTGGGGTCGGAGAGGTCTCAGCTCTCCCCCTAGAAGTAACGGGAGTTAGGGCCCTGTGGTTTAACTGAGAGCATCTTGTTTAGGTTCAAAGACACGACCCCTGTTCCATGCCTCACAACCCAGATTGCTTCCGTAAGTCTTCATATCCTCCTGACTCCAAGGTCCCCCCTGAGAGGAATGGACTCGAAAAAGGGAAACTGCCAGGTGGCAGTCTACGCAGAATCCCTGCCAGAAGCGAGGCCAGGGATCACTGCCCTGCTTGCTCTTTAAAGTTCTACCCCCAGCGACCCTCCCCTCACCCTCTCATGCTGCACCCTCTGCCCCTCCTCATGCCTCTTGCCTGGGGGCTCTGCAGGTACATGGAGTTCTTCCCTATCCCCTCCAACACCACCTCCGACTTCTACTTTGAGAAGAGCGCCAACTACTTTGATTCGGAAGTGGCGCCCCGGCGGGCAGCCGCTCTGTTGCCCAAGGCCAAGGTCCTGACCATCCTCATCAACCCAGCGGACCGGGCCTATTCCTGGTACCAGGTGAGCTGGGGCCGGGGCCGCGCCCTGGCTGGGGGGCATGGGGCTCTGTCCACCACTCCGCCACTCACTCGCGGCGTAAGCTCCTGCTGTGTGTCCGGCCCAAGCTAGGAGTGGGGTGGTGGGTAGGCATGGAGCCCCTCCTTCACAGAGCTTCCAGCCTTGTAGAGGAGACCGGCAGAAACCCACAGTGCCTGCCCAGCCTCCCAGCTCTGTCGCTGCTCCTGCCTCTGATTCTGACAAGAAGACGTGGAGGAAACAGGTTCAGCGAGCAGTGACCATACTAACTGGCCCCCTCGCTGGACACTGGGTGGGGTGGGGGCGGGGATTCAGAGGAGGATAAGGCATAGGGCTCCCCAGTCATGGTCGAGGATGCAAACACCTGATCAGGAAAGGAATTTACCCAGGCTGTTGTCTGTGCTAGAGAGGGTCGGCCTCCTGGTTCCTACTTGACTATGGAAGAGCTAGAACTTCCCGTAGCTTCAATGACCTGACTTCAATTTTTTGGAGCACCATTCCACTAGGCTTACAGGAATGCTGACACTTGAGCCTTTTGAGGGTTTCCTGTGCTGCCTGCCAGTCTTCCTGGGATTACAACCCAGTGCCAGGGTATGGGGGGAGGGGATGGTCCACCAGCTGGTCCAGGAAGGCCTCCTCAGGCCTGGCCACTTGCGGTGGCTCCCTGCCTCCTTAGAGCCTGTCCGCCCGGGTGCCTCAGATGGTCAGCCACTTCCTCTCTGGGGCTCCAGTGTCTCCCTACTTGCTCTCTGGTCCCACAGGGCCCCCTTCTCTCACCCCACACTCTCAGCTGTGTCTGAGCCTCAGTGTGGGTATGGGGGGGCTCGTGAGAGTTATCCCTAGTGGACAGGTTTCTGGTCTCTGGATGCTGACGGCCCCATGACATTGTTCTAGGCGGTTCAAACATGGCATTTTCCCTCTTTTTGATTCTTTCCCAAGCCTGTCTTAGTTGGCCACAACCCAATATCATGGATTGGGGAGCCTAAACAACAGAAATGTATTTCTTAGTCCTGGAGGTTGGCAGATTCAGGTGCTGGTGAGAGCTCTTAGATAGTTATCTGTGTCCTCACAGGGCAGAGTTGGGAGGAGAGAGGGAGGGAGAGAGAGAGGGACAGGGAGGGAGAGAAGGAGGGAGGGAGGGAGTGCTCTCTGGTGTCACTTACAAGGGCACTAACCCCATCATGGCAGCCCCACTCCCAGGACCACTTCTAACCCTAATTACCTCCAAAGGTCCCACCTCCAAATACCAACATTTAGGGGGTAGAACCTCAACATATGAATTTGGGGGAGGGGGTCCCTAATACCTTCTGATTTCTATAAAGGAGACATTCTCAATTTGGTGTAAATGGCTCTTAAGTCCTTCCTAACACTGCTCATCTGTTTTCAACAAAGAGAGAGCAAGCTTTGGGCTCAGGGCCTGTAGCAGACATTCGTATCTGCTACGATTTGAGAACACTGCTTTATTTTGATTGTTTTTATGAATAATCACCTTTATTTTAAAATTTTTTAACATTTATTATTGAGAGACAGAGAGAGACAGAACATGAGCAGGGGAGGGGCAGAGAGAGAGAGGGAGGCACAGAATCAGAAGCAGGCTCCAGGCTCTGAGCTGTCAGCACAGAGCCCGACTCGGGGCTCAAACTTACAAACCACGAGATCGTGACGTGAGCCGGTCAGACACTTAACTGACTGAGCCACTCAGGCGCCCCATGATTACCTTCTTTATGTGACAACTGATCTGTTTTTCAATTTATGGAGGCAGTAGTGAGTTTGATCCTGGAATAGATTTATGTGACTAAGAAAGAGGAGTTGATGTAAATCCAGCGCATTGACATTAGCACACATAGGCGGTTTGTGGACATGGCAGAAATCGGAGAGGCGGTAAGCAGAAGACCAACATCTGCAAACTCTGGTCTAGTCCAGCTCCCGTCTTGCAAAGATGGGAAAACTAGGGCTCCAAGGGGCCATGTCTTCCCCAGGTCAGAGAGTGGTGAGAGGCAGAGCCAGAACTTGAACCCACAGCTGCTGGGTCCAGTTCACAGCTGCTACCCCAAGAAAGCGTCTTCCTTTGTGGCCTTCACCTGACTTCCGACCCCTCCCTTTGCCCACAGCACCAGCGAGCCCATGATGACCCAGTGGCCCTGAAGTACACCTTTCATGAGGTGATCACGGCGGGGCCTGACGCGTCCGTGAAGCTGCGTGCCCTCCAGAGCCGCTGCCTGGTCCCTGGCTGGTACGCCACCCACATCGAGCGCTGGCTCAGCGCCTTTCACGCCAACCAGGTAGCTGCCTGTCTCCAACCCTTGGAGGGGCACTCACAGCACCGGCTTGTGGCAGCTGGCGGGGAGCCGCCAATGTCTTGCATCTGTCACAGGGCCAGAAATCGCCTCATCATGAGCTAGACCTTTGGGGTCTTCAAAGGTTTCATTTTTGTCTGTCCTAAGGCTGATGCATGAGAATTCCCTTGTCCCATTACAAGGGGCTCTGTGTCCCTAAGGGAAGCCTGAAAGCCCTGGTGTAGGGCTACCTTCCTGGGAGGAGGGGAGGCATGTGGTGACGTAGGGGGAGTGCCGTCCGGAAGGGCGGGCAGGGCCAGATCACAGGCACTGTAGGGAAACCCTTGGGGGGTTTGTGCAGGAGATTTGGGCCGGAGGCCTGGAGAGAGGCAGAGAGGTGTGCGGTAGGGCTGTGAGGGGCAGGCTATGCTCGGGCCATAGCTCTAGGAGAGGATGACACTGGTCCAGGGAACCTGGCCGAGAGTTGGACTGTAGGAGACTGAGGTGTGGGGACACCTGCCATTTCCAGGTGGAAGACGAGTCAGAGGCTATAGAGTGCAGAGTCCCCAGTTTGTAACTGTGGCTGCTGTGACCAGAAGGCTGGGAATCTGTCTGCCACTGGAGTAAACACACATTCATATCGCCCCCCCTTCTCCCTCTTCTCTTTCTTCCAGATTCTGGTCTTGGATGGCAAACTGTTGCGAACAGAACCCGCCAAAGTGATGGACACAGTGCAAAAGTTCCTTGGGGTGACCAACACTATTGACTACCACAAAACCTTGGCGTGAGTGTTGCCTTGGCTTTTCACGAGAGTGATTTTCTGAGCAGACACCACACCTGTACCAAAAAGCCAAAGGCTTGAATGATTATGGAAGAGACACAGGTTAATTAGAGTTATAGCAAGTGTTAGAAAGTATGCATATCCCTGATAGCTGTGTAGCAGAAAATCTAATATTAATATGACTTGGGTTGTATTAATAAAGGTATCAACTCAAGAAAAAAAGGAGGTGATGAATATGTTCTACTCTGTTCAGTCCCAACCCTGGGGTCTTCTTTTTAGTCTGTGCTAAATATTTTCAGAATCTTTTATTGAAGTAAGTTAGACTATCACTGAACATCCCCAGTTCCCCATAAGAGTTTTTTTAGCATTAGATTATTATTATTATTTATTATTATTTAATTATAAAAGGAAACTGTAAGTATTATTGACAGCTAATAATCCCACTCACTCAGAACCTGGTGTAAGTGCACGGAGAATGCCCTCCCCAGATTGAGTAGGTACCAGTCTGTGTTGCAGCTCAGGGCTGGGGAGTTGTGTCCCCTAGTGCTATGTCCCAGACAAGTGACTCACGCAGCTGGAGGGGGGTGGGATGGGGTCTCAAGAGAGTGGGAATAAAGTCACCTTCTGTGGCTACCTTTTTGGGAAGGTCACGCAGCAAGACTGTTGCCTTCTCACCATCTTGAAGTTGAAGGTGAAGAAGAGAAGCCGTTTTCCACCTTAAGGCAGACAGAAACAGTGGCTTTGGCTGAGGGCTCTGGCATCCGCAGTGCCTGGGTTAGGATCCCAGGCCCATTGCTTCTTTCGCTGTATGACCTTGGACAAGTCTTTGCACCCCCTCAAACCTCACTTTCCTCATCTGTAAATTGGAGATAAAGGCGATAATTCCTACTGCCCAAGGCTCACTGTATTGAATGTGGAGCTCTTAGCTCCGTGCCTGGCATGTACGGATGCTCAAAAATCATCTTCACCTTCACCATCATCGTCTTCCTCCTTTATGCCTACCCTGTGGCCCATCCAGAAATCCCCGTCTCCCTCACCTGCCCAATGTGAATTCTGTTTTCCGGCTCTTCTCATGCCCAAGGAGCTCCAAATGGTTTCTGGGCTGGGGTTGAGTTCTGATGCCAGTGTGCCTCCTCCCCTCCCCTTGACAGCTTCAGATCTCATCGGCCCCCAAAAAGCCTTTGAAGGCCCAGCCTGACTGAATCCTAAAGGCAGTCTTGCTCTGCCATTTCTGAAATTTGCTCCGAAAGCCAGACTTTCTCAGTGATGGACACACTTAAGGATGACAAAAACACCCCACTTGTTTTCCCTTTTGGGTTCCTGGGTGAAAAAAGTTGCTCAGCCCTGAGTAGGTGAAGGCTCAGAAAAGATTTCCCAGAATCCTCTGGGATTCTGTTATGGGTTGCTGGAGGGATGGACTCAGGCTGCCCCACCAGGTCAGGAGGACTCAGAACATGGGAGCTGCCTTCTGCTAGGAAGAAGGGGCAGGGGCGTTGAGTGTAGCCCGGGGGCAAAACTCGGGCCAGCAGATGCAAACACCAGCCCGGAGAATCTGTCCATCTGTGGTTCCGGAGTGTGCTTAGGGCAGCAGGTTTCATGGTCTAGGCTCTGCCCCTCCTGGGCTCTGTGAACATTGCCTTCAGGTGGGAAGGGGCTGGACTGGGCCAGCTCCCATCCATAGGCTTTCCCCGACTCCACAGGTTTGACCCAAAGAAAGGATTTTGGTGCCAGCTGCTCGAAGGAGGAAAAACCAAGTGTCTGGGCAAAAGCAAAGGCCGGAAATACCCAGAGATGGACCTGGATGTAAGTGAACATGCTGCCTAGGCAGCTGGATAACTGGAGGGGGTCCCTGACAGGTGAGGATCCCCTCCCCCCTTTACCATGCACTTGGCATCTTAATGGTCTTGGCATTTCTTGGATGGTATTTTATTTAATTTATTTATTTATTTATTTATTTAGAGATAGAGCGGGGAGAGGGGCAGAGAGAGAGAGGGTAGAGAAAGCATCCCAAGCAGGCTCTGCACTCTCAGCCCAGAGCCCATTGTGGGGCTCGATCCCACAAATCTGAGATCATAACCTGAGCTGAAAGGAAGAATCAGATGCTTAATCGACTGAGCCACTCAGGTGCCTCTTGGATGGTATTCTTAAAAGGGGGAAATATAAGCTAGGACATGGTGGGTCAGAACTGATTTGGTCAGGAGCCAAGTGCTGTGGGCTTTGAGGACAATGCAGACTAGGGGCTCCTAGTCTAGGAGGGAGGGGAGTCACGCACACCAATAACAATACAAGCAGCAGATGCTTCATGCAGTAAGAGCTGCACACAAGTGTGAAGGAAATTCAAAACACGCAGATGCCACTGGACGTTGACATGGTGGGGAGGGCAGGGAAGGGGCTCTGAAGTTGGGCCTGCAAGCACGGGGTCGACATGCAGACCCAGGCAGAGAGGAATGGCTATTCTCGCAGGAGGAATGGCGTGTCCAAAGGATGAAGGCAAAGGTCACATGCTGTGACTTCCTGTTGCCCCGGTTTTAATCAGTTTTCCCTTTCCTCCCTGTCACAAGAATTTTGACCTTGTGCACTGTATTTTGGTGCCCTGCTCTTTAGGAGGTTTCTTTCAGAAGCTACCATTTTGAGGAAGGCTGTGAATAAGTCATAGGCTGTGGGTTGACGCTGACAGAGTGGTGGTGGGGGGACCCCTCTTGAATCAGCGCATCACCAGACCCGACCTCTCCTTCCTGTTCCAGTCCCGCGCCTTCCTGAAGGACTATTTTCGGGACCACAACGTCGAGCTGTCCAAGCTGCTGTACAAGATGGGCCAGACACTGCCCACCTGGCTGCGGGAGGACCTCCAGAACACCAGGTAGCCGCAGCCACCGCAGCCAGACGCAACGTTCGTGACGGCCTGCATGGCCTGCCGCACGCTGAGCCAGACTGACCTGCGGAGTGGGAGCTGGGCCCGGGCTGGCCGAGCACTTATGAGCAATACTCAGCTGAGGCCCCAGCAGGGCCAGGAGAAGAGCCCAGGCAGGTCCGCAGGCCCCTCAGAGCATCCAGGGCTGAGTCTGTGGCCTCCAGGACCTCCCTAGCCACCGGAGGTCCATTCCGTTCACAGCCTTCCGTGGGGAGGCCACTTCCTGCTGGGGGGAGGCCACTTCCTGGGAGGAGGGAGTCCGTGAGACTCTTTTCTGTCCCTCACTGTGTTCTACCCTGCCCTTCATCCCATCACGCCCTGCCCTGGGCAGGGTACTCCCTCAGTATTAGCTGCCATATAGTCCCTGTCCTCCAGATTATAGGGAGAAGAGCCCAGCCGGGCCTTTTGCCAAACCAGGGAGAGAGACTGGATGGTTCTCTGACTGTTTTGAGCCAGGCACTTCAGAGGGGTCAGCTGGGGACCCAGAGTCACTAGGCTAGATGTGGGGGCGGCCACCTCAGGAGAGCCCTGGACCTCCACACACATTCTGGTTAACACCTCCTTCACATCTCACCTTCCCTTTCGGGTAAAGAATCGCTGATTCCCGCAGTATCCACCCAGTCCTTGGGGCCTTCTTCAGGACCCTGGGGCACTGCGTGCCATTTGGACCCAGAGACCCAGGCCTCCCTACCCCCGCTCACCCTGGGATATGACGTGTGGTGTTTCCTGTGGTAAAAGACTGAGGCGGTTCAGGGGTCTGCCAGCATACATGTCCCATTGTACATATGCTGTCCCCATGCCCCACCCGACCTTGGCCCCTGGTAGACCCTGGGCAGCGTGGGTGACACTGCTGTCCGTGGCTTTGCCCCAGCTACCTGTGGCCAAGGGCTCCTAGAGACCCCATAACCCCCCTCCCGAATACTAAGAAGCTAAAGTATTTTAATATTTTGTTTTTCTCTTGGTGCCAGAGTTTATACCCTGGGTGCTGGGGTCGCACTGTGTTATATATATATATATATAATGTGTATATATATATTATATTTTTTTTGGTTGGGTTTATTTTTAATTCAGTCATACAAAATGGTGGCAAGCCCCAGAGTCATATCTCAGTGCTAGGGAATGAGATGGAAGGGAGGAGGAGGGCGTGTCTTCACATGTCCAGGCCTCCTGGAGACAGTTTGGAGGTGTCCCTTGGAGAGGTCTCTGTTCCTCCCCGAGTGGCATGTTTGCCCTGGGACTATGGCAGGCGAACAGAGGTGGCGAGAGGAACAGGGAACACCTACTCCCTCCAGGAAACCTGGCTTCGTGAAGCTCAGGGACCCTGGAGGAATTCTGGCCAAAGGCAACAGCTGGGCTGGGGCGGGAGGCTGGGGGGCCGAAGGCCAGCCTGTCCCCTCCCCCTCACATGGTGCTAGGTTGGGAGCTGCCCTGGGAGCCGGGCTGCCCGCTGGGACCCTCTGATTGGTCTCCAGGCCCCCTCACAGACCATGGGATCTCGGGGCTGTCTTCTGGATAGGGTCTGCTCCTACCCCCTTCTTTAACAATGTGAAGTGACGAAAGCTGGGCACCTGTCCCCAGCCCCTCCCACTGCCAGGTCGGCTTCCAACTCACCTCCAGGAAGGCCTTTCCGGAGAGCCTCATCCTGTTCTGAAGCCTTCAGCATCTTGGGGCTGGAAGGGTCCTTCGATGGGTATGGAAACAGGCCCAGAAAGGGGAGGTGGCCTCCTCGGACCATGTCTCAGAACTGGGCGCAGACAGAGCTGAGAACTGAATCCGAGGCTCCCGATTCCGAGTCCAGTGCTCTTCTTCCAATGCCACACTGCCTCTGAGCCCATCCGTGGGACCCTACTCTGTGCCACGTTCCTGTCCTGCCCTCAGTCACACCCGTGGTCATTCCAGGATAGGGGACAAACCACTCCTTCCCAGCCAGGGTGCCTTTGAGCCTTCTCAGTCCCTGATCTGCTTTTGCAGGCCTGCCTCGCTCTCCCTAAGAGAGTCCTTTCCCCCCGTGTGCAGGGGGCCGGGTCTGCCTGAGCCCTGAGCCCGCCCCCTCCCCTCAAGTTCTTCACTGGGTGGATTATCCGAAGAACGGCCACGTGTGGGTTCGCTGTCCTGTGAGAGAGGCCTTCCCATCGTGCTTCTCCTCAGGGCCTTTGAGCCTGGGATCTGGCCCAGACTTGCAGAATGGGGTCTTCCATAGTGCAGACCCCAAGCCTCACCCCTCCCCCTGTCTTCGGGTGATGGGCCCAAGCTCTGAGGCCCGTGCTTACAGCTCCCCCATGATGAAATGTACCCTCTGTGTCTGGATGGCTGCCCCCATCTTGGGAGCTCAGAAGGCCTGGTGGGCAGGCAGCCCCCTTTCCCTCTGCCTCTGGCTCCAGGAAGGAGCGGGCAGTGTTGAGACCTTGTGAGAGCAGAAGAAATATCAGACAGTTTTTGTCCAGACCCTTCTGGGAGACCAGGGACTTCACCTGCCCCGTCTTAGGTCCATCTGGTCACTGCTACTTCCCTTCCTGCTATAATGAATCTTTCTTGTGGACCTACTGCCGGGACCTGTGTATATTGGGGAGGGAGCCAGATAAATCCCTCTAGGGGCTCACAGCCACTTAGCACACAGATCCTGCACGTGAGAGGAACAAATGGGTACAACACCTCAGCATCTCTAATGTTTGCTAATTCACTGTGTTGGGCCAAAAAAAAAAAAAAGAGAGAGAAATAGCTCAAGTCAGGTAGCCGACTCCACCATCCATTCTGCCACCCCCTCCCCCCATGAGCCCTTGCAGGGGGTGGGCACAGGTGTGAGGGTCTCCCTCGGCTGCCTGAGCCCCCGGGCATTCTAGAGCCATCCGTAGTGCAGGCATCTTGGGCTTAGCGGATGAGCCTGAAGTTTGAAGATGGGTCCCTTCCAAGCCTGTGAGTCGGCGCCTCCCGGGCCCAGCTGAGGGAGCTGTGATCTGTTCCCAGGGGAGGAAAACGAGGCTGACCCCCCAGAGACTGGCAGTCTCAGTAGGGAAGGGTCCCCACAGGTTTGTTGGTGAAAACACGGAGCAAATGAAAACATGTTTCACCAATTATTTTATTTTGAATGCCCACAACCCTCCATCTAGGTTTAAAATGAACCTCTTGTTCCACTTGTTCTCTGTACATATATGTTTTTTTCTGAATTCGTTTAAAAGTAAGTTGCAAATATCCAGAGACTTCACCAAAATGCTTCCACCTGTGTCCCCGACGAGTTAGGACGTTGTCCTTCATGTTGGCCTGTTTCACACTCAAGACCGCAGTGATGTCCTAAGAATGTCTGCTGTTCAGTCTACACTCACTGTCCCCCAGGTAACTCATACCCGGCTGGGGAATCAGGATCCTGTCAAGGTGCATACATTGCATCTTATAGCCGAGGTTTTTTTTCAGTCCCTTGAAATGCTGAAAAATCCTCTCTGCTCACTTTGAATTTTTTTTTAAATGCCATTATTTCTGAGGTGAGCAGGCCTGCTGTCCCATCGAAGTCCCTCATTCTGGATCTGTCTGATCGTTTCTTCATGGTGTCATAGAATATGTTCATCCAGCCCCTGTCTTGTCAAGGGTAATTCAGGCTGTCTGGATTTTTGCCTTTTGTGCTGATGCGTCAACTTCATTCCAGCCTGAGATGCCCCTCTATTGTCACCTGTACCAAGTGCCAACCCAGCAGAAGGGCTGGGTGGAGATCCAGGAGCCCAGGGGAGGGCAAGGGGCAAGGCCGCTGCAACTGGGGGGAGGAGCCCAGGCCTGCTGGGAAGGAGATTTCTCTGGCTCAGAAGACCCTGTTCTACCCCCTCTGATCCTGGCGATGGACCATAGGGCACCAAATAGCCTCTCTCTTACTCTTTCTCTCTCTCTCTCTCTCGCTCTTTCTCTCTCTCTCTGTTTTGTGGCCTCCTGGTGTTTACTTCCTGGAGGCCCACAGTCTGTGTGCACTGGAGCAGAGCCAGGCCCCTGGGAAACACCAGGGAAGGACCCAGCTGGGGTACTGCCGCCCCCCCACCCCAAGCTGTGGTCTAAGGAGAAGAGCACTGGGCTGGAGGCAGGAGATGTGAAATTTCGTCCCAACGGGGTGCATTTAGTAGCTGTGTGACAGTTTTCCTCCCAGGGCCTCAATTTTCCCACTCACAGCATGAGCAGATGGGGCTAGAGCAGGGGTTTGCAGATGTCAAAGAAGGAAACAGGTCTGCTCTGGGTGTAGTGAGGATGGAGGGCCCAGACACCGCCCGCCGCCCCCCCTCACGGCTAATCCCCGCCCCCGCCCCCACCAGGGCTTGTCCTTGCCAGCTCGGACAGCCAGAGGTTTTTGTAGTTCCCACAGGGGATGGGCATGGGCTTTGTGAAGGGTCAATGTCAAGGGTCTGGGGAGACTCTGGCTGTGTTTTATCCTAATGAGTTCATCCCTCCCTCTTTCCTTCGTCTCTCTGGCCCTTGAGGAGAATGAAGGAGGAGAGGGTTTTCTATGACTGTGCTAGCTTTTATTATAAGCAAGAGGGCTCCTTTTGTAATTTGTGCATGAAATTCATGTCATTTCCTGGGGAGAGGAGAGGGCTGACTGGAGAGGGTGGGGGCACGCTAGGGGGGCAGACGGAGGCTTCCTTCCCTTGTGCGGGGTGGGAGAGGGGGGAGAGGGGATGCTACCCAGCTCACCTGATCAGGGCTCTCGAACCAGCCGTTTTGGGTTGTGTTAAAAGCGGGAACCTTCCTCCATTAATGTACAATCTCGAACTAACTGCTAATAAAGTGGGGTTCTATTTGTACGCACTGGTCATGTCTGTATGTCTCTCTGAACTTTTCAAAAGGCCTCCAGGGGAGGGCTGGAGATAGGGAGGTCGGCGCCACAGCCAGTGTGGCCGCCCCTGTGTGTGGTGCTGGGGATCAGTGAGTTCACTGTCTCCCTCGCCTCTGAGGGATTTGGAGGAAGTGGACTCACTGTTCCTGGAGAACTTGCTTAAAATGCAGATCCCCAGGCCACACTCCCAGAGAGTCGTCTCTGGCAGGTGTCAGGTGGGGCCCAGCCCACCTCCCGCACACTGAGGCACCCCCCTTAGGAAACCCTGGCTTTGATCGATCAGTCCTATGGATTCTAATTAGTTCAGAGAGTCCCACTGTCTGAGCAATCAAAACTTTGGTTAAAACACATGATTGAGTCTCCAGCCCTCCAAGCCTGACCGAGGACTGAGCTTGAGGAGGCCCCCGCCTGCCGTCTACAACACGGGGCTCCAGACCTGCTCCCTGAGACCCCTCCCTGCGAAGCTTTAAAACAATGTACCTTCCTGGGCTCCCTGAAATCCACTCTTCCAGAACCTTTGGGAGGGGGACCCAGCGACGTGCATGTTAACCCCCTGATACACAGGAAGATTCGGGAATACTGAATCAGGCCACTGAGTGCGATCCAGAGAAAGTCCACCAGAACGTGGACGGCTGTCAAGGGCACACTGGGAACACAGCAAAATGCCAGCCTTTGGGCACGAGGGCAGCACCTGCAGGGACCCTTGCAGTTTGTCAGCCGGGAGCCCGGTACCGGTCAGCAGTCTGTGGCTGGAGGCTGCATTAATGGGAGCAGTTCTAGAAGGTGTGATACAGAAAGGAGTCTGTGATAGGACTCTCCTATCTGAGTCCAGGGAATCTGATACAGTCTGGGCTCCCCAAGTAAGCACCTCCCTCAGAGAGGCCCTGGATCATGTGGATAGAGCAGTGTGCTTCATAATAGCAAAATACTCAAAATAACCTAAGTGTCCATCCATAGGGGATCAGTTATGATGATGCAGTTGAAAATAATTACATAATAATTACATGAAAACATTTTCCCCAGCTCTCACATCAAACTGGGAACTGGTTACTTTTGGAGGAGGGAGAAGGCATTGGGAAAGGAGGAATGTTCAAAGGAGACTTGAGCTTTGGCTGTGACACTTTTGAAAAAACAAAGATAGGGCAGGGCACCTGTCCGACTTTGGCTCAGGTCATGATCTCACGGTTTGTGAGTTCAAGCCCTGCATCAGGCTCCACGCTCACGGGTGCAGAGCCTGCTTGGTATTCTCTCTGTCTCTGCCCCTTCCGTGTGCACATGCTTTTTCACTCTCTCACAATAAATAAATTTAAAAAATAAGGATAGGGGTGCCTGAGTGGCTTAGTCGGTTAAGTGGCTGACTTCAGCTCAGGTCATGATCTCACAGTTCGTGGGTTTGAGCCCCACGTCGGGTTCTGTGCTGACAGCTCAGAGGCTGGAACCTGTTTTGGATTCTGTGTCTCCCTCTCTTTCTACCCCTCCCCTGCTCATGCTGTCTCTCTCTGTCTCAAAAATAAATAAAACTATTAAAAATCTTTTAAAAAATAAGGATAGGACATTGTGTATTGTTTGTGGAATGGAAACGGGTACATAGAAAGGGGGCCTGTAAGGATGATGCCATGGAGGCCACACATCTGGCCTTGACTCCACTGTAAAGGCCCCCAATGGAGCCCTGGGCAGTGGAGGGATCTTCTTGCTTTGCCACAGCTCCCCTGAGCACTTGTCAGGATCCTGAGCTGAGGGACCTTACTTAGCCTGAGACTTGCCTCCAGCCCCCAGCCCTGCGAGCCCAGCGCCCACGCGCTAGCAGGTGGGGGTGTTAGAGCCCCCTCAGCAGCACGGGACAGCAGGACGTGGTATGAGACTGAGGCAGGTGGACACCTGTGAGATTTCTGATAAGAGCATAGCATGAGTCTAGCCAAGCAGATACATCTCTGCTGAGAGACAGTTTACAAAATAACCAGCCAGAACTCTAAAAGTGTCACAGTCATGAATGATAAAAGCTGAGCAGTGGTTCAGAATGAAAGAAAACTAAAGACGTCTGGCAATTGCGTGTCATGTGTGACCCTAGAGGGGCCCGGGACCAGAAAACAATCAGCTATGAAGGACACCGAAAGGATGGCTGGCAAAATGTATAGACTGTGTGGATTGGATAGTGGTATTGGATCAATATTCAGTGTCCTAATTTTCATTGTTGTAAGAGTCTGTGATTTTTCTTAAGTTCGTGCTGAAGTGTTTACAGGTAAAGGGGAAGAAATGGAGCTTGTATTCTGACTCACTCTCCAGTGGGTGACTTATCCGGTGCAGTCTAGAATATGTCCACCTAGGGGCAGTATCACCTCAGCTTCACCCAGCTAGAGTGGGAATGTCTACGCGGAAGGCTGGGCTGGTGGTCAACGGAGGTGGGTTAATACTCGTATGAATAATAATAGCAATAAATTAAATTTCGTGAATACTAAAAAACATTCCTCCCTGCGTCAGACAGGCCCTCTGCTTGTTAAGGACTACCTCTTTTCATCCTCACAACAACCCTCTGAGGTAAATCTTAGTATCATTCCCATTATATAAGTGAGGAATCTGAGGTTCAGAAGGGGTAAGTAACTCTACCAAGATCACACAGCTGGGCGCCGTTGGTCTGTGAGTCGCCCAGCCTGAAGCCCACTGGGCTGTACTGCGCATGCGTGGACACGGAGCAGGCTAGGACAATCTACTTGCGCCCCACATTCTGTCCACAGCCGCAGGGACCATGGGTTCCCAGACATCCACCTGCGCCAGACATGGGCACTTCCTGCCTCAGCGTCACCGGAGCAATTTCTAAATTTCAAATACCTGGCCCTGCCGCTCCAGATTCTGACTCAGGAACTCTGGGAAGGGCCCAGGAAGCTGTGCTTTACCAAGTTCCCCAGGGGTTCTGCTGTGTAATCAGAAGCCGGTGTGAGTGGTAAGGGAGATTATTCATTTTCAGAAATACGAAATAAACGCTGTGCCGTCTAATTACCAATAAGTTTACAACCTACTGGAAATATGTACGAACTCACCCCCCACCTCCCACCCAACTACGCAATGGAGTCCCAAAGCCTTAGGTTCATTCCTTCATTTCCTGGTTCTTCCCCTCTCCATTTCAAGAGGTTATTTTGTGCAGGCTTTGCAATGAGTATGCACCAAAGAACTGAGGCCTCTGCGTCACATCAAAGAATGTAAGCTTGTTCCAATCAGACTACTTTTTGGCCTTACGTGGGCATAGGCCACTTCCGCGCGTAAGGCTGTGACCACTGCAGCGCTCAGCCAATGAGGAATCAGGGGAGGGACTTGCACACTGGGAGATAAATTGCCTGCTGTAACCACCCCGGGATTGCCTTTCCATCGGACCTCCGCTCTTGCAAGAACGTTCATTAAAACCTCACTTCACTGTGCTCCGAGTCTCCGCATCCCCACTTTGACCGAGTCAGTGGGCTTATTTTTCACAGCCAGCAAGTCTTGGTCGTTTCCATCCGGGGTATTTTCTTCCTGCCCTCTAGAGCCCCAGGCTGTGTGCTTCCAGGGTAGAAGATAGACATGGATCTCTGCCCCAGATGACGTCCCAATTAGTACCATAAATCTCTTCTCTTTTAAGACTCTCCCTTCCCCCTCCATTATGACATTTTTGGAGGCCTGTTTCCTCTGCCTGTCAAATCCACAGCCCTGAAATCTCTCTTCAGACAGGAGGTCTTCCTGACTTGCCTCTGCATACTCTCTGATCACAGATATCCATAGATGGTCATTCAAAAGAATAGAAATACAAGATTGAAGTGTATGATGCAGTAATAAATAATATGATGTACAGGTTATATTGCAGATAATTTTATTGTATGTTTATATTACAGTTAGGTGTATTATACACATTTAGTTCCAGTATATACGTTTAGACATGATGTGGTAGAGCTAAGAAGGCCCATTTAGTCTCTTAGTTCCTCTCTTCCCCCTTTTACAGATAGGTAAATTGAGGCCCATGGCAGGTAATGAGGCTTAGGGGGGCTTGAAGATCCTTGGTCCCCAAACCCCCTGTTCTTGTGGATGTAAGCTCACCAAAGATTGACCCACCAATTTTCTCACTGCCTGGCTCATACCAGCTTGTGGTCTGAGGAGCGGAGGCAGAAGTAAGTCTCCATGGCCAGCCCAGCCCCCATCCGGCCCTCAGTGTGAAGGAGGGCCAGGACCATCTGCACAAGCTGGAGGCAGTTACCCAGCTGTTTATAGGTCTTTGCCTCTGGTGTTTATAGTTCCGCCTTTGGGTCTGCTTTGAGTCCCCACTAATTAGAACAATACTCGAGGAGGCGGCATGGACCGGGGCGGGGGGGACCACTGACGGGGAGCAGCGGGCTGGACCTGGGCCCTGGCTTCTGCCTTGCCTCGCTCCAAAAAGGATTTCAGGTCCTTTTCAGGGACACAGAAAGGACAGCAAGATGGCACCAATTAAAATCAGGTGAGAAAACAGGCACATGGGGAGGGGAGAAAGGGGAGGCAAGACAAAGGCTAAGAAAGCGGGCCAAATCTTTCCTTTTAAGAAAATACTCTTTAAAAAATCACTAAAGTTATAGACATCAGTTGTGCAAAATTGAGAACATACAGACAAATGAGGAGAATATGAAAATGTCTGTGTCCCACCGCTTGAGAAAACCACAGTGCATATTTCAGGACTTTGCCCTTCTGTCTGGCGTGTAAAGTTGTTTTTGTAGAAATGAGAATATACCCATTTTCTGTTTCTCAAACCTCTTCTTAACCATAATAAGTTGTCCACATTTTTATGTGTTATTATTAAACATTTTTCTACTGTAGCCAATCATATCATTTCCATTTTTTATTGTGATTTGAGACTGAAAGAATTGCAAGCACCAGGGGATGCACAGAATCTGAAGCACAGGTGTCCTCTTGGTCTGGTCGCTGGGCCACACTAACTCTTTGGTGGGACCCCTTCACACATGGCCCTCTACATGCTGTATCGCTGGGTCATAGCTGATTTCAGTGATTCCTCTCTCACTGCACATTGAGGTAGGCCCCCAGCGGTGGCTTGGAAGCCGACTGGCAGCCAGTGTGTTCCAAGAAACTTCCTGACACAAAACCAGATCGGTTTCTCCCAGAAAATCTCATCAGTGCGTCCCCATGAGTGACGTCCTCAGCCGTTTCCTTGGGCAGTCGTGTTTATTGATATTTTTAAAATTAATACAAGGAATTCACATTTGTTTCAGAAATTTTTAAAAATACAAATAAGCCAATCCTAAGAAAATTAAAATCACTCGATGCAGCAAGATGTACTGCCCACATTTTGGTGTATATAGTCATAAAAGCTGCAATGTTTATTGGATGCTTGGTCGGTGCCAGTCTCACTGTGCTAAGTGCCTGTACATCACAAAACCAGTGTCCTCTCTAGATGGTGCACGTCTAGCTTTTAGCTTTGGAGATTTGTCTGTTGTCTCCCGGCTGTAATGTGGCAAAGTCTGCCTTTGGACCCAGGCTTTCTAGTTTCCAAGTCTATACTCTTACCCTACAACACTACTTCTTCTTTTTTTAATATTACTTATTTATTTTTGAGAGAGAGCAAGCGAGTGGGGGATGAGCAGAGAGAGAGAGAGAGAGAATCCCAAGGAGGCTCCACACTGCCAGCTCAGAGCCCAATGTGGGTCTTGAACTCAAGAACCTTGAGATCATGACCTGAGCCGAAATCAAGAATCAGATGCTCGCCTGACCAAGCCGCCCATGTGCCCCCTGCTTCTTTGACATATCTTCCCAGAGGCTGGTCTCTCTCTTCCAACATTTTGTTTCATAATCTGCTGTTTTTTCTCTTAGTGATAAATTATGATGATCTCCCGGGGCCATCAAAAATCCCTCTTCATAGGGTTCACTTTGTGAATGTACCACACTCTACTTAATGGTTGAAGATGTGCATTATGTTAGATTTTTAGTATCATAGACAAAGCCACGCTATTTACACGGCTTAAGCCTTGACGACTGTCCACAGTGGTTTCCACAGGCTGCTTTCTCTAATGGCCCTCCGTGACCCATCACACCGAAGGGCAAGGGGCCAGGGGCACCTGGTGAGATGTGCACACCTGGCTCCTGGCTGAGCTGTGCTGCTCCAGAGGGGCATGTGTCTATACAGAAAGCAGTAGGAAAGGCTTGTTCTCTAAACCATGCTCCAGAAAATGGTTTCTCAGAGGCGCTCAGGAAGCCACTAAAGGGCTACGAGCTAGAAAGGAACTGCTCAGCGAATGACTCTTCGTCTCCATAGATTTCTGAGTCAGAAAAGTAGTAAGAGGGGCGCCTGGGTTGAGCATCCGACTTTGGCTCAGGTCATGATCTCGCAGTTTGTGGGTTCGAGCCCTGTGTCGAGCCCCACTCCTGAGAGCCTGCTTGGGAGTCTCTTTCTCCCTCTCTCTCTGCCCCTCCCCAACTTGTGCCTGTTCTCTCTCGCTCCCTCCCTCTCTCTCTCTCTCAAAATAATAAATAAAATAAAAGGATAAGAGAAAACCATTCTGAAAAGGTGGCATCCCATCTCCAACAGAGGGGCGAGGATGCATCTCCTTCTGCCACAGATATAGACTACATTCTGAATTTGGAGCCAATCCCAGAGGAAGTCCACAAGGCCCTGGGCTCTGCTCCCAGAAACACTGGGGGGCGCTACTCCGGAGCCCATGGGGGCAGACCGGTCATCTTGGTGCACAGAGTGCTCGGTTGGCTGAGATTTGGTGACTAGCTAGTCGGGTGGCGAAGGAGAGGGCCCCAGGCAGGTGAAATCCTGGGCAAAGCCTGGAGGAAAGGGCTGGACAGCCGCGGGCTGCTGAGCACCTGACGGGTCTTAGCCTACAAAGTGGAGCCGGCGGGGTGGTGAGGAAGGAGGGGTGATGACAGTTGGAGGCTGTTGCAGGGTCCACAGGGCCTTGTCCACAGGGTAAGGAGTCTGCTTGTTATCCCAGCGGTGACAAGACTCACATAACGGTTCAGTATAAAGAAACGTGATGAGTTTTTTGCCCCTTCCTTCCTCCCATCTCTCTATTCTCAAATGTCCAGAGGCGTCTTCTCTGTGCCAGGCTCTGTCTGGTGATGGAAGGGGGACAGGGCAGAGGACATGGGTCGTTGGGCCCTCCAGACTGGGTCATTGGAAGCTCTGTGGGCGGGAAAAGAGGCTGAGCAGGGATGCCAGGAAGCGTGGTCCACCGCCCTGACCACCAGAGACCCTCACAAGATGAACTCTCATCTCTGTTTAGGAGGGAAGGGGTGCCCTGTGCCAGCCACCCATGCCGCAGGTGGGGTAGAGGCAAGAGCCTGGGCCTCGGGGCCGCATGGCTAGGCTGAACCTCCCAGCTCTGCCTCTCCCCAGCGGTGTGGCGGCAGCCTGGTCACTTTCCCTTTCTGAGTCACAGTTTTATCATGTGTAAAATGGGAGACATTAATAGAAGGAGGCACAGAGTATAGCCTCCAGTCAGGACTCAGTAAACAGTCCTTCTGACTGTGCTGGCTACCCCAGAGCTCTCCTCTCCTCTCCGACAGACAGACATGTGGGTGCAGTGTCCTCCCCCTTCCTGGACCCAAGGCGCGCTTTTCTAGCTCCCCTTGGGAGGCCCCTTCGCGCTGTGGAAGCCCGCGAAGTACTTGATGGCAGCCGTCCCTTTCACAAATGAAGTCACCTGCTCTAAGTAGGGTCCTCTGCCTTCCCCATTAGATCAAGTTTGTGAGCCTCCTGCCCCTGGGTCCCTGACACGGGTCCAGGGGAGGCTGGACTCTAGGTGCAGAGTGCCAACTGTGTGCCCGCCCCTCCCTGGCATGCTGGGCACCATCTCTCTGAATTCTCACACCCTCCAGAAGGCGCTCATTACTCCCCTTTACCCAGAGACCTGAGCCGAGGCCTAGAGAAGTCTGGTGAGTTGTGGGTGGCCGGGCTGGGACCTCACCCAGAGAGTCTGACCACACAGGGTCCCGACTCCTAACTGCCGCACTGTCCTGCACCCCCAGCTTCCCCCCTACTCGATGCCGCCTTGCACTCCTGCCTCCCCGAGGGTGCCCCACCTGGCTGTCTTGTGCGAGGTGAGCCCTGAGGAGCTCTCACAAGGCACCATTCATCCCGCAGGCTGCTGATTGAAACCATGTGTGGTGTAGCCTGCCAAGGTGGCGGCGGCTCCGGAAGCCAAGCCTGGCCCGGGGCCTGTGGGCCCTGGGAGGGTGGGGGGAGGCGGTCCAGCTGACCTGCCGGCCTGCAGGGCTGAGGGGAGCTCCAGGGCAGGCCTGACCTCCCCCTCCACGCGTGTACACACCAAGGCGACCGTGACTCCTGGGCCCAGCCTGGGGACTTGGGAGGCAGAGAGGCCCCTTCCGGGTGAGGGGTGGGGAGACGGGGCCCTGAGACTTTCCAAGACGATCCTTGGCAGGGTTGGCTACTAAGGAAGGTGTGTGTGTGTGTATGTGTGCACGTGGCTGTTTGCGTGTGTCTGTGGCCGAAATCTGTGCAGGGTACCTTGAGCCCTGGGACTCATGGTCACTTCAGGATTTCTTCTTCTTTTTTTAAATGTTTATTTATTTTTGAGAGAGAGAGACAGAGTGTGAGCGGGGGAGGGGCAGAGAGAGGGGGAGACACAGAATCTGAAGCAGGCTCCAGGCTCTGAGCTGTCAGCACAGAGCCCGACACAGGGCTCGAACCCACAAACTGGGAGATCATGACCTGAGCTGAAATCAGATGCTTAACCGACTGACCCACCCATGCACCCCTTCAGGATTTCTACAGGGCAGTCTGGTGAAGTGATTAAGACCACAGACCTGGGTCTGAGTTCCGTTTCTGCTGCTTCCCAGCTGTATGGCCAGAGGCAAGCTGCTAAGCTTCTCTGAGCCCTTCTCATTCACCAAATGAGGCCAGAGGCCTGATTGAAGGGTCTGAACAAAGAAGCGGCCACATCGGTTGGGGTGGGGTTTTGGGTGTTCATGGCTGGCTTTGCTGAGGCACCATCCTTAGGTCTCGGGAACTAGGACACCTAAAGGTATTTTGGCTCTAACTCTTCACCTCTGAGTTGTGGCTTGTCTGGGAGTAGGGAGGGTGCTAAGCGTGGGGTGTCTGTGTTTCCTCTGAGGCCTAAAGGTTCCTGTTAGCTGAGGTGAGCAGGGGGCATTGGATCCCCAACTGGTGCGAGGTGCGGCTAAACTAGCCATCCCCTCCCACGCCAAGAACAGAGCAGGGCATTGTTCGCAGGGCCGCCTCCCTGGCACTGAGGCCCCCACAGGAAGGGGTGTACAGGCCAGACCATGGCCAGCACTGACCACAGTCTTGGCTGAGCCAGGACCGTTGCGGGGCCTGGTGTCTCAGAAGGCGCTCTGGTTTCCCGAGGAATGCACATTCTACTGGGCAACTCAGGCCTTGTCCAGCCTGAGGCCGGTGACAGAGATACTTTGAGGGCCTGTGGTCCTGGCTGGGTGTCTCCCACAGGATGGCCCCGGAGTATCCCCAGGAGTAGGACTAGCCCCAGAATAGGAGCCTCCAGGAGACAAGCGTCCCTGTGCTCCAAGGGCATGCAGGCCTTTCAATGTCCAATTCAAAAGAACCCTGCCCCGCCTTACACGGGACAATGCTGAAGCCAGGAGGAAGAGGGTGTCCATGACACACAGAGCATTCAGGTGCAGAAGGTCAGCGTTTTGGGGTACCTGGGTGGCTCCGTCAGTTAGGCATCCCACTTAGGCTCAGGTCGTGATCTCACAGTTCGTGGGTTCAAGCCCCATGTCGGGCTCTGTGCTGACAGCTCAGAGCCTGGAGCCTGCTTCTGATTCTGTGTCTCCCTCTCTCTCTGCCCCTCCTCTGCCTGCGCTCTTTCTTTCTGTCTCTCTCAAAAATAGAAAAACATTAAAAATACTTTTTTAGAAAAGGTCAGCGGTTTCCTATGGGGCGGACAGCTGAGGTAAGGGGAGGCAAGAAGATGGCTCTTGCGAGGAGGGGACTCTGAGAGGATGTGAAACAGCTCTCCACTTCCTGGCTGAGCGACCAGAGTGCCCACTGGCTCTCTGTGAGCCTCCACCTGCTTCTAAAGTGGAGAGAAGAATCCACCACAGAGGGATGGCTGTGTGAGGGCTGAGGAGCATCAGGTAGTGATGCAGGACCCGCGGGTGGGGACGAGTGTGCTCTGGGGGCAACCTGGGTTCAAACACCAGTGCCTTCCCTTGCCACGGTGTGACCTCAGGCCAGTCACTTCCTTTTAGCAAAAAAGAGTTTAAAAAAATCTTCCTCATGGGACTGGTAGAGAAACAAATGAGCTGACATGTAGCCATGGGCTTGGCATCCCGTTTCTCCCAGGCTGGGATGGTCAGTTTTGTGTGCCAGCTTGGCCAGGCTGCCATGCCCAGCTATCCAATCAACCATGAATCTAGCTGTTGCTGGGAAAGTATTGTATAGGTGTGATTGTAGCGCATGACCAGTTGATGTTTAGGGAGGGAGATTGTTGTAGATGATCTGGGTTGGCCTTACTGAATCAGGCAGAAGACCTTCAGAACAGAGCCTATGTGTTCCTGAAGAAGAGATTCCACTGGGGGCTGACACTTCTATGAGGTAGGGTTCTCCAGAAAAACACAACCAATAGAAGTTTTATGTGCATATGTATATATACATTCTATTGATTATGTATGTGTTTATGTGGTGTGGTGGTAAGTGGATGGTGTAGTTCCAAGGCCTGAGGTCTGGGACAGCTAAAGTTTCAGTTCATGTCCAGCGGCAGGAAAAAGCCAATGTCTCAGCTCAAAGGCAGGCAGGCAGAAAGGATTCTCCCTTACATCTAGGACGGTCTGCCTTTTTGTTCTAGCAACCCTTCAACTGCTTGGATGAGGCCCACCCACATCAGGGAGAGGAATCTGCTTTACTTGGTCTACTGATTCGAATGTTGTTCTCATTCAAAAACATCCACAGGGAAATTCCCAGAATAATGTTTGAGCAGATATCTAGGCACTCCATGGCCCAGATAAATTGACATAAAATTAACCATCCCATACAGATTTCCAAACTTGTTAGCCAGCCCCTACCACCATGTAAGCCAGTTCCTTGCAATAAATATCTTAGCGTATTCCTTCTACTGACTGTGGTCCTCTGGCTGAGCCCTGGCTGATACATATAATAGGCGAAAGTAAGAATAATAACCATTATTATTGTCATCTTTGAGAAGTCCCAGCAGTGGGCCTGGACATAGTAAGTCCTTGGCAAACACCATGCGAGCAGAAGTCATGTCAGTTTCTCCCATGACTCAAAAGGATCCAAGTAGCAAGGACAAGTCCATTCCCGAGACCCCCAGCATGGGCAGCCTCTTTGCCCCTCACTCCCCACCTTTCCACACAACTAGGCTGGTGCCTGTAGGTGTCACACACACAGAAGAGGAAGCAGTCACATAGCTCCATTACACCTCTACTAAACACTTCACACATTAACTACTTTAATCCTCACAACAGCCCTTGAAGTAGCTACCTGAATTCTCCCCATTCTACAGAAGGGTGAACGAAGTCTCAGGGAAGCTCACTGAGCACCGAAGTTCCCATTGCTGGAGCAAAGGAACAGGGGCCCAGCTGGAAGTAGAGTCTTTATCCCGCTGCACTCGTGACAGCTCTTAGCCTGCCACAGTAGTAGGTCCCTTTCAGGTTTTTCCTCATTATAAGGTAATAGCGTGTGTCTGCTCGAATCTTGATCTCAGGTTGAATTCTACCTTTGCCCCTTCAGTGTCTGATTCATCTCTGTATCCTGGGTATCCGGCACATAGTAGGTATATAATAAATGCTAGTTGTTTCATCTTTTTCCTGGGCTTCAGTTTCCTCACATATATAGTGGGGTTCCTGAGGTATTCCTCCTTGAGCTTTCAGATGTCCAGTACATTGACTTCCTTCTTTCTCGTTTTATTCTTGCCGCTTACCGTGTGTGTGTGTGTGTGTGTGTGTGTATGTGTGTGTGTGTGTGTGTGTGTGTGTGTGTGTGTGTTCTCTCCTGAAACCCCCCCTCTGCTCCCCCACTGTTTGGGTTGGAAGGTGGGGAAAGGGAAGCATGGGAAAAGAAGGGGAGAGAGGTAGGACAGGAAGAAGAGAAGGGCCAAGGCAAGGCTGTCTGCTCTTACTTGTTTCTCAACATTGTCATGGAGATTCTAGTCAGAATTACAAAGCAAGAGAAAAAAATTAAAAAGCCATCTGGTTGGGACAGAGGGAAGTAAAACTAGTCTTTATTTATAGGTGACTTGATCTTGTACAGAGAAAACCCTCAGGAATCCATTAAAAAACTATTAGACCTAATAAAGGAGTTCATCAAGGTGTCGGTATACAAGAGCAATATACAAGAATCTATGGTGCTTCTCTACGTTTGCAATGAGCAATCCAAAAATGAAATTAAGAAAACAATTCTTGAGGCATCTGGGTGGCTCAGTCAGTTAAGCGTCTGACTTCGGCTCAGGTCATGGTCTCACACTGGGCTCTGTGCTGACAGCTCGGAGCCTGGAACCTGCTTTGGATTCTGTATCTCCCTCTCTCTCTGCTCCTCCCCCACTTGTGTTCTCTCTGTCTCTCAAAAATGAATAAACATTAAGAAAAATGTTTAAAAGAAAAGAAAACAATTTTTTCACAGCAGGATCAAAAAGAATAAAATACATACAAAAAAGCTTATCAAAAAAAGCACAAAACTTATCTCTGTAATATATTTAAAATTTTTTTTTATTTTTGAGAGACAGAGAGAGACAGTGCAAGCAGGAGAGGGTCCAAGAGAGAGGGAGACACAGAATCCGAAGACAGACTCCAGGCTCTGAGCTAGCTGTCAGCACAGAGCCCAACATGGGGCCCGAACCAATGAACGGGGAGATCATGACCTGAGCCAAAGTCAGCCGCTTAACCGACTGAGCCACCCAGGTGCTCTGTCTGTAATATTATTAAGATAACAATACTCCCCAAACTGATCTACAGACGCAATGCAATCTCGATCCAAACCCCAGCTGACTGCTTTGTACAAACTGACAAGCTAATTCCAAAGTTCATATGGAATTGCAAGGGGTCCAGAATAGCCAAAATGATTCTGAAGAAGGAGAATAAAGTAGGAGGACTCACAGTTCCCAACTTCAAATCGTACTGCAGAGCAGCAGTAAGCAAGACGGTGTGGTATCAGCAGAGGGCTAGACATTTAGATCCATGGAATAAAACTGAGAGTCCAGAATTAAATCCACATCTCTGTGGTCGACTGATTTTCAGCAAGGGTGCCAAGGCCATTCAATGGAGAAAGAACAGTATTTTCAGCAAGAAGAGCAAGGAATGAGCTTGGGTTTGGAGACCAGGCAGACCCTGACTTGCTGTGTGATTCTGAGCAAGTGAGTTAACTTCTCTGGGCCTGAGTTTTTTCATTCGTTAACATGAAGACAATGAGGAAGTTCATTTCCCAGGTCAGGACACATAAAAGGTGTGAATTGCTCTGCTCAGATCTGACCCCTTAAGCAAATGCAGGGGCAGGATGGGAGAGTGGGGCAGGACATCCTAGCGAGGGTTGGGGTCCGGTGCTCCTCCCATGTACCCCCTCGGAAACCGCTTTCCCCAGGAAAAGTCACGGCTGGTGGGGTTTGACTCCGCAGACTGAGCTTGGCGGAGCGGGTTGGTAATAAATAGACAGGAAAGGAGATTCCATTACGCAGGAATGTCTGGGGAGGGGGTTGGGAAGGCATCGGCTTCCCTCCTAGCGCCAGCCAGCCCTGCAGCCTTGATTGATGGGCTTTGCGCCACAGCAGCAGGGCCTGGCTGAAGGAGGCCCCTCAGCCGCCACTCACCCCTGCTGGACCGAGGCCAGCAGCCAGATGTTCCTGGCCTTTGGGGAGCTGGGGGTGGGGGTGGGGAAGACTGGCAGCAGGCCAGGGGGCAGCCGCCCAGATGTTGAGCCTCTGCCTCCTTTTCCTCAGCAGCTGGGCTCAGATGGCTTTGGTTCTGCTGTTGACCTTTGGCTGGTGGCCGCGTCTCCCTGGGCCTTGACTCTGTTCAGAGCGAGGGATGGTGGTCCTCACTCACCCAGTCCTGCCGGGTGAGGCACGCAGCTGCCTAGAAAAGCTCCAAAGAGGAAAATGCCCCACCTGCCCAAGTCTCTTGTGATATTCTGGCCAGAGCCCCAGGCAGAGGTGTGAGCGGGGCCTGGGCCCTGCACAGGGCAGGGAGGACCAGGTGCGGCCCCTGGGTTTGTGCTTTGAGGAGTGGATCTGAAGGCAGATTCTGGGTAGGAAGATGGTGCCCCACCAGCCGGCGCGAAGATGCATCCAACGTATATTGCCTCATATGCTCCTCTCGAGAACTGTGACTGTAGCTAAGGGTACAACATCATCTCTGGCCTTCTAATGATTTGGGTTTTAAACACATAATAATTAAAGGAAAACAGGAAAAAATATATAGAAGGAGCAATAATAAAAGAGAACTAAACATTACCCTGAGATTCACCATGTATGATTATTAACTGCTAACATGGTGCAAATTCTTTCTTTATATTCAGAGTCTGTGGATATAAATACTTATGTGTGCATGTTTTTCAATAAGTGGGCTCATCATACATGTCTAGCTTTGTACCCTGCCTTCCTCCACTCAGCAGCTCGCTTTGAAGAGGGGCCCACACTCAGAAAGGTGGGTCCACATCGAGCTTCTCGCTGCCTTTTCATTATGCCGCTGCCTCATGTCGTTGCCTTTTGGGAGATTTTCGGAATTTCTCTAAAATGGACAGTGTAGCACCGCATTGCTCTGTACCTTTGTTCACATGTAGATTACTTCCTTGTTCACATGTCCTTGGGATAAATTTCAAGAAGTAAACACAGTCAGCTGAAGAACATGTGCTCTGGGGGCTTTGAGGGACATATGATTCTACTGACCTTCTGAAAGCCTGAACCCATTTAATTAGCACTTGTCAGCCCTCATTCCCTCAACTCAGCTCACGTGCTTTAGGCTGGAGGCTGCCTTCCATGTCCACCCGGGTCTGGCCCCACCTTTGGAGGAACATGGGACACTGCTGTCACTGTGGGCCCAGGGACACGTCTTTTCCTAAAGTTCTCTAGAGGACACCAAGGAGTGGGGAATGTCCTGGACTGGAAGTGAGGAGGACTTGGATAAGTCTGGTCTGGTCCTCACTTTGCCCATCTGCAACCTGAGAGAGCCAGTATCACAGTCCTCTCAGTGCATATGGTCCGTGAATGACAACACCCTCTCCTGTAATCCCACCCCACCGGCAGGGACTTCTGTGAGTCCTGTGGGGACCGTGGCAAGCACGAAGGCAGGACATCACTTCCCAAGCACTTACCACAGGCACAGTTCTGTGCAGTGACAAGTCTGATTATGGGACAGACCCGGCTGGGGTCTTAGAGGACCCACCTCCTTGGTCCCTGGGGAGAAGGATGTGTGACAACACAGCCCAAGTGGTGACCTCTTGGAGAGGTTCAGGGGAGGAGAATGGGCTTAGAGGTGACATCTCAAGGGCTCCTGGAGCCTAAGAACCCCATGACCTGCATGGAGCCAGCACCTTTCATGACATTCACATGTACACTCTCTCATTCACTTTCACACGCAAACCTACACATCAGCTACTCCGGACGGCATTCCAGAATTCTCTTCCCTTTCACAAACACACACACTCTGAAGCCTACACTCTGCCTCACTCTCAGATACACAATAGCAATAATAGGATAACAGTAATTTTAATAACCCATCCACTGAGTATTTCCTATGTGGTGGGCACTTCCCACGCATCATGTAATGCCCTCTTGTAGCAGACCCTAGCGTTAGCACCGTTGCACGGAGGGGAGAAGTAAGTCACTTGGCTAAGGTCACAGAGGTGGTGAGTAGAGGAGCCCGGCCCGCCCTTGGCTCCTTTCCTCGCACTGGATGCGCCCTGACCACCTCGCCGCGGGCTGCCTTGCTTGGCGCATGAGCCCCTCGAGTCTCACCCAGCCCTTGGTACACAGCCGAACAGACCAGGCTTGTCCAGACTCAGGCAGCTGAGGACGCAGTAAATCCAGTCTGCACACCACCTTCTTGGTTTCTCATGTAGATCCAGAACTTTCCCCAGACCTGCACTTCTGAACTACAAGGGGAGCAGCACCCTCCCTGCCTTCACCCGCCTCCCACCTCCTCCTTCATCTCCCTTCTATCTCCTTCTTTGCCCTTTCAAGCTGACCTTGAGGACTTACTTACCTGAGCCTGGCCCCGAGGTCAACACTGTCCAGGTTTCCATCCTCCAGGGACCAATGTCTCAGCTGGTCATATGAGGCCCAGAGGACAGGCTCACTCAAGGTCACGCAAGAAGTGGGCGGCAGAGCCAGACCTAACAGCCAAGTCTCCCACGCCAAGGCCGTGGCTTTTCTTGGGGAAACAAGCTCAGGTCCCACAAGGAGGCTGACTGTTTGCTGTGCTCTGTACACATGGCAGGAGCCCAGAGCAGCATGAAAACTCACTGTGGCACCAATGGCACTGGACACTTTATATGCCTACTCTTATTTATTTCTCCTGATGACCCGGTAAGGCAGGGTACCATATCCCTCCCCCCCCCAATCAGGTAAGGGAACCAAGACTCAAGCTGGTGGGAACTCAAACTCAGGCATGTTTCTCCAAAGCTCAAGCTCTCTTCTGAGTCGGTACTGCCGTGGATGAAAAAGGGATTGTGGCACCCAACACGTGAAGGCTCTGGAAAGCTGGGATTTGAGCAGGCGTTTAAAAAGATAGAAGGAGGGGGAGATGGCTAAATGGGTAAGGGGGCATTGAGGAAGACACTTGTTGGGATGAGCACTGGGTTTGATACGCAGGGGATGAATCACTGGATTCTACTCCTGAAATCTTCATTGCACGATATGCTAACTGATTTGGATGTAAGTTAAAACACAAAAATAAATAATAAAGATAAAAAAATAAAAGGATGGGAGGAGAGAGGGGAGCATCCTGGGAAGGAGGCACAGCATAAAGTCAAGGTACCCATGAGCCCTAGCTCATGAGGGGACAGATCAATCTGAGGGGAGCCCAGCAAGCTCTTGACCTCAGATCCTTTCCTGAAGGAAGGACTAATAGGTGAGCCTGGCCCTCGATCCCGGTCTGGAGTGCTCTTGGGGACTGGGAAGTGTTGGCCCCGGAGAAGCCGCAGGAAGCCCTGAGCTGGGCAAAGTTCTCCCTGACGTCATTAACCAGGTGCCATGGAAGGAGGAGCCAAGAGGCAAGAGGGCCCTAGTGACTGTGCCACCCTTGGAGAGGGACACTGCCAGGTCAGGTGTAGGAACCAGGCTCTGAAGGTCCACGAGACCCATTGGCATCAAGCTCCCTGGTGTATGGGGCAGCTGCAGGCCAGTGAGCTGGCAGAGGTGAGTGTTGGGCAGAGGCTGGAAAGTGAAGAAGGGAGAAGGGGAACCCTACTTCTACCATCTGTTTCTATCCAGGCTGCGCAGGGCAGCTGAGAGCAGCGCTGTGATGTGCTCGGTCAAATCCCCAAATCACGGAAGTCAGAACCCAGTGCACTACAGTAGAGCCAGAGAATGATGAAGTCAGGAACCTCCGAACCCACAACCCTTCACTTTCCACCCTGATTTCTGGTTAACCAACTCTTCCTCCTTCAGTTCTCAGCTGAGGTGACCTCTCCTCGGGGAAGCTATCTGCCCTCTGCCCCCCACCACACCCGGAGGTGCGGTCAGACTCCTTTGGAATAGCACTTCTAGAACTGGGGCTTTTCCTAGTATGGTTTGTAATTATGTTCCCATTTGTGGGATTATTTGATTGATATTGTGTCCCTGCTGGCTGTAAGCTCTGAGAGGACAGGAGATGAGTGGTTCATGGTCACCAAATGTCCACAGACTCTGGCATAGAGGAAAAACACAAGAGTGATTTGTTGAACAAATGGGTAGGTGGGCAGGGATGTTGAGTGAGTGTGCGTGGATGAGGTGAGCAGAAGGAATGAAAGTGTGGAAGGATGTATTCATGAATGGGTGCTGGATGGTAGTAGATGAATGGACGGCTGCGGGGACAGATACATGAGTGAAAGTGTGGGGGGGCAGAACTTTGGGATGTTAGACTATAAGCCTATTAAGAAGCATGAAACTCGAGGTTGCTAAAGTCAGATACTTTTAATAATTGCATTATACTGTTAGAACAACACAGCTCAGCATCAAAATTAGAAGGGGAAATTACAGAACTCAACTCCCTCTTATAAGAGATGAGCAGACAGATTCAGAAAAGTGAAGTAGATTTGCCCAAGATCACCAGCAAGTGACCCCAAGACCCTGTTTTCTGACCATGGTGCGAAACAGCCCCTGGGAAAGGGGTCAAAGTCCCATGTTCTAGTACTGTCTCTTCCGTAGTCTCTGTGTGACCTGGGACAAGTCAATGGGCCTCCATTTCCTCTTTAGAAGAAAGAGTTACAAAATCTAGGGTTTTCTTTACATTCTTGGGAAGGCCAGCCTTACTGGGCTTTGCCAGACCTGGTACAGATACCCTCCCCACAGCTTTCTGAAAGCCCAGCGGAGCTTTCAGAGTGGGTGCCAGGCCCCGGGGGTGGAGGGCAGGTGAGGCTCCAGATCTGGAAGGGAAAGACTAGCTACCACGTCCCTCTTGAGCTGGTCTGGCCATCAGCTGTCCCTGAGGGCATGCCTTGGCACTCTCAGGGAGGGGCCGCAGGGCCCCTCGGGGAGTTTCTGGCTCCACATGCCTTGTCTGGAAGTTTTTCACCTCCCCGGACACCTGCGAACCCAGCCCCTGAAGCTGAGGAGAGGTGTGTGTAGTCGGGGCGAGCCCCCCACCAGAGTCGGCCTTGGGCTGTCGGTCCCAGCCTTGAGGAAGAGGGATTCTATGTGTTGGCAAGGAAGGGTGCTGTGTGGTGGTCTGGGAAAAAAGCAGGTGTGAAGTATTCTCAGAGGCCCCAGACACAAGACTGGGGGGTCAGAAGAGGAAGGGATTCTGGGGTGTGTGTGTGTGTGTGTGTGTGTGTGTGTGTGTGTGTGTGTGTGACAGAGACAAGAGATAGAGGCGACAGTCCCATGGCAGCGGTATGGGGTGGGGTGCAGGAAGGGGGCAAAGGACAGAAGAGGAGGCCAGGGTGGCAGTCACAGGGACTCCTGGGGCCATAAAGTCAGGCTGAAGCCCTTGGACTTTATCCTCTAGAAAGTAGAGAAACTTTCTGTTGTTGGTGTAAAACCTTTCACATTTTGGGGGGCGGGGAACACTAAAAAATTCATGTTGCATGCTCATTGTAAAAAAAAAAAAAGGAAAGAGTGCCACTGAATGCTCAGTAAAATCTGTTTCTCTTCCCTCTCCCCCAGGGGAGTGACCCCTAATGACCCCTATTTCCGGGTCTTTTATATCCTGGAAGCAATATTGTAGGCTGTATTTATTCAATGTACCCATGCCTCGTTTTGAACGGTTGAGGTGTATCGCCATTCTGCTGCAACGTACGTATTGCAGGTCATCCCCTCCCACGGATTTTACTGCCATGTGCTTCTCCACTGTGTGGATCGTCTGCCCTTTATTCCCCAGTTGCTACCTAGGACATTTTTTCCGAGGCTTTTGGTTCCACAGACAATCCTGAGATGAATATACCCTTGTGCATTCTCCTGTGAGCACATGGGCTGGTACCTGTCGCATAGATTCCTAGCAGTGGTATTGCTGGGTCTCAGGGCGCAAGCTCTCGGCACTCAGTGTGTCATTAGACATCACCGCACTGCCCTCGGCACATTCTCATCAGGAGGACAGATGACAGACTTCCAGGATCTGGTCAGTTGTTCCTAAGGTAGGGGTCCGAAAGAGCACA
Organism: Suricata suricatta; assembly: GCF_006229205.1. Classification (NCBI taxonomy): domain Eukaryota; kingdom Metazoa; phylum Chordata; class Mammalia; order Carnivora; family Herpestidae; genus Suricata; species Suricata suricatta. The sequence goes on along the minus strand of NC_043705.1, from coordinate 106,869,634 downwards.
GTATCTAATTATGAGCCACAGGGTCTCAAGGTTGAGGGAGGCCATTAAAAAACTTTTTTTGATGTTTATTTATTTTTGAGAGAGAAAGAGAGAGACAGAGTGTGAGCAGGGGAAGGACAGAGAGAGAGGGAGACAGAACCTGAAGCAGGCTCCTGGCTCTGAGCCGTCAGCACAGAGCCCAGTGCTGGGCTTGAACTCATGAACAGTGAGATCATGACCTGAGTCGAAGTCGGATGCTCAACAGATTGAGCCACCCAGGTGTCCCAGGGAACACTTTAAGATCCTTTAGGATCTTCAAACGAGCATTCCCTCGAAGCCCTGTGAGCTCTGGGCTCAGCAGCTCCCCATAGTGCCTCACAGAGGCTGGGAGGAAGGGGCCCCACTGGACGTGTTCCTTTGCTGTGGAGAGAGGTTCCCAGGCCCGCGGCCGGCCATGCACAGGACCCGCATCCCCCACAGCGACGTAAGCAGCCTGGTGGGGAGAGGACAGGCTGTCGGCAGCTGTGAGGGGCCCAAGTTCAGCCAAAACCCATGCAGAAGGCTGCCAAGAGTTTCTTCTTTTCATTTCTCCAAGTCTTGTGCTTTGGGCTGGGGCATAGTGTCATCCTCATGTTTCCTATTACTTTACAAGACTCCCATCAAAGCGCCAGCCGGGCAGGCCCTTTGATGTCTGGGCCGATACTGCCTCCGCCTCGGAGAGAAGTAACTTTGCTGAGGATCAAGAGAGGAGTCAAGCTGAGATAGTCCCCAGGCCTTCCCCACCTCGTGTGCTCCCCCACCCAGCTCCACTCCTGCTGGGACCACAGGCTCCTGGGGGGAGGGGGGGAGGGGGTGGAGAGACCATCACTGTCTGGCCAAGGCCCCTGTGATAGAGCCCAGAAGGGGACTCAGAGGCCCAGAGAGAGACAGCCCCAGGCCACACAACAAATTGGTGAAGTGCTCCCTCTCGGACAGTGTCCAGATATGGCAGGGAGGCCATGAAGGGGATTCCCACTGGGATGGAGCAGAACATGGCAGCCTGTGGTCTCTCAGTTTCCCCACCTTATTTCCTGGACCCCTCCTGGTGCAGACACTCTGCAACTGAGGCCGGAGGGGCAACGTGGTTGTCTGCGTCACCTTGTTGGGGTTCAAATCCTAGGATCTGTCCCTTTGAGCTGTGTGACCTCGGTCAAGTTACTTAACATCTCTGAGCTTCAACTTTTTCCTCTGTGAAACAAGATGATGACAATTCCCGCCTCAGAGAGTCCTTGGGAGGGGAACTGAGAAGATTCCTGAAAGTGCTTGGCATAGTGCCTGATACAGAGGCTTGTTGTTGTTGATGACCGTGATGACCAAGGAGTGGGAAAGGGGATTCTAAGCAGAGGGGGCTGGTGTGGAGTAGTCCTGCTCATCCAAGGCCCCACCCCTCTCTAAGCCAGGCCCCAAGGTGGGGCCATCACCACCTCCAGGGAATGAGGTCCTTCTCTCCTCCTGCCCTAAATCCCCACCTCAGATTCCAAGCCTCAGCCGGAGGGCATGAGGATGGATGGAAACAGGGTGCCAGGCAGAGGGTGAGGGCACCAACAGGGTCAGGGCCGGGGAGCTCGAGGGCCAGGGGAGGGCTGTCTGGGAGGATGTGGCCCCATAGCCCTGACTCCGGAGGCAGCCAGGGTGGGGAAGCGGGGTTGGTTTTCTGGCAAAGCTGAAAAGCTTTGGATTTGACTTGGAAACACATTGAGAAGTCCCTGGCGGCTGCCTTCGCAGAAACGGCCTCTCTGAAGTTGAGCCCAGGCTGCGGAGGCTGTTTCATATAAAGGGGCTCAGGGGACCTCTGTGATGGAGGACAGGCAAAGCCTCTCCCGGAGAATTGCAACACACGCCCCCTCCAATGAGCCTCCACATCTCCTGAGGGCCTGCCCTGGGGGCTGGATAATTCTTGGGGCCAGGGGCCAGGGGCCAGAGGACCAAGTCAAGAAGGAGTCAAGTCTGGGCACCTGTGTGTCCTAGGACCTCACAGATGGGGAACGGGGGAAGCACCTTGTCAGCCCCTGGGTTCTACCTTGGTTTTTTGTCGTACCTGTTTAGCCTGTGATTTTACTTATAGGACATTTTTCTTTAAATTGACTCCTTTTTAAAACTTGAATACATATCTTTGAAAAGGAACTTTATATTGCTACCGTAAATGGAAAACTTTATCACTTGCCATGCAGAACAACCATGTTAAATAAAATAAAAACAATGTCATTCCATTCTAGCTAGCCTGAGACTCGCTCTCTCTTTGATAAAAATGACCAAAGGAGATTAGCAAGTGTGACAGGAAGACAGGCTGGCATCCAATGAAGACTGCCTCCTTGATTAGAGGAGAAAATGTCAAAAAAACCGCAAGATGCCCAGTTAAATTTGAATTTCAGATAAACAATGAATGATATTTTAGTATAAGTGTATCCTAAATGTTGCTTAGCTATACCTGCACTGAAAAAAAAAAGAAATTCAAATTTCACTGGGAATCCTGTTTTTTTTGTTTTTGTTTTTGTTTTTGTTTTTGCTAAGTTCCATTCTCTCCTTGATGAATAGAAGACGGTTTTTTTTTTAACGTTTATTTATTTTTGAGAGACAGAGCACAAATGGGGGAGGGGTAGAGAGAGAAGGAGACACAAAATCTGAAGCAGGCTCCAGGCTCTGAGCTGTCTCCACAGAGCCAATGCGGGGCTTGAACGCACAAACCGTGAGATCATGACCCGAGCCAAAGTTGGATGCTTAACCAACTGAGCCACCCAGACACCCCGGAAGACAGTTTTTAAAAGAATAACTTTCTCACTGCTAAGAGATTAGATGTTTCCATGCAGTATCCTTATGCCACCAAAAATAATCTAGAAAAAAGCTGTTCTGATTCAAGGTGGAATTGGAGCAAGCAACAAGACTGGAGATATAACTCCATACACTTGAGCGAACTTCTGAAAGGCTCTGTGAGGAAGAGGGAGGCTTGGGGTCTGGGTCCTAGTCAGAGACAGGTTCCTGCAAGGAACCCTTCCCCCACTGACCCCAGAGCTTGAGGGACAGAGGACACCCTGAAGGGATGCCGTCAACCCTGCTCTTAGACAACAGAGGGGCATGTGTTTGAGGAAATGTGGCTTGTGAGCATGAGTGACTGTATGTGTTTGCCCAGATCACACCCTCCTAGGACTCAAAAGGGCTTTTGAGGGACTCTCCAGAGTCCCCCAGTCCCTGCCCACCCCATGTGGGAATCTGAAACTTACTTACACTTCTCCAGGGATGGGGTGCTCACTACCTCTTAAGGCATCTCGTTCCATAGTTAGGTGGTGTTGACCATGAGAAAGCCCTTCCTTAGCCTGAACAGAAATCTGCCTTCCCCCAGAGTCTCTGTAGAATCACCTGGGCCCGACCCAGGACAGTCCTTCAGAGATCTGTCAGTCATGAGGGTAGCCCCGTCAGAGTCTACTCAGATCCAGTCCTTTGAAGTCTACCTCTTAAGGCTTGATTTCTGACTTCCTCATTTGTAGGGGCTTGTCTCAGGGCTGGGATCGGGATGTTGTTTGCGGTGGGTGGCCCTGACTTGGGTAGTATCCTTAGGAAGAGGTTGTGCGTGGAGAATGCTGGAAGCAGAGGCAAGGCTAGAACCAGGATGGGAGGCAAGGGTCTTTCTTTCGGAATTGCTGAAAGAGCTCTGGAGATTGAACTCCGTTCCCTACTCAGCACCCAATCACACTGTGTGGCTGTGGGCAAGCCCTCCGACCGCCTCCCCCCAGCCTCCTGGGCCTTAGCTCTGCTTTAGGCACTGCAAGCCACTTGCTCTAGTCTATTGGGTAAAAACGCCTGTGCCCACCCTAGTGGTTGGTGCCCCGCGGGCTGGCATTCCCTGAGGGCAGGTGTTAGGCAGGGTCTGGGTGAAGTGGGAAAATAGGCAGTGTCACAGACAAGGCGATGGCAGCCCGGGAACTGCCCAGGTGCCAATCGTGGCCAAGAGGCCTGCCCACTCTGGCAGTACGTGGCTCTGGGATGAGAAAGCAGGACAACTCGAGGTGACCAACGAGGTCCGATTTGGGGGAGGGGCCCTCGCTGCTGGGAGGAAGGAGGTGCCCCCTCATGGGTGAGCTGGCCCCGGCCTTGTGTTCCCCCAGCCTGCAGCCTTTCACACGTGTGTTAGCCCACACCCTGCCGCCCAGACGGCCAGAGGACAGAGGTGCTCTGTGGAGTCGTGTGAACAGGCCAAGACTCAGGGCCTGAGGCTGGTGTAGAAGGCAGAGGGGAGGCTGGCTGGGTGGGGCTGGGGGTGCACATGGGGCTTCTCTGCCCTCGAGAAGGTCCTTAGGAAACAAAAACTCAGTCAGAGCTGAGGCCTGGCTGCTACACAAAGGGGCTTTCTCCTGGTTCTGCCCTTCAGGGCCAGGAGGCTGAGTGAGGGCCAAAGCTCAGAGGGCTCGTACTGAACCTTCAAGCTGGGCAGGGTCTCCAAAAACTAACAAGTAGGCCCCCTGGCCTTTGGACAGGCCTTCCTCACAGATGGCAGATGGTCAGAGAAGGGGAGTGTCCCGCCACCTTCCTGGCTCTCTCCCTTGGTCCCTGTTTCTGCTGCTATCTCACTACCTGGCCTTGGCCAAGTCCCTGCCCACCTCTCAGCCTCAGTTTCCCCAGCCACATGAGGAAGGACCTCGATAGATGGTCTCTCTGAGCCCTCCTGATCTCCGAGACCCCCAAGCTCTCCATTATGAGAAGCTCTGAGAATTTACAGAGCATGGTCCTCTTTCCTGCTTAGCTTACTTATCTCTTAACAACCCAGTGGTTCGTCACGTGGATGTGGTGAGCGCTACCCTTCCAATGTTTTCAGGTGATAAAATGGAGGCTCAGGGAGAGGAAGGCGTCCTGCAAGTTCACACAGTGACGTGGCGGGGCTGAGCCAGCCTCCTGCGGCCGTGGCCAGACCTCCCTCTGCCGTGCTGGAGGTCTGCGTACTCCCGCAGACAGGGCATGAGGGCCCGGGTCATACCAGGCACGATTGCTTCCCTTGCTTGTTTTCCACATGAATGTCTATGTAGGAAGTATTTTGTGGGAACTTGTGCTCTGCTTGGTCTTCTCAGGTAGGAGCAGAAAAGGAACCCCTTCTCAGCGGCCTGAGCTCTGGGCTGCATAGTTTTACTTGTAAAGCAAGAGCTTCATGTGTCTAATGGAAATAAAGGGGATTTGCACTTTAAAAAAATTTTTTTAGAGACAAAGTGCGAGTGGGGGAGGGGCAGAGAGAGAGGGAGACACAGAATCCAAAGCAGGCTCCAGGCTTCAAACTATCAGCACAGAGCCTGACATGGGGCTCAAACTCACGAACTGTGAAATCATGAGCTGAGCTGAAACTGGACACTTAACAGACTGAGCCACTCAGGTGCCTCTGCACTTTTTATTTATTTTTTTTTAATTTTTTAAAATGTTTTATTTATTTTTGAGACAGACAGAGCATGGGTGGGGAGGGGCAGAGAGAGTGGGAGACACAGAATCGGAAGCAGGCTTCAGGCTCTGAGCTAGCTGTCAGCACAGAGCCCAATGCGGGGCTTGAACCCATGAACGTGAGATGAACATGAGATCATAAGCTGAGCCGAAGTCGGAGGCTTAACTGACTGAGCCACCCAGGCACCCCTGCCCCTGCACTTTTTAAGTCAGAGACATTTAGCATGTGATGGCGTTCGGGTGGAGGTTGGAGATTTTCACAACACACAGAACCACCAAGAATGAGGATGTCAGTATCAAAGTGTTCATGATGGAAGGCTTTTTAGAAACCAGCTGGCCCATCCCTCCCTTCCTGCCCTTTACTGAAGGGAAACAGAGGCCCAGAGAGATGAAGACATCTGGCCCAGGTCACACAGCATCAGGGGCAGAGATAGGACTAGAACTTGGGTCTCCTGACATCTCCCACAGTTTCTGCACAATCCATTTGCTGAGTAGGCAGCAGGGTAGAGGGCCAGGGAGGGGGAAGAAGAAGAGAGGGCTAGGGGCCTGGGGACAGTCAGACAAGAGGTACGTGGGGTCTAGCCGCCTGCTGATAAGAGACCCACAATGCCATTCCAAAGGGATATTTTATCAAGATGTAATTTTTCCCGCTGCAGACGCTATTTTCTTTCTCGTGCAGACTATGCTGGCCTTTGCGATAAGGCGCCTAGACATGTTCACACTAAGGCAGCCAAAACATGAGGCAGGAGGAAAAAAATTCCCTTCTTAATCTCCCCCCCCAGTCCACTCCCCCCCCATTTCCTCTCATTCTCTCCAAGTTCTCATGCCCCCCAAGCCTCCCCGCCAACCCACCCGGCTGGCTGGCCTCTTCCTGCCTTCCAGTAAGCCAGCCTAAAGGAGCCAGGAAGGTATGCAGCCCAGAGGAGGTCAAAGGAGAGAAGTGTGGAGGGGCTTCCCCTGGGAAAAGTGGGCCAGGCCACAGGCTCTCCCACCACCACCAAGGACCAGGCAGGGTGCGGCATGGAGAGGCACATGTTATTTATGGGCCTGTCCCTGGAGCCTTCTCCCTCCCAGCCTCCGCGCCCCCCCCAATCCCTGCAAATGGAACTCAGAACTCTCTCTGGTTGGGGGGTTTACGATGGAGGTGATTCGAGTTTCCCCCATCTGAAGATTCTCTACTCTGTGACCCTGGGTCCTGACCTCCTAATCTAAGGGCGGATGGGAAACTCTAGGGAAAAGGCTGCTCTACCTCCTTCCATCTAAAAACTCCCAGACTTAAGAGATCTGACCAGACAGGAGATCTGGGACCAACCAGTCACTGATGGACCTGTCTCTTTGCTCTCTAGGCTCTCCAGGGTCTCAGTTTCCCCAACTACCCACTAAGGGGTGGGGGTGGGACGCATATCCTGGCACTGAAATTGTACTGCTGGATTGTTCACAAGATGATGTTCGAGCCCAGGCCTCCTGGGTGCTTGGCAAGTTGGCTGCATGGCCCCCCTGTATCAGTACCCCACCCCTGCTCTGCTCAGGAAGTCTACCCTGCCCTTCACATCTGGATGGAATTTACCCCCCAAAGCAACTCAATTACCGGTGATCTGATCAGGACGGCTCATGTGTCAGAGGGGGCCCTGGTGAAGGTTGCTCTGCCAGAGATGAGGGTTCCTGGACCTGTGGTCCACCCTTCTCACAGCCTGGGTGCCCTCCTGGGGCTGCTGGGGGGACAGGGCCTGGAGGGGGTAGTGTCCTGATGAACAGGAGGTTGGGGACCCAGGAGGGGTTTCACCTCCAGCTCTGTCTCGGGATCTCTAGCGGTTTAAGACCCGAATCAGCAGATACAGGCTAGTGGGTGAAGGAAGATGGTATTTGAATTTTAGACCAGCTGGTCTGGCTAAGTGTCCAGCCATGGAATCTTTAAGAGTGGTAACCGTTCCGATCCCTAGCAGGGGGCCTGGATGGTAAAGGCTGGTGCTCACTTGCAAGGCTACAGGAGTGAGGGTTGGGGGTAGAGGGCTGTGTCTTAGGAATCCCCCCTTGGGAAGTTAAAGTGATCCCTGCTGTCTTCTTGTGGCTTCGGCTAAGTTGGTGTGTGGGGGGCAGTGGCCTTTGGAGTTTCCATTCTTCAAGTCTATGTTCAAAACCTCTTATGCTGTGCCCATAGCTAAGAATTATTTTTTTTTACGTTGAGCCTCCCTCTTCCTCACCATCCACATACAAAGGAGGGTCACTGAGCCCAGGAGATCTGGGCTTTGGTGTGCTGTGTCCGTCAATACTACAGTGACCTCCTGGGAGTCAGAGGCTGCCAGGTTGCCGAAAGGACTGGAAACAGAGCGAGCCCTGCTTATAGGCAGTGGCATCACAACTCTGAGTGAGCCACCATGGTCATGGCCCCGCATGAGTAAGGCTGGGCTCACCAGCCTGTGGAAACTGTGCACGCACACGCACACAGGCAAGGGCGCACACACCTCCTTCCATCACTCAATCTCACTGGGACACTCCAGTGTTTAATCCAGCAGCTATTCACTAATGCCAACTAAGAACAAAGCACTGTGCTCAGCTCTGCTCTGCAAAGAAAGAAAAATCTGAGGCCAAATCTCCCTCCCCCAAGGGCTCACACTGTTAATGGGGATAGAAAACACTGACCTGTAAAGCCAGTTAAGAGCATAAGCTGGAGCTGGGCAGGCCACCCTTGAATACCAGCTCTGCCGTGGACAGGTAGGGGGCTTCCGACGGACAGTTTAGCCTCCCTACCAGACTCAAAATGTTGTCAGGTTGTCAGGAATGAGCAGGCAATGCACGGAACACCAACACAGTGCCTGACACACAGTAAAGTCGCTGCTTTATTATTATCTTGTGAAATAATTAGCATTAAGACAAGAGGGTGTCACTTCCTACCTTCCTACCTTGCAGAACCCAGGCCAGAACTCATCTGAAGCTTCCCTTCTACAAAGGCATCTGGGCTGTCACCAAAGCTCACCGGTCTTTCTCATCGGGGAGCTGATGATGGAAGTGGGGTGGTACTAGTTCGGGTCATGTGGGTGCAGGAAAGCTTCCAGAGGTCTGAGGATGCCAGGCTGAGCTGGGTAGAGGGTCTGGGTTGGGAAAGAGTGGGGAGGCTCAGGTGGGGACCAGGTTCCCAGGAATCTTGAATGCATCTCTAACTCACTGGCTGCCCTGGGACAATGGGGGAGCTGCTGCGGGGTCACTGTGGGGGGAGGGGTGGCAAGATACAAGGCCTTCTTCAGGAAGCTAGCTAATGTAGGCTACAGAGAGGGCCACCGGCTGGTGAGGAGGCCAGTCAGGGCCCGTTGGAACCCAGGCAGGATTTAATGCCAGGATCTATCCGCAGCATGAAATTCCAAACGGGAAAATCACCACGTACTTGGCAGAGCCCCCCTTCACATCCTTTATCTCATATGATCTCCATAATTCAGTGAAATGGTTATCTCCACTTTACAGAGGAGAAAAGCTGTGTCCTGAAAGAAGGAACCTCACATGGCTGTTAGTGGCACAGTGAGGCCAAAGGCCCAGGCCACCAGCTCCTGCGTCAGTGCTCCATTCTCATGGAGGGTTTGAGGGTGCTCTCCCTGACGATTCTTATTAAATGCAGAGACATTCAAGAACAACGTAGGGCTGCGCAGTGTTGGGGCCAGGGTGGGGGCCGTGAGTGAGCCCCTAGAGGGTTCTAAGCACTGACTCTGGAGTCAGGGAATCCTGGTTGGAGGCCCTGCCCTATTACTTACCACCAGTGTGGCCTAGAGAAGCAACTGAACCTCCTCGGGCCTCAGTTTCCCTTACATGTGGAGCTGTCTGCCACAGGGGATGCTAATTCTCTGCCCCAAGCCCTGGGAGGGAGTAAGCTTGTCTCACAGCAACTGTCAGAGCCCTCATGCCTGGCGGGGGCCTCGGAGCATCACACAAACTGTCAGTGTCATCGTGATCCATCATTCACATTTATTCCGGGAACTCACTATGGGTAAATTACTCAGCTAAATGGATGGTGAGACAGTTGGTGAACTCTAACAGGAGTGGGGAGCAGAGGCCCCTGCTGAGGGTGAATAAACATCAGTGGGAGGCGGGTGGGCTGCAGACCAGGGGGAAGGGGCCCTGAGTAGAGGGAGCTGGGGTAGATCTCACCAGCAAAGCATGCCAACAGGCACAGGGTCTGAAGCCCCGGTTCAATTTTCAACTCGGCTGTCATGTGATTCTGGCCAAGGCCTGGCCTCTGTTTTCCCTCCGGGAGAACAGATGGAGGGCACCAGGGACTGGGAGCCAAGCTGTCAGGGAGGGAGTCTCCCTCACCTGAGGCCTCCAGGCCTGTTGGGATCTGCCGGCCTGAAGGGGATTTCCTGGGGCCGGCCCAGTTCCCAGCCTTGCTGACGTTTCCCCTGGATCAGTGCCCAGAGTTGGAGGGGGGTGCCCAGAACAGCACTCCAGTGGGAAACGCAGACGGGCACTGTCCCAGCCCATACCTTGGCCTTCCCTCTGGGGCACTGGGATCTCCCCAACCGCAACCTGAGGTGGGGAAGCTGGGGATCCCTTCTAGTGAAAGAAGAAGGCACTGCCCCTTGGCTCAAGATCCTGATTTGCTGTGTGACCTCAGGCAAGTTCCTGCCCCTTTCTGGGCCTTGGTGCCCTTTCTCTGAAATGAAAAAGACAAAGATTTCCAAGCTTTTTTGGAACTCTGACACACTGGGGATCCTGCTGGGAGATGAGGGAGGCAGGGTAGGAGGTCCTGGGAAAAAGAACCAGGATGAAGGCTGGATTCCAGGGGCTTGCTTCCCTACTCCGAAGTAGAAGGTAGAGAGGATGCAGGGAGGGTGGCGGGAGGAAAGGAGCCCCAAGGCCTCCAGGTGGCTGTAAGAGGGGCAAGGCAAGCTGGAGGTTTGGGAAACATATTTATTTTTAAGTGTCCAGTGTCACCGGGGGCTTTCTCTTCAGGTTTTGAAATGTTCCAGAAGTCAGCACTCTGCGTGTGCGTGTTTGCAGAGCGGAATATGGGCTGTATTTATTCATCCTTTAGCCGGAGCCCTTAAAAATATAGACGGCTAATGTCTTCAGTATGTATGAAATATCCCATATGCTCGGAAACAAAAGGGGCTCTGTTATTAAAGTTTCATTTCCACACGCCCCCTCCCCTCCCTCCCGCCCGCCCCCCTGACACCCTGCCCTCCTTCCATCCAGCTCAGCCTCTGCTCCGAGACAGAGGAGAGTGAGGAAGCAGGCTGGCAGTCGTGGCCAGAGGCCCCGGGCATAGCTGGTCGTGCGGATTCCGGCTCCAGGTGAGGGGAGATCTTGGTGGGGGAAAGCAGGGCTTTCCTGGGGAGAAGGTTCTCTGGGGTCCCTGGTATGGCCAGTGCAGGAGTGGGGGTCGAAGTGGCCCTTCTCGTGGGCGCCTGTGGGGCCGGGGCCCTGGCAGGGCTTGGCTGTCTGGGACGGAAATGCCCGCTCTGCTGCTAACTGAAACCACATGTGTCTCCCAGGCAGCAGGACAGAGACGCCAGCAAGCCTGGGGCTTGGGACTAGGGGGAGGAAAGAGGCAGGCTGGCCCTGCCGTGTGCCCAGGGTGAGTGGGGGGTGGGAAGGGTTGGGGTCATTTGCATCTGTGCAAAGGAGGGTGCATCAAAAACCGCTTGTGATTGTCCGAGTTCTGGGTGTGTGTGTGTTGCACAGTTGAGTGTGTGCGTGTGAGTGTGTCTGCAGGTCGGTGGTGGCCCTGTTCATGGAGCTAGATCGGCCTCCCTCTTGGCCTCTTGTGGCCAGAGTCCTGGGCAGATTCCTACCTTTCTCCCTGAGCCCAGGAGCCTGCTGGCTGCCTCCCAGAAGGGTCTTCGGGGGCGTGGAGACCCCCCAGCTGAGTTGGTGCCGGTCCTTCTATGCAGGAGCGCCCCAGGGGCCGCCATCCTCCTTCACCCCTTTCCGTCTAGCCCAGCTCAGCTTTCCCACAAACCTCTACCTATTTCGCAGAGAGAAAGGCTGAGGCACGGAGCAAGGGGCTGATAACAGCCTCCTCTCCCACATCTCTTGTCATCTTTTTCTCAGAGGGCTCACCGCCAGGTGCATGACACCTTCACAGTAACCAGGGACGGGAAGGAAACCAATCCCAAGGAAAGGGCCAGCTTTCCTGTAGCTGCTATTTTGCTATGTTTCCTCCCTTCTCTGGGCCTCAGTTTTCCCCATCCCTACAATGGCAAGTTTGGGCCAAGGTAGTATTTCCCAAAGAGTGGTATGTGCCGCCCCAGCAGCCCGTGAGATGTGCCACGTGGACCGTTAATCTTCACTTTAATGAGGCTTGTGTGTGATTTTCACCCACACTGGGGAAACATACATAAAAATACGTGAGATGGAAGTTACAAACCGCTCAAATGAATGAAGACCAAGGATGGCTAGACGGGCCCTGGGGTCCTGTCCATTTTGTCAACAGGCTTTTGATGCTTCTACCATTTTAAATGCTCAGAAGAATGTTGGTTTCGGCTGTCTAAGACCCAGTGTGATCTGCTTGTAAACCATCTTTTGGCCCCCACAGATTAGTGGTTCTCTAATTCTGTGATTACAGCAAAAAGCCCAGTGGTCACACAGTGAGTGCCTGTGTGTGTGTGTGTGTGTGTGTGTGTGTGTGTGTGTGAAGGGACTGAGGATGGAGTTGGCAGAGCTGAGAAAAAGATCAGCCCATCCCAAGGTCAGGCTGGGTGCCCAAGGTTAAAGGCAGGGAGTTTGCGAAAGAGATTGTTCCCCGACTGACATTTTCAAGTGCTTTATCCGGCCTCAGCCTTGCTTTGAATCACTGGGCTGGGCGGGTAGGCGAGGAGCCACCCTGGCTTCAGCCTTTCCTGCCATTCAGCCTTGGCTCCCTGGCTACTTGGCTGCGTTTTATGGGCCAACCCAGGACCACCCCCTGGGAGGGGTGCACCAGGTGGATACAGGGGGTGTGGGGAGGCCCTGGGCACAGCCCCTTCGTCACTTCTCCAGTGTGGACTGGTTAGAGCTAGTGTCATTAAGGATATGCTCCCTCATGCCCTCTCCCTATTGAGAGGCTTGCTGATGCTATTATTGGTACTCATGACATTGGTTGCTTACCTGTTGGTCTTCATTGGTGATTTGCTCATTATGGACCCTAGGCAAGCAGGACCCTGCTCCACTCATCCTGCAACAGGCAGAGGGCACCACACATTGGCTCAAGGATGTGGACAGCATCCTTGGGTGGGGGGAATCCAAGACCCCTCCTTGGGGAGGCAGCAGGTGCAGAGGAAGGAGCCAGAGCAAGCTCTTCGCCCTCAAGGCCTCGGTGTCCACACCAGCCTCAGGAGGCATTGTTCTCGGTGAGGCTGCAGTAATTATCTAGCTCTGTCTGCGGAGGAATAACATCCATCTACTTCTAGGAGGTTCTTGTGCCTCCAGAGGGGTGCTTTCCAGGGCGTGAGGGAGGATCTCATGAGTTCTGGGGTTGGGATCCTTGGAGCATGGGTGGGCCACATGGAGTTAGCCTCAGTCCGTGGGAGCAGGTTCCCTTGTGGCCTCGACCAACTATGTCAAATCCTGGAGAAGCAGCTGGCCAGGGTCATGGGCACAGTCCCTGCTTACAGAACTTATCACATTTCAACTGGCCTTCAGCGGCCTTGTGGGTCCTTTGGAACTACTAGCAGCTACACCCAAGGCCAAGGGCAAACAGAGGCCTGCTTTATGCTGCACTGGACAGCTTTCTGGGCATCATCATAGGAGGTCTGCCTGACCAGAGAGTGGGGTTGGCATTGCTCAGTAGGGAGGAAGGGGCTTTAAAGAGCAAGCCCTTCCTAAAGAGACATCCCCATTTAGAAGATGGAACCGTTCATACGACCAGGGTCCACTTACATGTGTAACCCCCGTTGTGCTCCACCGTGAGTTCCGATGAAGGCAGGGGGTTCTAGTTAAACCTAGCCCTGTGGCACTCCGGGCACCCTACTTCCATAGATTTCACCTTGATTTCCCTTTCCTGGGTTTGCTGGAGGCAGAGTGTGGAGTGGCAGCAAGGTACTTTCCCTGTAAAGTCACTCCCAGGTCTGCCGGTGATGGCGTCAACTTCAGGCAAAGGAAAGCTGGAGTTTGCTGTGGGGTTAGGGAAAAAGAGAAGGAACAAAAAAGACAGTCAGGTGGACCTGTGCTTCGATCCTGCTGTGGCTGTGGGGCCTCGCCATGTCACTGCACCTCTCTCAGCTCTACTTTCCTGATCTGTAAAATGGGTTTCGTGAAGACTCCTGAGATGATGGTACAGAAGCGACGGCACACACCGCACCCTGTAAGTCATGGCTCAGAGGTTTCAGGACTGTCGGCAACTCTGCTGGATTCAGTGTGAGGTGTCATCACCACTTCACGAGGGGGAGAATGAGATGGAGAGTGACTTCCCTGAGATGAGGGGAGGGTGCCCACTCTTTCCCAGCCTTGGGCTCCAGGCCTGGCCCTGCTCCCACCTGCCCTGTAACTTCAAGCCAGCTGCTTAACTCTTCTGTCGGTTCCCTCATCTGTAAAACTGGGGCAGGGACAGCAGTTACTTTGTAGGGCGTCGGTGGGGGTCCGGGAAGCCTCCCTGGCATGGAGTAAGTGTTCAGCGAATCCTCACCTGGCTGGATGGGGACCTGTAGGCCTGGGCATGGCTGGCCTCAGGGGCCCTTGCCCCTCAAGTGCCCCCAAATGGTCCCTCTGGTTCCTGAGCAGGGTCACAGCCCTTAAGGGACAGGGTGGCCAGATGCTCAGGGAGCCCCAGGAAGGCTTCTCTCAGGGGACTGGTTTCTACCAAAATCACCTCCTAGAGGAGCGCTGTGCCCTAGTCCTGGGCAGCGGGTGGGCAGGAACAGCCCTCTTCATTGACATGGCCAGCAGGAGAGTGGGGCGGCTTCCTACAGGAGGGAACCAGGAAAACTGAGGCTCAGAGAGGACAGAGGCCTGTGTGGGGCTGTGGCAGTGAAGCAGGGGCTCAAACACCTCGTGCAGAGGGGGCAGGGGGCCCTGTACCTACCCTGCCAGGGCCTCCTCCAGCTCTGCTCACTGGAAGCAGGAACCAGTTAAAGGGACTGGAAAGGAGAGAAAGAACGCAGAGTCAGAGAAAAGCCTGGAGCTTGAAGCACTGGGGTTGTTTGGTCTGGAGGAGACACCTCCTGGGCCACTCCCAGCAGCGTTGCACAGACTCCGACAACTGCCCCACACGGGTGCGCCTGCGCACGTGCACACACACACACACACACACACACACACAGAGCTGCACACAGGCAAGCAGACACACACATGCACGCACACACACAGACACACACTCACATACAGCCACACACAGGTATGCACACACACACGCAGCACACAGACATACACACACATGCACATACCTGGTGCCGCAGCTCCTGCCGGAGGGCAGGTGCTGAGATGGAGGGTTTCTAGAACCCCTCGCTCAGCCCTTCCTGCAACCGCAATAACACTTACTGTGCACTTACTGTTGAGCTCGAAGCCCTTTACTTAATGAACTGGTTTGATCCTCCCAGCAGCCCGATGAGGTAGGCACTGTAATTAGCTCTGGTCTGCATATGGGAAAACCGTCTCCGAGAGGCAAAGCAACTCAGCCAGGGTCACACAGTTTGTCCGGCGCTGCCACACCACCAAAGCAGGCCCCCAGGAGCCCAGGGCCTGTCGGCTGAGTGCTGCCCCACACTGTCTCTGGAGGCCTAGGCGCTGGCTCTGCGTTTAGCACTTTCACCCCCACTGTCCACGCCACGTGAAGCAGCAGCCCGAGGCCACCTGTGCCTCAGGCCCAGGGATGGGAGGCGTCCTGCCCTTGGTCACTGCAGAGGCAGCAGAGCTGGGCTGCCTCTGTGTGTGCGGAGCCGAAGCTTGAGTGGAGAGGAGAGGCGGGGGTCGGAGTTGGGCAAAAGGGGCAGAGTTAGACCCGGCACCCTCAGCCTCCTCCTTCAGCACCTTCTGCCCCAGCTCTCTGTCCCCCACCTGCCCTGATCCCTGAAACTGGACCTCCAACCTCTGTGGACCCAGAAGTCCACACCTCACCCTTGTTCAGCCTGACAGCCAAAGCCTCAATAAGCGTGGTCTGAGTTTCCTTAATAATAGATTTGGATAACTGTTGACAAAACATGTTTCCCATCCATCATTTTATTTCATCCTATGTGCTGGATGGGGTGAGGGGAGGGGTCAGTGGTGACTATTATTTTCTCCACCACTCCCCTAGAATCCTTTCCACAGAGGGTCAGACTAACTAAAATACATATCGGAGTCCTCCACTGGGGTCACAATGCCAACAGCATAGGTCCAGGATGTGGGGGACGTGGTATGAAAGTTGTAGTCACACAGTGAGGTCTCTGGGATCCTTAGGGAGGATAAGATGCAGCAGAGATGTAGCTGTTGGAAGAGAGAGATAAAGGGCCAATCAGATCTAGGCCGCACTGATAATGATAGAAGGTCCAAAGTGGAGGCGGTGATGGGCTTGCCATCGTCTGTACCGGTTCGGTTTTCCTGAAATATTGGGGTCCGTTCACTTCTGAGAGTCTGACAGACCGGACTGACAGTAGAGGAGGGTGAGCAGGATGGGTGGGGGTCAGAAAATTCTTGCCTGTGTGGAATGGTTTGAAGGGACTGATTTAGCTGGAGGGAAGGAATAGAAAACAGGGCTGAACTTGCTCCGTCCTACCCAGATGATGGGATTGAGATCAGTGGGGCAGGTGGAGGGGCTACCAGAAGGGAGATTTCAGGGGCACTCAGTATAGACTGAGTGGACTGTCCCTGGGGAAAGTGAGGCCCCCGATTCCGGAAGTGAACAAACTGAGGCTCAGAGCCCTGAAAGAAAGGAACTCAAGTCAGATGGAGGCTTTAGCTCCCTCCCGGTTCCAATATTCAGCCACTGTGCACCAGCGTCTCCTGCCTTTGGCTCCTTCCACAGGTGGGTTGAAGTTGAGGGGTCCCCAGGTAGGCCTGGGCACTCTCTCTCAGCCAGGTCTCTCCATGCTTCAGCCTCAACCACGCCCCCACCCCCTGTCCTCCAGGACCAACACACAGAATCTTTTTTTTTAATGTTTATTTATGTTCGAGAGAGAGACAGAGACAGAGAGAGAAACTGAGTAGGAGAGGGGCAGAGAGAGAGAGAGAGAGAGAGAGAGAGAGAATCCCAAGCAGGTTCCACACTGTCAGCTGATGCGGGGCTTGATCTCACTAACCGTGAGATCATGACCTGAGCCAAAATCAAGAGTCAATCCCTTAACCGAATAAGCCACCCAGGCAGCCCCAAGGCACAGAATCTTGGACAAAATAGATCCACAGACTTAACAGAGTTGAAGGAACTCTTGGCAAGCATCTTGTCGAACCTCCTCACTTTATGGCAGGGTACACTGAGGCAAGAGAGGAGAAATGTCTTGCCTGAAGTAAGTGGCTCACAGGAGATGGCAGATCATAACTTTAGCTTGAACCCAGGGCTCCACCCCTCGGTGCCTGCCTCTCTGTCCACCAGGTGGCTGAGGAACTGACAATCTGATTTCCCCATCAGAGAAAGTTTCCAGGTGGAACCAGTCCTCCCCTTTCCCATACCCTACAGTGTCGCTTACTCGAGGTCTGTACAGCATGCATTTAGTGAGCACCTACTATGTACCAGGCATTACAGAGCAGGGGCTGTGCCTCTTCCCTCTATCCCTTATGGAGTGCTTTTCACGATCTGCAATTACCTGGCTTATTTATTCATCTACTAGTTTGTGGCCTGTCTTCCCTCTCCTACCATGCCCTGCCCTCAACGTTTCCAAGTCCAGGATTGCGACTCGTCCTGGCTGTGCTCCTAGCTCCCAGAGCAGCCCTGGCTCACAGCACATGTTTAAAAAGTGCTTGCTGAATGAATGAATGAATGAATGAATGAATGGCAGTGAGCAAAAGCTGACAGGGTGCCAGCCCTTGTGGGACCAGAATGATGACCAACACTTCCGGCGCTTGTCCGTGTGCCTGGTACGATGCTAAGTGCTTCTCCCATATAAGTTCACATAATCTTCACAACAAGTCCTAGGAGGTGGTTCTGTCATTGGCTCCATTTTACAGATGGAAAAACTGAGGCCTAAGGAGGTTAAGTAACTGCTCACAGCCTTTGTCACCTCCCACCTTGTATTACAAATATCCAAGCCACTGCCTCATGCCCCCCGCCCATGCTGGACTGCTTGAAGGCAGGAGCCACATCTGCTTACCTTTGTTTCCCCTGACAGTGTCCTGCATGTCGCTGGCCCCCAGGGGTACCTTTAAATGCTTATTATATTCGGTTGGGTTGAATGAAAAAATCAGTTGGGTTGAATGAAAAGGATATGGTGGAGAAAAGATTAACGGAGAACAAGCAAGAGACAGACAGCAGCACAAAGCAGTGTGAGCACTGGAAGCCATCTCCAAAGACCATTTCATCCAATGCCTCCCTGGCCCACATTCAATTTCCTGACTACCTCTAGAGCAGCCTGCCCAGGAGTTTTCTAGGCTCTGTTTGGTCCCTGCCAGTGACAGGGAACTCAGCACCTACTGAGGCATGAGATAATCCAAGGAAATTGCTTAGCTGTGGGCCAGATGATCCTCTGATAGCTGACTTTTCATGGGTGCTTTCTCTACCAAGACACTAAGTCCACACCGAAGTCATAAGATGTAGGTATTATTATAATCCTAATTTGGCAGATGAGGAAACCAAAGCACAGAGTTACAGAACTTGCTAAGGTCTCACAGCTGGTATGTGGCACAATACAGAATATAATGTGAAACCCAGGACTGCGCACTAGAATATGCCCTCTGGACCTCTATGCCATCACCGTTTATTGAAATAATGCGAGTGCGTATGTCATTTCAAATTTTCCAGCAGCCACCCTAAGCAAGTAAAAAGAAATAGGTTGGGGGGAAAAACACATGGACTTTATTTTAATAATACATTTATTTAAAACTAGGATAGCATCATTCTAACGTGTAATAAATCTTTAAAAAGTTATCAGTGAGACATTTTACGTTCTCCTTTGAAAACGAAGACTGTGAAATCTGATACTATCCTATATTCACAGTACATCTTAAGGTGAACTTGCCATATCTCAAGTGCAAATAGCACCTGTGGCTAGTGGCCCTTGGATTGGACGGTGTAGCTCTGTACTAGACTGTCAATTGGGGTACATCCTAGTGCATAGGAAGAATCCTATATATATATATATATTGGTCACTATTATTATTTTACCACTGATTTTCACTGGGGGTGGTCCAGGGAAAAGGCGGGCCGAGGTACCAAGCCCTTGCATAAACACCGATATCCCTGTTCTTTATCTGAGTCTTCTAATCACCTGGGAAATTTCAAACTAGTACATGGGTGCCTGGGGCCTACTTCCATAGGTTGTAACTGAATTGGCCTGGGGTATGGCTGGGCCCTTGGTGTGTGTAAAACATCCTCGGGGGGTCTGCCATGCAGATAAGCCTGGAAACTGCTGTGTTAAACCTTAGGGGTGCAAGCTCATTTAGCCTTCATGGTAGGTATGATGTAGGTGGGATTACAGCTCCCACTTTACAGATGGAAAAATGGAGGCTCGCAGTGGTAAGATAACCGGCCCAAGTTCGGCAAGCCAGGAAACAGGTCTAGTAGGGCTTCACCAGCCACGGTCTTGACCAGGGGTGTGCTGCTAATGGTTAACAACTGGCTCTCTGGGGCAGGGTGGTTGATCGGTAGCACATGCCCATCTCCGTGGTGTAACCACTCCCACCACGGCCAGTTTTGAGTTCTCAAAGTTACGTTTCTGAATGCAGACTTGGGAAGAAATTCCCACAGTGGATGGTCAGGTCAGGATGGCAGGCGCCAGCACGCGGCTGGGCCACTCTGCATGGGTAACAGTCCTACTGAGGGGAGGTAGGTATGTTAGTAACTCCCTTAATTTTTAATCATAGAGCTTTCTCAAATGAAAAATTTAAGAACCCCAATATATCCCACAGATAAAAAGCAGTATGTTATTAGTAAGAGCTTCATTTATCTTTTTTTTAAGTTTCTTTATTTATTTTGAGAGACAGATAGACAGACAATCTCAAGCAGGCTCCACGCTGCCAGCGCGGACCCTGACTCGAGGCTCGAACTCACCAACTTCGAGGTCATGACCTGGGCCGAAACCAAGAGCTGGACATCCAAACAACTGAGCCACCCAGGTGCCCCAGTAGAAGCTTATTTTATAAACTTAAGTCACAGTATCATGTGTTTGTCCAAACTGGGCTCTCCCAGTTTGACTGCTCAGGGTGGGGTGACGGGGCACTTATGAGCGTAGACAGTAGGTGGCGTGAGGAACAGCCTCTACTCAGAGCCAGGAGCCCAGTGCTCCAAGCCCACGGCTGCCTCTGTGGCCTTGGGCAAGTCTCTGCTCCTGGGGCCTCCACTCTTTTGTGTTTCTAGGTGACAGAATTGCATGTAGGACCTCAGGGGTGTGGTTTCTCAAGCTGGCCTTGACCCTGCGGCATCCCCCACCTGACCCCAGACAGCCTTGGCCCTGTATTTATAGCCATGACTTCAGTCTCTCCGGTTCTGCCGAAGCTGGTTCCCTGGGCCACATATTTATAAACCCAGCAGGGCAGAAATAGATGTGACGTGCATGGGACTTGGCTGATTTTGTGAGCAGGCTGGATTTGGCAAGTCCATTTGGAACAGGCTCGAATCCTCCAGCATCCTGGGTGCTGCGATTCATGGGTAATCCAGAGCTGGAAGGGCACTTGGAGCCCCCAAACCCAGCCAGGTGATTGTGCAGTGGTGGGTCACCAAGTCCTGGGAGTGGAGGGATGTGGTCCAGGTCATAGCCAGAATAAAGGGTTCTTTGCACTGACCCTCAGAGAGCTCCCAAATGACCAGCTCAGGGCCCAGGCACCCTCAAGTCCTGGCTTGTTGTTTTCCTGCTCTGATATCATGGGTAGACTCATACTCCCAGCCTCTATTTCCCCATCTGTTAAATGGGAATAGTAGTAGGTACCTGCTGCATGGAGTTATTATGAGGACTAAATAAGATCATAATTGCTGTAATGTACGAGCTCAGAACCCAGTACATAGTACATTCAATAAATTGTAGCCTTTTTTCTGATTATGTCCCCAGTCTTCCCTTACCAAAAATAATAATTCTAACAATAGCTACATCTTATCAAGTACTTTTACACATTCCCTGACTTCATCTTCACAACTAGATGACATCATTATTATAATCCTCAAGTTCATTGTTTAGCGTGTGTTTTACATTGAGGAGATACCTTCGGTTTAATGAATTTGGAAAACAATGTTTTCAAAGAGATAATACTAATATACAAACTCATATTTTTATATCCAGGATTATAAAAATACTCAATCCTAAATGGTAGATGTGTTCGTGGTGGAAGATGAAATGAACAATTGCATAATCAGAATATTAGCATTAGAAATAAATCTCTCAGAGGTTTGCAAGCTATGTGCCCAAGTTTGCCACCTAATGTTGATTTTATGTATTTATAATTGCATATGGGAATTTAATGTAATTGTGAACTTGAAGTACATATGCCATAAAAACACAGAATGGCATCTGTCGAGGTTTTTCACATTAATATCACTGTTTTCTCTGTCCTAATAATACACCACAGTCCCTGGTCCTCTTTCCTGCTTAATTATTTTTCCATTGTACTTATCACCATCTGACATACTTTCTTATTTATTTATCATCCATCCACCCCAGCTAACATGTGAGCTTCATGTGGGCAGGTTTTTTTCCTTTTTTGTTCACTGGGTACCACCAGCGCTTAAAATAGCCACTGGTACTAGCTGGCATTCAGTGAGTAGGTGTCGAATGAATGAATGAATGAATGACTTCTACCAAGAAGGCAACTGAAATTCAGGGAGATGGTGCGACTGGTCCGGTTACCCAACTACTGCCAGGCTGCTCTGAGGCCCGGCTGACACCCATGTCTCCTGAGACCACGCAGCGTGCCCAGCGTGGGGACCTCTTCCCAGTCTCTCACCTCTTGGAAGCGATAGCTTCCTGATGCCTCCTGAGCTCCCCTCAGCTTCACATGATGCCCACTCGGACGCTGGCTCCTTCTGCCCCAGGAGGTGGACGGGAATGGAAATGGAGGAGAGGACAGAAGTAGGGAGGAAGGAGGAGAGGTCAGAGCAGCCAGGGCAGTGATAGAGGGAGGCTGAGGCAGGCAGGAAGGAGGCCAGGATTGCTCCGTCTGTCCTACAGCCCTGGAGGGAGGGGTCAGTCAGTAATGGGTGGTCACTACTTGCATATCTCTCTGGCACTGATTTCACTCACTGGAAAATGACGGGACAGGGCAATCCAGGGTGAATTCAGGGATAGTTTCTATCTTGGCTGTGAATACCCTCACCAACCACTCTGTGCAAGGCCTTTCCAGCTGGGGGAAACTGAGGCCCCTCTGAAAAGAAGTGACTCTTCTAAGAACATATAATCATGAGTGCTGGGCTTCCTTATGCTGACTTGTTCTAAAGGTTGGGGGAGGGGGCTTGGGATTGTCCCTTTGGAACCATAGGAAGAAATCCACCACCTTGGCTTTCAGCCCCCGTCCTTGGAGAGAAGCACCAAGACAGGAACATACTCTCAGCTCACATTCCCGAGGACCACACAAGATCTCTCCCCAGTGACGGGGGAACTCAGCTCTGGATGGGCCAGACACTACCCCACCCCACTCCTGATGCTCAGTGCTGTGAGGCAGGGGTGAGGGAGGCAGATGAGCCATTGGGACCAGATCTGACTTATTCCTTTCCCCAGGAGAACATCATTTTTGCCCTGAGGCTACCTATACAGCTAATTCCTCGGTCACCTAGCACTCATTATTTTGATAAATATTTATTGAGTGACTGCTATGCACCAGGCAATGTACCAGGTGGTGGAGATAATTTCCTCCCTCTCTCCCTCCCATTCTTTCTTCGCATTCCTTCCTTCATTCATTCAGTAACTAGTTACTCTGTTGAGGCAGTACAGCCTTATGGATAAGAGTGCTATCTACAGCTAGACTATCAGGAGATGAGCCCTGGCTCATCCACTTACTGGCTGTGTGAGCTTGGCAAGTCACATAAGCCCAAAGTCCCTATCTGTAAAATGGGGATAATAATAGCATCTTCCTTATAGGGCTGTGCTGAGGATGGAATGAGTGGCTGCACGCTAAGTGTCTGGACCAGCACCTGATATAGTAAACACTTCATAAACATCAGCTATTATCATTGTTATTATGTGCCTGGCACAGTGCCAGGTGTTGAGGAAATGGCTCCAAAATGTTCCTCTGGCAGGGATCCCTGCACGCCAGCCCTTGTTCCGGCCTCCCGTCTTCCCCTCCCAGCCCCATCCCAAGACCTGGGCCTTGCAGTGGCTCCCCTAGTCCTGTAGGGCTGCCCTCTACCTCACATCTCAAGTAGGAGGAGAGAGTCCAGGCAACTGAAGCCTGTCAGAGTTTCGTCTTCCAGCCTTACCTCCCTCTGGTCTGCCACACATGCCCTAGCCTCCACCTACCCACGCCCACGTATTTCTCCAGATTCCTCCCCCAAATCATGCTGCCTTCTTGCTTTCACTGGGCCTTGATGGATGGGCACCTTCCATCCATCAGCATGCCAAGCACTTCCTGTCAAGGTCCTTCAAATTCAACTGAAGCATCCCCATCCCCAGGAAGCCCTCCTTCCTCCCCACAGCCACAAATCATGAGATCTGCCTCTAAATCTGTGTTTCCCTTTGTTGACAACTGTTTTTTCTTAATTCCGGGAGCAATGGGGAGCCACAGAGGGTCCTTGAACAAGTGAGCAAGACATTCAAGGCTGCACTTTAGAAGAATGGACTAGACCCCTTAGAGGGTGGAGATAGGAAGAGACTGCAGGTGGGAAGCCCAGGTGTGGAGACTTCTGGGGCAAAAAGGGCTTCAGGGGAATAAGGGTCTCGTCTTCCTGGGCTGTTTTCTCCTCTCTGCTACTTCCATGTCCCCTCTATAGGATCAGATCCTCTGATTTCCCCAACATGACTCACTGAAGTAGTGAGACAGTCAGAACTGACTCTCCATGCTCTGACCCCTGCAATGCACCTACTTAAGCCCTGATCCTCAGCACCCCTCACTCCCTCTACCTTCCCCTGCAGCCACAAAGCCCACTGTGGGCACCACAACTGGGGAGTCAGGGGAACCCAGCACTGTACACTCACCTGGCTGTACACTCCTCCCCAGAGCCCAGCAGGTGACAATCCAACTGTACTCCTTCATTCCCTGCTGAGTGAAGAAGTGAGCCTGAGCTTTGCACTTAATCCCTACAACAAGCCTTTGAAAGAGGCCCTATTTTAACCCATTCTGCAGCTGGGAAAACTGAAGCTCATAAATATGAAGAGTCTCACCCAGGGTCAGGCAGCCACTGAATGGCTGAGTCAGAATTTGAATCCAGATCTGATCCCCAAGCCAGTGTCCTTCCACCATCACTCAGGGAACAGCAGAAGGAACATGGCGTTCCCAAGGCCATGTCCCTGGGCCCGCCCTCAGGAGGTCCTCGCAGTCCCTCAGTACTATGTGCCCAGGGACTGTAGACCATCTGATGCTGTTCGGACCCCTGGAGGTCAGGGGAGGGAGGAGGGAAAGCTGACTCCTTGGGGAGGAGCTGGGCTTAACTAGAAGCAGGAGCCCGGATGCCTGGGTCCTAGCGCAAGGCTTGCATCTGACATGCTGTACAACCTGGATGAGTCCTTCCATGATCTGAGTCGCCCTTTCTGAAAAGAGGACAATAGGTTTGCTGCCTTCTGTGCCAGCCCTGCCTGCCGGGGCTCTGTGCCCTTAGAGCCCATGGCCGGATAAGGGATGTGGATTTGAGGGAGCTGGCATTAGCGGATCCCCCCCTCATTTCTGCTGAGGTTGGAACAGCTCTCTCCTGCCCGTATTTGGAGACATGCCCACACAGACGGCCCCCTGCACGGGTTCCCGGAGTTCAGTGTGCAGCCACCGAGAGCAGAGGGTGAGATCACAGAGCCCAGCAGCAGAAGTCACATCCTGTTCTACCACTCACCCCTGGTGTGCCTCTGGATTTGGAATTTACCTCTTCTTGCCTCAGTTTCCTCATCTGTAGGCAGCACTCACAGACCCGCTGCCCAGGAGTGTTAGGTAAAAGGCTTGGTCACGCACTAGCAGATGCTCTCAGTCAGCGGCAGCTGCCATTACTGTTGTGGGTCCTGACCACCCTGCCCCTGCCCTGGCCTCCTGAGCACAGTGGGTGTTCCAGGACTCAGGCGGCAAGGGGCTTGCCCAGGCCCCCCAGCTGGGCTGGGAGAGTCCTCCCTCCTCGGAGGGAGACTTGAATTGGAGTGCTCCTGCCAACCCCTCCCTCCTGGCTTGGCAGCATGAAGACAACGCTGGCCAAAAATATTTGTGTGGGTGGCGGAAAGTTAACTCTTCCGCCTCTCTCTTCTTTCCTGGAAACCGTGGCCACCGTCAAATACAGCAAAACAGAAGCAGAGATAGAGTGAGGCGAGGCCCCTGTGGGGTGTTAGGGAGAGCCCTGCCCCCCACACCCACGCCTGCCTGTTGCCATCTGGCTCTGTGATGGTGTGGGTGGCGGTGGTGGGGGCAGGCAGGGGGGCTCCAAGGACTTAGAATCACGGCATCCTGCCATGCCAGGGTTGGATAGACCCTCCAGCATCATCTGACTCCTCAACTCTGCCATTGTGCCTTTGGACAAACGGACTCCAGAGTACAAAAAGCACCTTCCCAAGGTCCCATGGCCAGTTAGGTCTTTTCAGAATTCTACTGGTTTTTCATGAGATTCTAGGATTCTGTGAATCTCTAGTGGTGGAAATCTGGCAGCAGCTGGTGAGTCAGAAAAAGCATAGGGAGGAAAGACTTCCTGGAGCCCTCTCTTTTATGTTTGTGTGTTCACCATCACAGTCAAGGTGTCAGAGCTGGTTCCAGATGTAGCCCTGTCACTTACTGGCTGCATGACTTAGGCCGAAGTCACCTGGCTCTCTGAGCCTCAATTTCCTCACTTCTGAAATGGGGTAACAACGGTACCTCTCTCAAAGGGTTGTCGTGATGCTTTGTTTCAACAGCCTGAGTGAGTGGCCGAGTATGGAGTAGGTGTTCAAATATGGTGAGTGCCCGTTCTTCTCTGGGCAGAAGGCTGGCGTCTTTGTGCTGATTTCCCTTCCACTGCAGCTGCTCTAACAGGTGCCTGTTATCTTTCCGATCCTGATCCTTGTTTGCCTTTCCCTAGTTGGCACTGGTTTGCCCCAGGGCCTGGTAATGTGCTTATCTTGCCTCTTGCCTACCACACTCTCCTGGCACAGCCCCAACCAGAAGCCGAGGCCTTAACCCAGCCTGCTGGCCCCCAGGGGTAGGGGTTCCTGACCCCACCTGGAGGTGGAGGCATGACCTCCAGGTCAAGTACCAGAACAGGTAAGGTCAGTGTAAGCCCTGAGTTCACCAGCGTCCAAAGACTTTCACAACTCAGGATTCTCACTATCCACGAATGGGCCAGCCAGTGTGCGTGCGCGTGCGCTTGCGCGCACATGTGTTGGGGTGGGGGTGGGTTCTTCTCTCCCTGTTTCGCAATAGGATGGAGAGTGCATACTTGCCAGAGTTCACACTCCTAAGTGGAGGTGAAATCTGTTAACCAAGATCTCTAAATCCCAGGGTTTCCTCCCAGGGTACATGGCGGCTGGCCCCGTCGTATGCTCTTCTCTGCCCATCCTGGGGCATGTTGCCCACCTCTGCTCTGTGCCTCCACAAATGATTTTCAGATCTTTGTCTCCAGGCCCCTACATGGAGCTGAATACACTCATCTCCCCCGGAAGCCCTGCTCCTCTGGACACCTGCTCCTTCCCCATGTATTCCTGATCTCTATTAACGAAATCACCCCTGTCACCAGAGCGACAAGCCTCATTGCCGCCTAGGCTCCTCCCTCTTCCTCCACACCCACTCTCCATCTGCCTCCTGGGCCGGCCAGTTCTTCCCTCCCAGGTTCCTCTCCCACACACCCCTCTCCGCATCCCACAGGCCCTCTCTCTGAAATCATCATCGCTGTTAACATTTATAAATAATCATACTGTTATTGTGGTTCTTGTGATCATTCACAACTTCCCCCACCAGATTTTCAGGCTTCGTGAATCAGAATGCCATATCTTCTTTATCCCCATTGTATTCTCATTACCTTGTATGGTGTCTGACATGCAGTAATAGCTCAAGACATTTTTGTGTAATGAAAGAATGGCCAACATGTATTAAGTGACATCTCAAAAACCATACTGAGTCCTCTGCATGCATTTTCTCACTTAATCCTCCATGCAACACTCACATGGAGAGATTACGGTTCCTATTTTACAGATAAGAAGCTGAGATTCAGAGAGGTCAGTTAGACAGGTGGCCAGGCTAGGGTTCTAGCTCAAAGCCTGGGCTCACAAGCACATTCCCCTCGGTGCGCAGCCTCTTCCGCAAGTCCCATTGTTCCTGTGAGTCCCGTGGTGTATGTACCTTTGCTGGCATGTGAGAGAATGCTTTCTAGGCGGTGCCCAGTTAAGTATTTTTAAATAACTAGATATTTATTTAATGTGTATTAGAGGGGAAATGACTTAGCACGACGTACTTGAGGTTTTCCTGCAATTATGCTTAAGATAAGCCTAAAGTGAGAGAAGTAAGTTATTTAAAGTCGACTTACGGAAAAATAGTAAGCAAATAACGTGTTAGGTGGCATAAGGGGATGGTGAACGTCTCGGATGTCGAGTGACTACAGCCTGGGACTCCGCTGTGGGTGTGTGAGACCTGTACCCCAAACTCCCACCAGTCCTTAGGGCCACCTTAAGGTGGGCGGGTCTCAGAAATTTGGCCCAGAACACCCAGCAGACTGTCTCATCTGCTGTTTCCTTTCTCCCTGTGCAGATAGATCATCTTGAAGGAGGGCCCCGCGGACCAGACACAGGTTGAGAGGAGGGTCAGAGGAGCCCAGGAGGGCCCCCACAGTTGGACGGTGCCCCAGCTCTGTGAGTTGGCAGAGGAAGTCGAAGCTGCATAGAGCCAGAGGCGACCCCCGGAGAGGAGCCAAGACTGTGCTCACACAGGTGGCCGGCCTGGCCCCTGCTTCTGTGCGTCACTAAGGAGAGGCAGCACCATGCTGGGTCCCCACCTCTCACCTCCACCCCTGGGACCCAGCGAAGACAGGCCTACTTCCTGCACCTTCCGGATCCCTGATGGGAGCTACAAGTGTCTGGCCTTGGAGGCTGAGGAGAGCAGCAGCGAGGAGGGCCTGCAGGGAGAGGCAGGGCTCACGAACTTGGATGAGGACAGCGTGGCCAGCAGAAATGGGGACGACTCTACCTGCAGAGTCACCCAGGGGACACCAGAGCTGCCCAATACCCCGGGCCTCCAAGCACCCAGCCCTTCCAGGAAAGCACAAGGGCAGTCCCAGCATGATAACAGGGCCAGCCAGGACGGGGACACGGTGAAGGCTCGGCCTGTGATGACAGTCAGCCCCAGTCCCAGCCCCAGCCCCAGTGCGGGGCCCAGGGTTGCCCAGAAACCAGGTAAGCCCACACCCCTTTTACCCTGGACTGCCAGAGCCCACTGGGGACCCCACAGGTCTCCCAACCATATTTTCCCATGATACATAACAGTCCATCACAGTCTCATGGACATGCCCCAATTAACAACAGCTGTGGGGAGACAGGGGAGACTGGAAGTTCCCTGCCACATCTATGCCCACTCTTTTCTCTGCCAAAGGGGGGCACAGGAGAAGGCAGTGAGAGAAAGCCATTATCATGCTTGGTTAAACAGAAGTCCATCTCTCACTCTTGTCTGCCCTTAATTATTCGTGGCAACCAATGGCCTTGGATTCCAGGCAATGAAGGGGTAGGACTGCTTCTCATTGAATACATTGAGTGCGCTGGCTGCTTGGAGACACAGCATCGAGCAAGGCAAATGTGGTTGCTGTCCTCGTGGAGTTTCTGAGGTACAGACTGAAGCCTTTGATTCAAGCTGACCTCCTAATCTTACAGATGGAAAAATTGAGGCCTGGAGTGAGGTAAAGACTGCTCCAGGTCTCTCAGCCTATTGGTGGCTGAGCTAGGCCCACATTCCTCACCCAGGCCCTAGGTTCCCATCTGTTAGAGATGACATAAGCAGGATCTGTGTCACCTGGGCTGCAGTGAGGACCCAAGGACAGTGTATGTATAGGGAAGAGCTCAGTATTCATGCATGGGAGGAAGGAAGGAAAGAAGAAAGGAAGGAAGGAAGGAAGGAAGGAAGGAAGGAAAGAAGGAAGGAGAGGGACACGGATAGGGAAGGATGGAAGGAAGAAAGGGGAAGAGGGAGGGAGGGAGGGAGATAATTTTCCTGCAGGCTGCAGTAGTCAGAAGGCAGAGCAGGGCGGGACAGGGAAACCCATACTGATTCACCTCCATTGCCTGGTCCCATGGAAACACTGAAGTAGGTCCAGATGGAGAGGACATGAGCCAGGCCATGCTTGCTCAGGCGGGGAGCTGCTGCCAGCAGATCCTGGGGGCACAGGGCGTGTGGGGGACACAGGCCTGGGAGGGAAACTGAAGGAACACCTCATTTCTCTGCAGGCATGCTGCCGCCCTGATTGGCATCTCACCAGCCATCCCACCCACTCTCTTTTCTGAAATCATTCTCTCCAGGCTCTGGTCACCCCCCATGGCTATCCCCCTACCATACCCTACCAACCCCCCATGCTTGGGTCACACAGGGAGCTGGGCAGGATCCAGGAGATGCCTTCAGTGCATCTAAGGCAAGAAGAAGAACCGCAGGAGGGCCCAGCAACCTTAAACTTGAAGGTGGGCCCTCACCCCAGAGTCAGCCCCACTCAGGTCCCCCCAAGCTTGAGAGCCCCAGGGCCTGCTCCCTTTCCCCCCAGAGACCACGGCTGAGGGTCAGGAGACATGGGTGCTGGTTCTGGACCTGATGCCAACCAGCCAAACCCCAGCAAATCGCCTCCCCTTAGTGAGTTGCAGTTTCTTCATTTGTGACAATAAAATGAAAACAGGAGCCCTGTCTACCTCACAGAGCCATTATGAGGTTGCAATGATCTCAGATTGGGGTCGTGTTTTTGGAAATTTTCGAGCGACCACGTGACAGATATTAATAATAATTAAAATGATCATCATCAACCCAACAGTAAAAAAGCTACTATTTGTTAAGTGCTTACATGCTAAGCCCACTGTGCTAAGAGCTTTATATATATATTGCTTCACTTAACCTCATAGTAATCCCCATGAGGGACATAGTATGATTATCTTCACTACACAGATGAGAAGATTGAGATTCAAAGAATGTAGGTGACTTGTGACTTATCTAAGACTCCTGGCTAGTAAGTTGCTATGCATGATTCAACCACGGTTTTTTGAAATGGGCCTTGTTCTTAGCCACCACTGTATTCTGGATTTACAAGGGGAGAGTGTTATCTGCTGACATCATGGGAATGGAAGAGACCATGAGTGAAGAGGGGAGCGGGGCCACAGTTGACGAATCCTGTTGGTTTCTCACACGGAGTGAGGTCATTTCTTAGTATCTTATTCTCGTCGACCTTACTATAGTCTTTCAAGGCAGGTATGATTCTCCCCATTTTACAGGTGACACAGCTGAAGCTTAGGGACCTCAATCCCTTGCCTAAAGTCACGCAGTCAGTGTTGGAGCTGAGACTATGATCATGGTCTTCTTCTTCACAGTCCAGTTCATTTCTTTCTTTAATGTCCAGCCAGACGGGTCTCCAGTTGTGTCCTGAACATTTCTAGGGACAGAGGGTGCTGGAGTGACCTCAGGAGGATGTCTCTGGAAAGGCTTCTTACAGGTGCAAGCAGGAAGGAATCTGGGTCTATGCGGGAGAGCAGAAATATGGGTGGTCTTGGGTCAGAGCCCGCACTGGCCGGGCTGCTCCCTCAGGAAAGGGAGTGGCTAGAGTCCCTTCCTTTTGCCTGGAGATCCGGAGGGAAGAGGCCTGTGGGGCTGCCAGGTTATTAGTGGATTAAGGCTTCCTTTTAAAGCTTCCTCCCAGTACCGCCAAAGGATTATAAGCATCTTCAGACAATTACACCCATCCTTCCGCAATTATACCTGCCGCCCTTGAGGGCTCCCTGGCAGCTTTAAGTATGGGTCATGGTGTCTTCTGCCATGGGCACCCACCACTTGGGGTGCGTGGTGCCAGTTCTTTTAAGCCTGAGGACCAGCTGGGCAGGGCATAATAGGGTCCTTGGCAGGCTGGAGGAGCAAGGGGAGCAGAGAGATAAGGCGGGCACCAGCCTGCAGCCCGTCTCCTGCCATAGCTGCCGCCCACTTGAGGGAATGTATATGAGAAGGCAAGTGTTGGGTAAGGCTCATGGTCGGGCTTCCGCCAGTAGTAGCTGGTCCACGGCTCACCAAGAGAGCCCTGAGCTACAGCCACTGTCCTCACCACTAAGTCTCAGCTGGTTGTAACTGGCAGGGCTCACTGAGATTATTGTGTAAATAATTCTGAGGAGACTCTGAAGCCCAGAGATGGTAAGAGACTTGCCCAAGGTCACGCAGTAAGTTGGTGCAAAGTGAGAGCTAGAACCCAGGGCTTTTGGCCCCCAGTTCAGCCCCCACACGCTGTGCTAATTGCGTTGTATGGACCACTTCATTTCATCCTCTAAACAGCCCTAGGACGTTCATGTTTCCTAATCTCTGCCTCACAGATGAGGAAACTAAGGCACAAAGACTGTAAGTGACTTGTCAAAGTCTCAGGCCTGTGGGCAGAGGAGCGGAGATTTGAACCCCAGGAGGTCTAGGCCCATGCTTTCCACCTCCTTCTGTGCTGCCTTGTCTCCATGGAAACAAGGCAGCAGGCTGTGTTCTTCCACCCACCTAGGGCTGGAAAAAGGTTGTTCAGGCTCTGGAGGATGGTGGGGGGTTCTGCCAAAGCCATGTTCCCTCCCCCTCTCCACTTAGGGAGACCTGGAGTCCACCTGCCAATCCAGCCCCTCCTTCGTCTGTGGCTTCGGGAGAGCTGCTTTCCGTCCTCTCCAGGCCATTTGTCCTTGGGGGCCCAGGCCACCTAGAGGGCTTGGAGGCCTTTCCAACTCAATGGACAGTGCTCCGAGCCTCTGAGATGGGGGTGAGGGTATGGATCTGGCTCATCAGATGCACCCTGCCCTTGGCCATGTTTCTACTGTTGAGGCAGAGGAGCCCCTGGTCATGAGAAGAGCTGACAGTGGTCACTGGGCCAAAGACAAGGTCCCTGTGTGTTAGGCTTGTGGGAGAGAGGGTAGACAGAGCAGGAGGCTGGGCAGGTTGCCAGCCACGCCCCCTCTCACTTCCACACTCCACAGTGACCATAATCGAGGGCAATGATATGGGAGCAAGGTTTACAGGGTCACAGCTACCTCACAGGTGCACTCATGCACATGTTCACGCCCCTCCCCATGGGTGCATATACACACATGGCGAATGCATACCATGTTCTTATGCATATGCTCACGTGTATATAATCACATATCTGCACCCATGTGCATGCAGGTGCATGCCCTCAGACACCTACCTATCCACATGTGGGGTATACCCGAGCACACACACGCACACCCCTCAATCAGGCATGCCTACCTTTCACATGTGACACATGACATGGATCAGATTTGCATACACAGCTACAGTCCTGCCTGAAAACACACAAGCACACATACTTCTTTCCTAGATACAGATCAAAAGCAAGTTCTTTTCTCTTTTCTCCGTTTTCTTTTGCTCGCATACCTACAGTTTAAAATCTCTCCTGCATGCACACACCATCTCCTGTAGGCATACCTACTCTTGCACACCCACTGCCAAACACCTACTTACAGACTGAACCACTTTCTGTCCTTCCTCTTCCCCATCTCTGTCTCTTTCATACCCACCCACACAGTAATTCTAGCTTCTCTCCTCTCTGCCCCTCCCCTCTCTCCCACCCACACAGTTTGTTTCCTGGTTTTCCACAGGCTGAGCTATAGCCACTTTTCTAGCACATGGGCTCACAGGGCAGGCAATACCTTGCCTGGTGCCAGTCCCCAGGACCCCCTCCATGTTTCCCACTTCCGCTTGTGATGGCCCCAGCGCGGGGTCGGGGTCGGAGGAATTCTCTGCAGACCAAGAGGCCAACCAGAGAAAAGAGGTGGGAGCAGCCACACAGGGTTTGCCTCTCTGTCACCCGACCTCCCCCCACCCAGCACTCTGAGCCCTCCCACAGGGGACCAGGGATGTCCCCAACCCAGGCCACCTGCAGCTCTGTGCTTCACAGAGCCTCTGGTGGGGTGGGGTGGGGTGGGCTTACAGGAGCGCATGTGTAACTTCCTCTAGCAGGAATCTAAACACAGAACCTTGATATGAAAGACAAATGAAAGTGGAACCACCCTGGTTGAAGGGGTGGGGTACTGGCAACCCACGGAAACTTTGGTGAAAACCCAGGCCAACATTTTTCTAAGTGTAGTTAGTTTTGTTTCAAAATGGGTGGGAGCGTGAAGGGGGCTTGTTGTCAGTACCGTTTCCAAGCCCACTGCCTCTTCACCACCGGGAGGGTGTGCTAGGACGTGGGAACCTCCACTTTTAACAGCACCCCTCCCCCACTTTGATTCTGATGCGCAGGGACCACTGTCATGGGGCTCTGCTGAGCTCAGTCTGAATGGCATCAAGTTCAATGAAAAGATGGGGAACGGAAGCTCAGAGCCACACAGCATCCCTGACCCACAAGTTATGTCAGGGCATGGCCCCAGGCCAGCGGGGAGGGAGGTCGCGACCTCCCTCAGTCCCCGTTTGCCTCAGTCCTACCAAGGTAGACTTGGTCACCAGGGCTGAGAGGGAAGATGGGCTTGAGGGGCACCACAAGGAAAGGGGCTGGAGAGGTGGGAGTGGTGTCAGTTATGGGAACAGAATCCCAAAGATTTACAAGAGGAGCGGTTGGAGGAATCAGGAAAAGAGGGGGAGATGAAGTGGATGGAAAGAACTGGGTGAAATGAAAGCCGAGGGATTTAGGGACCGACCTGGAGATCCAAAAAAAAAAAAGGAGGAGGAAACAGAGAGACACAACAAGGCAGCAAAGTGTAGCACAGAAAAGGAAAGCGGGAGAAAAACTGGGACCGCCAGGATACCGGCCCGAGCCCGCGGGGGAGGGAGTCGCACCTCCGGGGGCTGGGCTGGGCGGCGGGCGGGGCGGCGCTAGGGCCCCGGGGAGCGGGCGGC
>NC_043705.1:106808831-106835955 GCF_006229205.1 Suricata suricatta | reverse complement strand
GGGAGGGGGCGGAGGGGGTCTCGGGGAGGGGCGCACTGACGGACGCAGCCAGGTGCGCGGAGGCGGCGGCGCCCGTGAGCTCGGGGACCGGCCCGGCGGCTGGAGGTGAGTGAGGGGCGCTGGCGGGGCAGGGGTGCCGGTGCCGAGCGAGCCTCGCCCCTTCCCACCTGTGCTGTTCCCTGTGCCACCCAGGTGGCGGTGGCACATTTGGTCTCCAGTCCGCGCGCACAGGGTGACCTTGGCTGAGTCGCTGCTCAACTCCGGACCTCAGTTTCCCCATCTGTACCGTGGGGCGGGGTAGGAGGGGGCGCCGGGGAAATCCCGAAGCTCTCGAGCAGCCGGGGAGCGGGAGGACGCCCAGAGGCGGTGAAGCTACTCACCAGGGGTACGCTGGGGCCCGGGCACTCGAGCCCCAACCCTCAAGCACATCGGGGGCCGGGGCAGCAGACCGAGGGGCGCCAGGCCGAGGGGTCGGCGCCCCCAGCCAGCTCTGAGAAAGGCAGGCTGGGCTCGGGCCGGGTCGGCCAACATGGGCGCCCGTGGGGTAGCAGAACAGCACTTCCCCGAGGGCGGGGCGGCGGCACAGGGCTCTGGCCCAGAGGGCGAGGCTCGCAGGGACCCCGGGCCGCACCCCCTGGGGAAATCGAGGCCCTTCCTGAGCGCCCAGGGGCAGAGGAGGAACTGTCCCAAGGGCTCTACAGCAGATTCTCACAACACCCCGACCATTGCCCCAGTTTGCCAAGGTGAGACACCATGGAGGTGAAGTGAGTGGAGGGCGGAGCTCCTTGCTGACCACTACCCTGTGGGATCAGGGGCTCAGACGCACCCCTGATAAGACCTCTTTGAGGACTCTGGGAGAAAGGGTCTTCCTTTCTTCCTACCTCCACCTCAGACTATGGGCGTACCCTAGATTGGGACAGGGACCCCCTGTGTTCCATGTCTCGGCTGTCTGCAAGGGACAAGAGTGAGCAGGGAAGCACCAGACAACCCCACTCTCCACCCTATCCTGACAGACAAGTGGCAACTCGCTGTGTGATCTGGAGGCCAGTCCCTGTCCTCTCCAGCTGCATTGGAGACCGCAGTGACCCTGCTGGGTGGTGGGGCAGTCAGAGGGTGCCCCACCCTGTCATGCTGTAGGCTGTAGGGTGAGACTAGGTGCTGATCAGAGGGACTAGGGTATGCTGGGGTCAGGGACTGGAAGTCTTGCTGGTGCCCCCCAGCCTGTCCCCAACCCCAGGCCTGTCCCCATCCTGTGTTGGGGGATGGAGCCACAAACAAACCACTACATTACCTCAAGCAGTGGGTTGGGACTTCTCAAGGGAGTTGGAAATGCCTTTTGGAGTGGGGTCTCCTACCTCTCTCCATCTAAGATCCTGGTTTGGTTCTTTCTCCACTCTGGTCCTCAGTTTCCCCACCTGTACAAGGAGAATGGACTAGAATCACTCTATTTTGATATTCAGAGAACTTCCAAAAGGCACATTTTTTGCTGCTGTGCTGTCCTGCCCCCCACTTTTTTTTCAGGGTGGCTAGCCCCCCTCTGTGCCTCCCCAACTAGCACCTAAATTAAGCTGTGATTGGAATCAGCTCTGATGGTTAAAATAAGGCCTTTAGCTCCTTCCCTTTCTTGTTAGCTAATGCCCTTCTCCTAACGTGAAAAAAAAAGAAAAAAATCGTGTGGCATTCAGGTGCCTGCATCTCAGCTGATTCCCTAGCCTCTTTGGTCAGCATCTGATCTAATCTCCCCATTCTAGAGTTGGAGAGACTGAGGCCGTGGAGGGGAGAGGATCTGCCCAGGGTAGTTCTGTGAGTAGAAGGCAGCAGAGCCTGCTTTCCTTGGGACAGAGCAGCTCCTTGATAAGGGAGGTGGGGGAGTGGCAGAGGAGCATCTGGAGAGATAGGGAGGAGCACAGGAGGAACCTTTTCTATATGTCTTTCTCACCCCGGTAGTGCCCTATCTCCACAATTGCCATGTATCACCCTGAGGCTCCTCTATGTCTCTGGAAGGTGGACTGGGCATGGGTCAGCACACTCTCTCCACCTGCCAGCGGCTGAATACACCTGCAGATCTAGGGGCCTGGCCTGGGAAGCACCTTTTCCTTCAGGGCAGCTCCCAGGCTTCCAGACATGAGCTCATCAGAGCTGTTGATGCCAGGAAGGGAGGGACCTAGGGGGGAAGCAGGCAGGGCTGCTTAGCTGGGGGAACTGCGTGCCCCCAGGGAAGTGGAAGGCCGCCACCACCGCCATTGCCTGGGATTTGCAGGCTCTGGCCCCCATTGTCATGTGGAGGCAGTGACAAGATGGGCCAGCAGAGGGTCAAATGGGGTGGGGGAGGGGATGGCCAAGTGCCCTGGGCTGCAGTGCAGGGACCTGGGTGTTAAGCTGGTCTTTGCTGGTGGCTTGCTTGCTGTGTAACCTTGGGTTAATCCCTTGTTCTTTATGGAGACCTCAGGGTCCCTGGATAGCAGCGAGATGGGGTGGGTTCTTGGGCACCAGGGTTACAATAGTGAACAAGACAGGTCCCTGCCCTCAAGCAGCTTGCATTTTAACTGGGGAGATAGACAAGAGAAAGGACAGCAAAGAAATAAACAAGATATTTTCAGATAGATAAACATGGTACATATTTTAAAGTATTTTTAAAAACCATGCTGCTAAGATGGAGAACAGCTGGAGGGGCTACTTTGTGTTGGTGGCTAGGGAAAGTCTCTCTCTACTGGAGTAGGGACCTGAACATTATTTGAAGGAGTGGTCATGGCTGGCTTCCTGGAGGAGGTGCCTTCAGAACTTAGGTCTAGAGATAGGGGAGGGATTTGGTTGGAAGAAAGGGTGTTTCAAAGGACGGTGAAGGGTTTAAACAAGGAGCTGGGGTGGGGGTAGGAAGGCCACTGGCTGTAGGATATGAAAATGCCTTCAACCCTCACAGCTTCAGGCCGCAGACCCAAAGGAGCCGCAGGCCTGTGCTCTGGTCAGAGGAGCGGCTGGGCTCTGCTGAGTTAGGCTTGTGTATGTGTGAGCTCATAGTCCATTGTGAACTGTCCCTAGATACTGGGGCTCAGTCGCTACCCAGTGTGGCCAGAGGGGGAATCAATGTGGGGACAGCCTCTAGGCCCTGTAATTCCAGAGCCTCACAAAATTCCTCTCTTTCCAGAATGAAATCTTTACCCACTGGCCACTGCCTGAAACTCCTCCATCCTAGCTCTGTCTTTTCCACTCGGGGAGGCAGAGGGACATAGGCTTGTGACTCCCCTCCCCTGTCCAGCTTCCTAAGGCTGCTGCAGGGGAAACAGAGTTCAGTCTACTCCCGTGTGAGCTGCTTCTTGCATGACTGGTCCACAGATTCTGTGGCCAGACCCCAGGGTTCTCCTCCTGGCCTACCAGGGAGATCTGAAACCTATTATATAACCTCTCTGGGCTTTTTGTTTCCACATCTATAAATAGAAAAGATAATAAACTCTATCTCTACTGTTGTTTTGAAATTAAATGATGATACATACTAACAAAGCTAAGTATTACTTATTAAGTCATATTGTCATGTTTTGATCTCTGTTAAAATAGCAAGCCTTTGCGAAGATGGACTTACATCTTGGTATACATTACTTTTTGATGTTTGGCCAGGGGCAGGTTTTGATGGCGGGAGGAAAAGGGCCTGGGAAAGGGCCGGAGCGCACTTCAGGAACGAATACTAGAGCCTCTGGTCTGAGCCGACTGGCTGGTGGGCTTGCACAAATCACTTGCTTCCTCTGGGGCTCAGGCTTGGGTTCTGAGTGGCTATGAAACGGGGTAGGAAGGATGTGAGGGGATCGTGGGGGTGAAAGATCTCATCAGACACCAAAAACATGGGGCGGAGGAGGGGGTTGGCTAGAAAGGGGAAGGCTGGATGGGCCTCACTGACAGGAGAGTGAGCTGACTTAAGATGCGCATGCCTAATCTGGAATAAAACCTCTCAGAGACTAAGAATGTTTGACAGATAAAAACCAAAGTTCTTGAAAACTGGTGACTTACTATGTGCCAAAGGCATTCTACGTTCCTTACGTGTCAATATGCCATGAAGTCAAGATTATTACTATCAACTTTTACAGATGGGAAACCTAGGCACAGAGAGGATTTGTGGGCTTCCCAAGGTCACACCGCTGGTAAGCGGCCAGATTCAAGCCCAGGCAGTTTGGCTCCAAAGCCTGTGAACTTGACTTCTGCACAACACAGCCTTTCCTGTTGTAGCTGGAGTGCCAGAGGCTCAGAGAGGCCTGGCCCCCTGCTTAAGAACACACAGCATTCCTCTTTGATCTTCCTCATCCCTGTCAGGTCCTGAGGGCTTGGGGCCTGGGGTTCTGAGGTTGGCCCTTGCGCCAGCTGAGCCTCTTTTCTCCCCACCCGCCCTCCTCTCCTGGGAGTAGGTCAGGGAGGATCAAGTGTACCCTGGGAGTGCTATGGAGGCTCAGCCAGAACCTGACGAGTGGCCGTCATTAGTGTCACGGAGCTCGAGTGAACCCAAGAGCTTGCGTCGTAATGAACTCCTGTGGAGTCTGGCATGCCTCCCATCGCTGGATGAATGGGGGAAACTGAGGGCAGACAGTCCAAGGAGCAGCCAGAGGTCACACAGGCAGGAGGCACTCTTCTTACCCAGCTCTCCTGTCCTGCCTTCTGGGATGCTTACTCCTTGTGGGCTCCAAGAGGAGGTGGGACTTGGGGACCCTCCCACTGATCCCCGAGGTGGCCCTGGTCTCCGCCAGGACACGATTCCTGATATGGTGCCCCTTGGGAGGGCACATGGAGTTGAGGGATGGGGAGGGTGCCGATTAAAAAATAGACTGTCACGCGCATGGGGAACAAGCATGCCACCACCTAGCCTGCGCCAGTTGGCTCCCCCATGCCCAGCTGCCAGGTCCCACTCAGGGCTCCTGCTGGGGGCTCCGCCCACCCCACCCTGGCGCTGGGCCTGAGGCTGAATGCTCTTCCTCCTCCACCCCTACCCAGCCCCCAGGCAGATGGCGCTCTCCCTGAACCTGGGTGGGCCTGAAGCTTAGCTGTTGGCTTTAAGATGTGCCAGTGAGGTCTGTTGTCACCACACACTGGCTGTGTGGCCTTGAGTGGGGCTCTTTCCCTCTCTGGGCCTCAAACACAGACAGTGTAATGCTACCGATTAAAGCTGTTTATAGCTTCCAAAGCCTTTGCCAGATTCCATCACCCGTTTAGACCCAAAAAGAGGGCTAGAGACCCACCCGCCTCAGAGAGTGACATGACCTGTGTGGGAGGCTTTGCAGTGGCGATGCAAGCAGTGTTTTTATCCATTTATTCCTTCATCCAGTCAACAAATGTTTATTGAGCCCCAGCCGTGGCCTACACACAGAGGCAGGGACTGAGCAGAGCAATGACAGCCAAGGTCCCTGCCCTTTGGGGCTGCAAACCATTCTCAGTCTGGTCAGCCAGGGCAGACTGATGCTTCGGAGGTAGGATGGGATTACAGATGTAATGAGAGTTTGGAGGAGAGGCTGAGGAATGCAGCCTCCGAGGGTGGGCAGCCCTCCCCGAGAC
The DNA here is from genome assembly GCF_006229205.1 of Suricata suricatta. Taxonomy (NCBI): domain Eukaryota; kingdom Metazoa; phylum Chordata; class Mammalia; order Carnivora; family Herpestidae; genus Suricata; species Suricata suricatta. The sequence continues at coordinate 106,830,426 of NC_043705.1, read as the reverse complement.
CTGTCAACAGACCTGAAGGATAAGTGTGGTCAGAAAGGGACAAGAGACAGGGTAAGGACAACAGGGCTCTAGGCAGGTGCAGCAGCCCCGGCCAAGGCCCTGGAGTGAGGAAGTGCTTGGGCCCTGCCCTGTCTTAGTACTTGAAGGAGGGCCAGCATGGCTGGGGTATATGGTGGGGAGACACTGAAAGGAGGTTGCTGAGGCCTGTGGGTGCAGGGGCAGCGGGACTGGTCATGCAGGGCCGGGAGCCTGCCAAGGGGCCTGAGGCCCATCCTGGGAAGGAGGAGTGCTTCCCAGTGCTGGTCGGGGAGGGTGGTCTTGCCTTCTGTCTTCTTTCCCCTGGATGTGCCCCCTGCCGGAGCTGCTGTGCCCTGAAGGCCTCCACCAGCCGCTTTACTCAACAACTGAGTGCACAGTGCTCAGGCCGGCTCTCATCCCCTCAGTCTGATGCCTCAGCCTGATGCCTCCTGCCTTCCACGGGGTTCTGATGGTCCATCAGGTCTCAGGTGCAGGCTGGTGAGGGCACGTTCTTAGCTACTCACTCCAGTCGAGTGCCTCTGTTCAGGCTAATTCTTATTCCCCTTTATTCCTGTGGGAGCCTGTGGACCCAAGGAGGTCTGGCTGAATGGAGGCCTGTCCCTGGACTGACCACCACCGCCTGTCACTGCTGCCTGTCCCCTGCCCCATACCAAGCACCACCTTCCAATCCCAAAGCCCCTCAGGGCCAAAGTAGGAGGAGTCAGGTGGCCTGTGGTCTGAGCCCAGCTCTGCTAAATGCTCTTGGACACATCCCTGCTGCTCTCTGGGCCTCAACTTCTCCATCTGTATTAGAGGGAAATACTCTAGTTTTCTGTGCTCAGGGTACAGCCCGTGGATGCAACATCAGCATCCCTCTGAAGTTTCTTAGAAATGCACTCTCAGGCTTCAGTCTAGACCTCCTAAATCTGAATCTGCATTTTAACTGCACCCCTGAGCAATTACATTAGATGTATATTAAAGTTTGGGAGGCACTGTTGTAGGTCAGTCACTTTTGAACTTAAAGTTTTTTAAAATTAGGGGCACCTGGACAGCTCAGTTGTGTCTGCTTTCAGCTCAGGTCATGATCTCATGGTCCATGAGTTCTAGCCCCACGTCAGGCTCTATGCTGATGGATCAGAGCCTGGACAGATTCTGTGTCTTCCTCTCTTTCTGACCCTCCCCTGCTTGCACTCTGTCTCTCTCTCTCTCAAAAATGAACATTAAACATAAAAAAAAATTTTTTAAATTAAAAGTTATAGAGTCTTCTTTTCTCTCTGAAGTTTTACATAGGAAACCACCCATAAGAGAGGAACCACCCACGCTGTTTATTCACATGAATAGGGAGGGGAGGAGCGTGGAGGGGTGGCTGAGGCCTGGGCGAATTAGGATGGGCATCAGAAGGGAGGAGGAAGAGAACAGGAAGGGGGGGGGTTGGTGTTCTTCCTTATCCCTGGACAGCTCCTGACCAGGTACCTCTAAGAGCCTTTCCCACTCTGACCTCCAGAGCCCTTTGTCATGGATTTGGAAAGATGGGCTCGGAAGCAGGGTACTTGACCATCCACAGCCTGGTGACGTCTTTCCCTGCTTGTCCCCATCTTGGTGTCCTGTTCCCTTCCCTGTGGAATTCCTGAAAGGGTAGCCACTGCTATTCTTAGCAAGACAGGGTAGTGAGGAGAGAACATGCTAGTGCATTATTTGTGCCTCTGAGTCAACAGGATTACATTCAGGGCTCCAGGAACACTGCCCTCCCCGGATGGGAGGGATCTGCCTTGGCAGATGTGGCGGGGGGCGCTTTCCATGACCCACAACCCATCCCTTCTGGCCCTGACCCCCAGGCTGGGAGATGGGTCATGAAATAGAATGGTAAGCCAGGACGAGGGCTGAGTTGCTTTGGAGATGACCTCATCTCATCTCCACAGTCATTCAGCACACGTTTACTGAGCACGTAGCACACGCAGTAGGTGCAGGCGCACTGACAAATGCAGTAGAATCCCTGCCCTCCAGCAGCTCACGCTTTAGCCTGTGAGCTAATGGTGTTCTGTCTTCACAGGACCCTCTGTGCCAGGCCTCAACCTGGGTGCTTGGCACAGAGGAGCCACCCTGCAGGGCAGGAGTTAGGAGACCTCTTTACAAAGGAGAAAACACAGCACTTAGAAGACCCGCTCAAAGTAGTGATCTGCTCAGCCGGGAGTTGGACTGGGGCTGACTGGAACAGAAGGCCCACATCGGGCCAAATGGCCGCATGTAACGTTATGGCTTTGGAAAGCCCCCTGCCCTGCCCAGGGAGAGGAACATGACGGCTAGAAGGAACTTAACTATTTGAGGCTGTCCTATTCTCAGTGACCCCTGAGCAGTCATGGGTCATGTGTGTCCAGAGTGGAAGGGCAGAGGTACATTGTGAGCCGGAAGTCAGAACCATCTGGAATGAGGAATAAGGCCCCAGGGTGGCATCTCTCATGAGGCTGAGCCGAGGTCTGTGGTTGGGAGCTGAAGATCTGCATTCTGGGAGATCCTGGCCAGGCCCCTTGGTCTCTCTCTGCCTCAGTTGTCTAATCTATAAAATAGTGTAACAATTCCTGTTCTGCTTCTGTCTCTGATGGCTGGGAAGGTGCTGGTGGAACTTTAAGAGTGTGCGTATTCAATGGATGGCATATAAGTCTGTAAATAAATGTATTTTCTTTAGTGTACTTTTTGTTAATATTACGGGGTCTTACTATATACCAAACTGTCTTCCAAGCATTTTCCCATAGGTCAATTCTCTTACCTAAACGTGTTTATAAAATCACAAACAGTGGGTCCCCAACGTGCTTTGCTTCAGCACCCCTCAAGGAGACTGTTAACGTGGATATCTGTGGTCTGGGTCTGGGGTGGAGCCCAGGAATGTGCACTTGGGATACACTTCCTGAGGGATCCTATAGCGCTTGCAGGTATCTGGGCCGGACGTGCAGGAGGGCGCATGATGGGTTGGGTTGGAGACCAGACTGACACTAAAAGCCAGACCTCCAGCTCCCAGTCTGGCCCTTTATTCCTATTCTTCAGCTGCCCCTTTCCGCTGCCCCAAGCAACCTCAAGGGAGGAATCCAGGGCCAAGGACTGTGACAGGCAATGGTGCTGGGAGCAGCTGGGAGCATTTACAGTGCCACCAGAGGCATTTCACATGGCTTGTCCATTTAATTGCAGTATGGAGAGAAGAGGGGACGTTCTTCATGGTGACAAAATCCACTGGCACATTTGAGTATCAGGTGGTAGATTTTAACGTGTCCCTAGAAAGAGGAAACCTTGCCTGAGTTGCAGGCCGGCCGGAGAAGTAAATTTGAAGCCATGCCAGCAGCACACTTAACACTCTACAGTAGCATGTGCCCTCCGGGCAGCGTTATCTGGTGGCCCAGTTATGTGGAGACAGGACGGGCTGGTGAGAGAGAGATGCGTGGGCCCTCCCGACAAGGCGACAAGGCGTATGCCGCTGCGTGCCCCACCTCCCCATTACGTGTGCCGTCCTCAAACCTGCCAGGTGCGCGCCTGCCTCAGGACCTTAACACCAGCTGTTCCCTCGGCCTGCTCTCTCTTCCTAGACATGCACATGCCTCACTCCCTCTCCTTCTTCTCTTCTTTACTCAGGCGTGATTTACTTCTCCATGACTTTGATTACAGTATTTACCTTTGCAAACCACTCCCCACCCCGCGCTGTCCCCCCTGCTTTATTTCTTTGCATAACAACTTGTTACAGTTATATAGCCGACTTACTTGTATAGCTACTCATGTACTTATTATCTTGCTCCCGTACGAGACTGCAAACAGGGATCCCGGTTACTCTTCTTGGCGGGAACAGTGCCTGGCCCTTAGTTGGTGTGCAGTAAATACCTGTTGAATGAATGAGTCCATGCACTACCTGTACTTACTTCCTTTAAACTATCTAGCTCTCATGACCAAAATATCTACTTTTACCTCTCCCTAAGCAGCACTACGCCTTTCACACAGTTGATGTGTTCATTATACTCCTTGGCCAACACACATGTGAAATCTGTGTAACTATTGACATAACTATTAAGATTTCAGATATCAGGGTACTGTTTAGATCCTTCTGCTGCCACCGGGGGCCTGGGGGCACCGTTCTCTGGGAATTGCTGTTCCAGTCCAATCCCTTCTTGGAACACACAGACAATCTAAAGCCCAAAGAGGGTCAGGAACTGGTCCAGTGTCTTACCCAAACTGTGACAGGACAGATACTGGGACCAAACCTCCTGGGCTCTAGTCTTTAAACTGCCTTTGTAGTTTGAGGGACAAGGGGAGGGCAGCGCTGGGTGAGCCAGCCTCTCCTCTGGCAGCAGACCGCTCCTGCTGGAGGGCAGCCAGACAGGCCTGGTGGTGGGTGAATGGCATAGTGGGCCAGGGCAGGGGCAGCAGCCTCCAGCACTCCCAGGGCCACGGCACCCTCCTGGTTGTGGGGCTGTGGGGGAGCACAGAGAGGTGGGGGCAGCCTTGGCTGCACGTTCCCTCCTAGGATACTTGGATCTGGGGGCCGCTCCAGGGTGGCCTGGACACTTGCATCTAGCAAGAGGCAGGCCTGGGATTCAAACCCGGTTCTCTCTGCTACAGCCCCTTAGCTAGAGACTGACACCGGGGTGCCCTTGCAGACAGGGTGCTGGGGGAAGAGGGGGGTGAGAGCGAGGGCAAGCTGGGCTGTGTGTGACTGTGAGCAGAATAGCGAGACCGGGCCCAGAGAGGGCTGGAGAAGGGAGGAAGAGAGACAGACAGACAGAGCCTGAGCCTATCAGAGTATTCGCAGGTGGGTTTGTGCAACAAGGCTGAGGTTAAATGCCCCTCAGGGGTGCACAGTGCTTTATACTGCAGGAATCATTTCTGCAGCCCATGTACTCAGCAGCGAGTCTGATATCATCATTATACTTGTTTTCCTGACGAAGAAGCTGAGACACAGAGAGGTGGGGTGATTTACTAAAAGTGACCGGCAAGTGGTATGGGACGCCTGGCCACACAGGGTGTGGGAGGAGCACAGGCCGCACCTCTGGCTGGACTTGGCAAAGGAAGGCCTTCTGGGAAGGGCAGGCAGGCTGGACGGCTGTGGGAGCGAGAGGCAGGAGCCCAGGCCTCACAGCACTCAGGGGCCAAAGAACCGTGGGGATTCGCAAAAACCTTTCTGAGCCTCAGTTTCTTCATCCATCAAATGGGTTTAATGGCACCCCCAGGCCACAGCTTGCAAAGAGAAAATAACACAACATAATCACATAATGATGACACTTAAACCGGATACCTGGAAGGGAAGAAGTGCCCAGTAAACAGCAACCTGAGTGATAAAAGCCAAGGGCGCCCTGCCCTGACAAGTTTGCCCCCGACGGTCACCTGCCCCGACTCAGGGATTCCCAGAGCCTTCTTTGGCAGGTGAGGGCAAGCCTGGGACCTGAGAGGGTTGGCACGGCACAGGAGGCCGCCGGGGGGCGGGGGAGTGGGGGAGCAGCCTCCGGAGGACAGGTAGCCTCTGGGAGGCTGGGAGGCGGACAGGCGTCCTCCAGGGGACAGGCGGCGGGTTCCTTGAGGCCAGGCTCCCTTCTTTGCGTCTCCACCACAGAACCCTGCCGTCATTATCATTCCTCCTGCGTTCCTTCTCCGGGGCTATTTATTTTTCTGTGAGGAAGGAATGTGGGGAATTTACCACAGGGCGCTGGCCTTCACTTTCTCTGCAGCGGCCTCCTCTGTAAGAGGGAAGCAGCCCAGACAGATGGCCCTGGACGCCCAGGCAGAGGCGGAGGGGTCCCGCCGACTCTGAGGCCCGAGGCCCCCGGGGGCCAAGTTGTACGGTGCCTCCGCTCCCTGGGCATGCGCCCTGTGATGTGCACAGTTCCCGAGCAACTCTTCCCGGGACCGCCCCACTTCCTTTCCAGTTGGTCTTGACCTGGGGTAGGCCCGTTGCTTTGAATGCCTCCACAGCTCCATCTTTCAAAGACGCAGGACATGTGCCACCGCCTCCGAGAAGCCTTCCTGGATTCCTTCCTCCTAATCAATCTTTTAGGCTCTATATTCTCTCAGCACTTAATGGAATATTGTGCCTCTTAGATGTAATGCTGCGATTTGTGGTTTCATCTCCCTCTTCGCCCGCAGAGGTGTGGCTCCCGCCCTCCTTCCTTCTCCTCACTTCTTCCAGGATCCAAGAAGATCTTCCAGGATCTTCTAGAATCTGAGATCTAGATGAATCTAGACGCTGTCTCCCAGGATGAATGGTGGGGCGAACTGGGAAGGTGATTTGGACTGTGGGAGGGATCATCCTTCAGTCACTTATTTCCTCAACACTTACTGCACCCCTCCAAGTGCCGGCCTCCGCTGAGCGTGGGGGCCTTCAGACAGGATTGAGGCCTCTCTGGCCCCCGCTAGCTACAGGGCCAAGAGAAAGGGCTGCATCCCGAGGGAGGACCCAGTGTGCCAGGCCCTGGGCTGGGTGCTGGGTGCTGGAGACCAGGGATGGCCTATGCCCCACCCCCTGCCCACACCCTTGGCATAGGCCACTTAGGGGAAACCACCCCACCCCCACCCCTGGCTCACTACCTTTGTTTCCTGGATTAAACATTTTCTCTGGAAGGGCAGGGTGTGGCAGGTCTTTCTGTACTCCCAAGGTTCCCGGGCCGGGATGGTGGAGGCTGGGGCAACAGGAGAGGGCTGGGCCGGGCAGGCCTGGCTTACTTTGCCAGGGCTGGACTGGGAGGTGGGGGCCTGAGTCTGAGGTGGTTTCTCTGTGAACCAGTCTCTTCTGGTCTGCTGTGCACCTGGGGCTGGGCCTGCCTCTCTCTGGGTCGCCATTTCCAAAGCCCTAAAACTCTGATTGTAGATACGCGGGCAGGACAGAGGTGGTGGCTCCTGGTCCTCAGCTGAGGACCCCTCAGCAGAAGTCTGGCAATGAGCAGTGCTTGTCGCCTAAAGGGAAGGCTGCCAGCTAGGGCCCACGCAGACTTGAGAGCCCTCTTCTTAAGCTCCCCCCAACCTAGCCCCCCTGTGCTGCCTGATCCCAACCCGTTTCCAGCAGGGAGATATTAGGAGTTGGCCTGGGCCTGCTCCCCTCAGGCCTGGGGTCCTGAGCTTTCTGTGACACCCTTCTGCTCTGAGGCCCCAGGGCCAGCTTGAGCAGATCTGTAGCACTGATCTAGGAGGCTGGATGGATTGGTGAGGGCTTCCTGGAGGAAGTGGCAGCTGGGCTGGGCCTGGAACCAGGAGTGGGGAAAACAGTGCTCTGTAGGCAGAGCTCTTTGGAAGGAGGGGCACAGGCTTGGGATCAGACTCCCAGCTCCAAGTCTGCTCTGCCTGCCCCTTGCTGGCTGTGAGACCTGGGGTGAGTGCTCTAATATTGTGGGTCTCATTTTCTTCAACAGAGGTCAGGGAGCCTCCCTTCTGAGTTGCTCTGAAGATTCGATGAGAAAATACTGCTAAGCCCTTAGCTTAGCAGCGTCTGGTGTTCCTCACACGCTGGCTATTGTCATCCTCGTTGACTCAGTCATTATTCTGCAAGCATTCGTGGAAAGTACAGGGAGACAAGGGGGTAACACAGAAGTGAGGCAGTTGAGGCCTCTGCTGTGCCCTGGAGGCTCTTGCAGTGAGGGGGGGTGGGGTGTTGAAGGAAGGTGGGGGGTGGGGAACAAAACCTAGACCGTGACTGCTGCAAAGCAAGGCCTTGGGAGGAGGCAACCTGGTGGGCCCTGGACTGGGCCCTGGGATACGCCGTTTGATTCTAACTTTGCCTCTGCCTAGCTATGCCTCCTCGAACAAGTCACTTCACCCCTCTGAGCCCGTTTCTTCTCTAACATGGGATGAGGGTGCCGTGGACCTCAGGGTTGCTGTAAATGAAGCACGGACCCAGTGTTTGGTGAGCCCACGCTGAAGAATAATTCTCACTCCTATGAATAATATGCAGAGCGAGGAGGTTATCAGGCGGTGCCACATTGGGGGATGAGGGGAGGCTTTTGGGGGGAGCAGTGGCAATCGAGGGAGGTGGGAGGCTGGGGCACGTAGGAAGGATGTGAGACAGAAGGGGGCCTGCAGAGGGGTTGGGGCAGGAACTCACAGGGTGGGCATGGGAACCCAGGGCCATTGGATTTTCTCTGGCCGTTGCTGAGGGCACAGAGAGCAGGTTAGCAAGCTCTCAGGCAAGATCCAGAGTCGGGGGCCCTGAATGCCAGGATGAGGACTGGCTGTTTGATCCTCCACATCCTGGGGAGGCAGGAGAGAGAAGTGAGTGAAGCCAGGCAGAGGAAGATGAATCTGGCAGCATGGGGCGGGTAGATCGGCGGAGGAGAGGCTGGGGGTGGAAAGGCCATTTAAAAAGCTGTTGCAAAATCGGTTTTCCTGATAAAGAGCTGGGCTGAGTCATCTGTGGAGGAGAGAAGTCACATCCAGCTTCTCCGTTGCCTTCGATGTGGGATTTTCCTCTCTTTGTCAGCGAGGCAATTGGCTGCCTTTCCCGGAGGCTTTGAGAACCGAGGCCGGCTCGGCATCCAGGGCTGGGCTGCCGAGAGGACCCAGCTGGAGTGAGTAAGATGAGCCCTCGGAGGTGTCCTTGTGGTCTGGGGTGTGTGACTTAGGGCATATGGCATCCGTCTCTGATCTCAGTTCCCCTCCGGGCATCAAGAAAAGAGGCATGAGATGACTTCTCCCAGTCTGTCAGTGGCAAGGCAGGAGCTTAGGTCTGGGACTCCCATCCCTATTCATATGCATCTCTCATGTCCTGGCAGTCCTCCTCACCTTAGTATGAATTATTCTCCTCCTGAGAGGAGGGCTGGCAGTCTGCCGCAGTTCAGTCAGGTTGCACTCTCTGGGACTTTGGCGTGGATGGAGAGCTCCTGAGGGAAGAGCGGCTGCGTCATTTCCTCCTTTCAGCCGGGAGGATATGGGGCAGGGGCTGGCAAGGCAGTGAGGCCATTACTCAGGCCCAGTTCATCTTCCTGCCCCCAGCTGAGCCAGAGGTTGTGCAGCCAGCCGTCGGTTCCTTCCTGACCCCGGCAGGGGGGCCGTTTACCCAGCCTGTTTACCTGTCCCAGTGCCAAGACTCCCAGGCGGCCACAATGGGCTGCCTCTAGCCAGTCTCTATTCCCACCTCTGGCTCCCTGTCCCACTCCACCCTGCTTGGGGCCTGGATATTCCCATTGACGGCAGCCGTGTGAAGAAGCATTTCCTTGAATTCTCTCGCTGTCCTGACCTTCTGCTCTGGCCTCCCTTCCCTTGGCCCACCTCCTTCCTTCAGATTCTCTGTCCAGACAGGCCTGATGGTCAGCAGACCAGGCAACTGCCTACAGAGGTGACAGCGGTGGGAGAAAGGGTTTATCCCTGCCTGAGCACAACTGGCACTTGGGTCTCCTGACTCCCAATACCATGCTGTGTTCACTCCACTGGCTTTTCATCTCCTAGCAGTCATTTCTACCTTAGTAAGAATGTGTTGTCTTGGCTCTTCTCTCTGAGAGGCAGAAGGGAGAGAAGGCCTGGTTTGTTCTAGGCCACGGAGAGTGGAGAGGACTTCTGGGGATGTTGATCATGAGGTGAAGAAACAGGCAGTTCTGCAGACCACTCTCCAAGAGCACCAAAGTCTGGGTCTGAAAGGCAGAACGATTAAGAAATGAGACTCTGCAACCAGACTTTGAGTTTTGGTTAGAAAGATCCCAGCTCTGCTACTTCCAAGTTATATGGCCTTCAGCAGGTCTCTGAGCTCCAGTTTCATCTGCAAACTGGGGAGAATGTTAGCGCTTACCCCTCGGAGTTTGCAGGGAGAATCAAATAGGATAATGCATGTAAGGGTGCAGCGCAAGCCCCGGGGCTATAGTGAGGGCTGCATGATCACAGCAGCCACTGTAGCCCTCATTCTAACAGCTGCACCTGGGGCTTCTGGTGCCCCAACACTTAGGGACTTACCCCTGTTGGACCCAGGTCTCCTGACCCTGGACAGCTGTTCCTTGGGTCTGCCCTCCCCCCTTCTACTCCTGAAGGCCTGTCTTCAGAGCTTCTGATCCAATGTCCAGAGTAGGTCTCTCAAGAGCCAGCACCCCAACCCGAGAAGAGAGGGTGTATGGCTGGCACAGGTTGCAGCCAGGCAGATGGGGGGCTTGGCAAGGTAATCTGTGCCCTATGGCCCTTAGCCAGCACTGTCTTGGACCTGCCTGGCGGGGGCATGGCCGGGGGCAACAATCCTGCATCTGGGGAATGTTCCACGGACCTGCCTTCCCTGGTGCCCTGCAAGTGGGAGGCTCTGGGGTGCCTGTGGCTGGCCCAGCCCCCTTCCCGTGGCTTTGTTTGTGCAGGGTGGCAGAAATCGCCTGGATTGCTGGCAGGGTCTTGCCCAAGCCTCCTGCCAGATTCCTTTTCTGTGGAGTCACCACGGGCTGGGGGCGGGGGCATCAGACCTTCCTTGGAGGCTGGGCTCTCTCACCCCTTGGCCTTCTCTGCTGCCCTCCTCTTGCCCCAGACAGCAGCGAGGGGGAAGTCCTGAGCCCAGCCGGGGGTCAGTGGACCGGGTCCTGGCCCCAGCCTACTCTTCCTTCTCCCCTTTCCCTCTCGAAGCCCCCCAAGGCCAGCTTATCCCCGAGGGCCCTTCATGGTCTGACATTTGAGCATTTTCTAAACCTGGGGCCTTTACAGCCAATCTGGGAATAAGATGGAAGCAGAGAAGTAAAGAGAAACACAGGGACATTGGGAGGTCTGGATTATTCAGACGCGGAAGCACTTTCCGGGAGCCTCTGTGGGAACCTGTGGGCCAGAAAGCTCGCAGAGCCACTACTTTTTGGCCATGTGACCTTGGGCAACTCACTTTACATCTCTAGCCTTGGTTTTCTCATCAGTAAAAAGTGGGTAATCGTGGTTGATGCTTCGCAGCGTTGTTATGGAAATTAAATAATACGTATAATCAACATTAGCAATTGTGTCATAAGACACGTTGTTGGGGCTCTGGATGTATACCCTGATCACCCCCCAGAGGGATGTGATTTGTGTCTGTGAATCTCTGCAGGGCTGTCAGGTTGGAAGGAAAAAGCGTTTTGTCTGCAGCAGTAGGGGACAGAACCGTGTCCAGGGGCTGGGAGTTAATGTAAGGAGCATTAGTTAGTGGAAGGCCCCTCTCCAGGGTAGTGACTCCTTGTCGGAGGAGTGTGTACACAGAAACTTGGAACTCAAGGGCGTGGTTTGGGGGACACAGGAATTATGTGGGCAGTTGGACCTAGTGACGGCCATTGCTGAGATTCTGAGGTTCTGCAATTTGGGACAATCATCCCTCCCTCCCCATAACTCTGGAATCCCCTGCTGAGTGACCTGAAGAGAGTCAGGCTCCCTCTCAGGATCCTGGTCTGTGGAGTGAATCTCCTTGGCTAGAAAAATCTCTGACCCCTTCCAGGGAGTAGAGAAGGGTCACCAATGAGCAGCTTCTCCCAGGGAGCTGAGCCCTCTTGCCCTGTCCGCTGGGCTTGGTGACAGTGAGCAGTGCTGGCATTCGTGACCTCACCGTAGCCTCCCGGCCTGAACGTCAGTGCTTTATCACTTCTTCTCAGTCCAGGAAGCGGGCTCCGAGAGGTGTGGTAACTTGCCAAGGTCTCACAAGTAACAAATGGCAGGGCCAGGACTTGGACCAGGAGTCCTGGTCTCTAAGCAGAACAGAGGAGATGGACATTGCTTGAGCCAAGCGGCCTCTCAGGGTCTCAGCTGTGCAGCTGACTCACCCCTACCTATGAGCCTTGCGCCCAGGGCAGCAGCTTGGCCACACCTGCAGCTCCCTCATCTTTTATGTATGGCGTGGTCCAGGTAGGAGAGGAGCCCTACCAGAAGGGGGCAGGTGTTAGGGGCACGTGGGGCTGCCTGGACTGGTGGACACGGTGGGGGGGGGGGGCGGGGGGGGGAGGGAGCTAGATCCTGATGGGAGGTAGGAAGGAGGTTGGAGCCAGAGAACCTCTGTGGCTATTCTGCTCCATGTGGACCCCTTTGCTGACCCTAGTGTGAGCTCTACTCCATGCCTTTACTCCCTGGACCTCAGTTTCCTCACCTCTACAATGGGAATGGTGGTCAAATAACTCCTCTGGAATGGCCCTTCCAGCTCTGGGAGTCCATGAATTCTGAGCCTCACTGGCAGGATGCCTAGAAAGATTGTCCCTAGAGACCAAGTCAGCATGTCATGGCCAGTGCTAATGAGGGCATGGTAGGAGGGAGGGCAGGGTCAGATTCCTCAAGAAGTAATTAGCTTTCCACAGTAGGGAGGGATGGGGGAGGATGACCAGAGAGGAATTTTCCCAGCCACTGACCGAGCTGGTCACCGTGGCTCCAGGCTATTGCATCCATCTGTCCACTGGTCCATTTGTTCATTCATTGTTCAATAAGCATAAGTTGAGCACCAACGGTGTGCCACCTGGGCTCTGGGGCTATAAAGAGAAATGCTTGCCTACAACGAACTTACAGATTAACAGGGGTCTGACCTCAGCCTGATCGCCGACCTCAGGCCCCGGACTCCAGCCCTAGATGGAACCTGACCCTCCACTGACTCTGTCTCTGATAGTGGCTTCCTACAAGGTACCAAAGGGACCAGTTGGGACAAGCAGGCATCCTGAGCATGGGTTTTGAGCCCAGAGGGAACTGGTTCTCACTCTCGTCTAGCCACTCCTCTCCGTGTGACCGTGGGTGAGTTGCATACACAGCCTCTGGACCTCATCTTCCACTTCTGTAAAACAGGGGCAAGTAACGTTTGTCTCCTCGTGTTCTTGTGAGGGCAAAACCAACTAATGCAAGGTTGCAGTGCAGTGGCTGCTGAAATTAGCCCATGTATTCCATTTATGATATTAACATACGAGAATTTAAAAATGATTATGTAAATAAAAATGGGAAGAAACTGTGAGAAGAAACGAGCAACAGCAGTTACCTGATTTGTGGTGTGGATGCCCAGGGGCGGAGGAACATTTTTTACTGAACACTTTTTTGTTTTTCTAAATTTTTAGACCATTTGAACGTATTACTTATTCTAAAACGAGGAAGTGTTAGTGTTAGCAAATGACTCTACTGTGAAAGTGTAAAGACCCCTAAGACAGTCACATAGAAAATGTCCTGGGGGTTCATTTATGCACTCAATAAAGTCTACCGAGTGCTCGCTTTATGCCAGGCACTATTCTAGGGGCGAGGGATTGAATGATGACCAGGTCAAGCAAGGTCACTGCCCCCTTAGAGCTTATGTTCTAGGTGGGGAGACTGATGATACACAAGGAAATGTTATAAAGAAGATAATTCCAAATGATGGTGAATGCCATGAAGACAATAAGACAAAGAGATGGTCTAGGAGAGGGGGGAGCTGATTAGAGATGAAGACCCCTCCAGAGAGGGACCATTCAGGAGAGCAAGCAAGGAACCAGCATGGAATACCATCTGGGAAAAGATCATTCCAAGCAGAGAAAAGAGCAAGTGCAAAGGTCCTGGGGCAGGAACAATCTTGGCATTTCCAAGGGACTGAACGAACGCCAGCAGGGCAGAGCCTAGTGAGTGGAGAAGGGTGGTAGAGAATGAGTCAGGGATGTGGTGGAGCCTTTACTGCCAGGGTGAGGTGTTCTTGCTGAACTTAAGAAAGTACAATACCAACAACCTTCAGGGGAAGCCAAATGAGGGGCCGGTTCATCGTAAAGGGTCACCAGGAGCGGTTTTTACATGGGGCGTGGCATTTGAGGTGGGCCATGATTGTCGGGTCGGGGATCTTTATGAGGAGAGGGGATTCCAGGAAACCGCGAGTAAATATCAAACTCCAGAGGAAACGATCATCTGTTGGAGGAGCATGGTGGCCATCTGTCTGTCTCTCTCTCCATGTGCTAACTGGATCTCTGTCCCTCTCTACAGCACTGGGCCACAGCACGAGCCCCACTGAGAAGGATCTGAAAGAGGCCAAGGCCCGCAGCCAGCAGATCGCGGCGCAGCTGACCACCCCGCCCAGCTCCAACTCCCCAGGCGTCAGGCTCTTCAACAGGCGCCGACAGAGGGTGAACCAGTTCACCTTGGAGAACCTGGGCCAGAGGGAACGGAGGCCCAGCCAGGAGTCCCTCAGAGCGCCCCCTGCTAGCAGCCCAGGCTATGCCTTGGGGCTTGGCCTGAGTCCCACCTCACTCCCTGAGCCAGGTCCTCCAAGGAACACCGACAGCCAGAGCCCTGACATAGGGGTCCCTGCCCACAGCATGGAGGGGTGCTCAGAGAAAGCCAGCTTGCTGCGGCACCTGGAGAAGGTGGCCAGTGAGGAGGAGGAGGTACCCCTGGTGGTTTATTTGAAGGAGAACGCGGCCCTGCTAACGGCCAATGGGCTGCACCTCTCCCAGAACCGAGACGCCCAGCAGACCCCACCAAGCCCACCTACGGCGGAGGTCCACAGCCCAGCTGTGGACGTCAACCAAAACCTTTCCTCACTCAGTGCCACCCCCAACACACCAGCCTCTAACAGCAGCCATAGCCTGCCAAACGCAGATGTCAACCAGAACCCACCGGCAGCTGTCACCCCGCAGAGCCTGCCGCTTTCAAACAGCCAGCAGCCCTCCGAAACACAGCTCCCTCCCGATGGCATGGCATCAGAGGCCAAACCCAGCCCCCCGTGTGCCGGCGGGCAGCCCCCAGCACCGGCCGCAGAGGTGAAATGCAGCACACTCCTCATTGATAAGGTGTCAGCCCCACCTTCCACCTCCACCGCCTTCTCCAGAGAAACCACCCCCATCTCCAGCTCTGGGACCCCAGCTCCAGATTTCATGTCCAGCTCCCTGCTCCTCGATGTGCAGCCCAGTGTCCCAGCAGTGTCAGCAGAGCCTGAGACATCTGCATGGGCAGCCCCGCCCCCGGCCACCAAGCTCTACAGTGAGGTCCACTTCACACTGGCCAAGCCCCCATCAGTGGTGAACAGGACCGCCAGGCCCTTTGGGATCCAGACCCCAGGGAGCACCAGCCAGATGGAACGGAGCCCTATGGTAGAGAGACGACATCTTGGGGAGAAGGCCCCGGCTTCCCAGCCCCCAAGCATGGCAGACAGGAGCCCTCGGCCACAGAGACACATGATGTCCCACAGCCCCATGGTGGAGAGGAGGCCCATGGCACAGCGAAGCCCTGCTTTGGAGAGGCGCCCCTTGGGGAACTTCACCCCACCCCCCACCTATGCTGAAACCTTGTCCACGGCCCCCCCGGCTTCCCGGGTGAGGTCTCCCCCATCCTACTCTGCCCTGTACCCCAGCTCCGACCCCAAGCCCTCTCATCTGAAGGGCCAGGCAGCTCCTGCCAGCAAGACGGGCATCTTGGAGGAGTCGATGGCCCGCAGGGGCAGCCGGAAATCCATGTTCACCTTTGTAGAGAAGCCCAAGGTGACCCCGAATCCAGACCTGCTGGATCTGGTACAGACGGCGGATGAGAAGCGGAGGCAGAGGGACCAGGGCGAGGTGGGTGTGGAGGAGGAGCCCTTTGCCCTGGGGGCCGAGGCCTCCAACTTCCAGCAGGAGCCAGCACCCCGGGACAGGGTCAGCCCGGGGGCGGCTGAGGAGGTCCTCCCAGAGTGGGCCTCATGCCTCAAGTCGCCGCGCATCCAGGCCAAGCCGAAGCCCAAACCCAACCAGAACCTGTCCGAGGCCTCTGGGAAGGGGGCTGAGCTCTATGCCCGCCGCCAGTCCCGGATGGAGAAGTATGTCATCGAGTCCTCAGGCCACACCGAGCTGGCCCGCTGCCCTTCACCCACCATGTCCCTGCCTTCATCCTGGAAGTATCCCACCAATGCTCCAGGTGGCTTCCGAGTGGCATCCCGGAGCCCAGCTCGGACCCCACCCGCCTCCCTCTACCACGGCTACCTGCCCGAGAATGGGGTCCTGCGCCCCGAGCCCACCAAGCAGCCGGCCTACCAGCTGCGCCCGTCACTCTTCGCCCTCTCGCCCATCAAGGAGCCTGTGAAGGCCTCTCCGAGAGCCGCCTCTCCGAGAGCTGCCTCGCCCGCCAAGCCAAGCTCCCTGGACCTGGTGCCCAGCCTGCCCAAGGCTCTCCCGACATCCCCGGCCCTGCCTCGACACTCCCGCTCCTCTCCGGGCTTCTACACCTCCCCAGGCCAGGACGGCCTCCAGCCCACGGCTGTGAGCCCTACCTACAGCAGTGATATCTCCCCCGTGTCACCCTCCAGGGCGTGGTCTCCCCGAGCCAAGCAGGCCCCCAGGCCCTCCTTCTCTACTCGGAATGCTGGGATCGAGGCTCAGGTGTGGAAGCCTTCCTTCTGCTTCAAGTAACGGGCCCTGCACGGATCCCACTGCCTGCCAGGGTCCCCTCTCCGAGGGCTGGATGGAGAGCAGATGTGGCTGGAAGTGGCACAGAGCTGAGGGTCAGGAGTAGGGGGACTCGGGGCTCAAAGGCTGATGCTGCCACCAGCTAGCTTTGTGACTTTGGGCAAGTCACCTCCCCTCTATGGGCTGCAGCTGCTCCTTCTCTGCCACAAGAGTCATTAGACTCCATGTCTGAAGGATCTGCAGTCCGATACCATATAGCGGGGAGGGTCCAGAGAGAGAACTCCCTTGGCAGGCCGACATGAGGCCGGGGGGCTTCCTCTGGCCTTGGTGCACTGTAGGGATGACAGCGTCTTGCTGGGGAATGGCCTACAAGGGGACCCTAACATGGGCTTCTGGAGCAAACAGAGCCTGCCAGTGCCTCTGTGCAACTAGCCAGCCAAGGGTCTGCCTCCTCAGCTACCCCGGCTCCTGGCGTCTTTCTGCCTGTCGCTGGCTTCCTACCTGCACAGGTCTGTCTCTTCCACCTCTGCCTTCCGGACACCGTCTCCTCTCCGCTGCTTGAGAGAGCTTCGCCTCGGGCTGCCACGTTGTCTCCTCCCGTGGGTTCTTCGGCTGGAGGAGGACTTAGCCTGCCGCTGCTATCTGGCGCTTTCCTTCCTGCCCCTCTGCTCACCTGCTCCCAAGCCCCCCACCCCCCCCAAACACCTGGCTCCGCTTGGAGGGGGCTAGCTAGAGCAGTTCACCCCATACCCCACCTGGCGTGTGAAGTCCAGGGAGTCCCTGAGAGAAGGGGAACCCCGTATAAGAATGTGCAGATGTGAGTGTGCAGTGAGAGAAGGCCCCCCCCACCCCTGCCGGCAATGTATCTATTGGCTAGTTTGGCTTCAACGGCAGCCAGGAGCTGCCCAACTGAAAGCAGCTATGGCTGTGCAGAGGAAGGGGCCCCAGAGGAGAGGCTAGAGAGGAGGGTCTGGTCCCATCTCAGCAGGCTCCCTTTCGTTGTATGAGGCTAGCCAAGTCACTTTCCCTTTCTGGGACTCAGTTTTCTAATTTATATAGCCAGGGCCCCCTTCCAGCTGTGACAGTCTTCAAGGATTGAGGGGATAGGCTGGTGCTTTGGGAGAAAGGCCTTGTAAGTGATAAGACAGTCCCCTGGGAAGAGAGGGGGAGAGAATGGGCTGTTGTCATAGAGCTGCTGGAGATGAGAGGTCTGTAAGGGCGTCCTGGGAGGGTGTGGCTGCAATGAACTGCTTCAGGAAGCCAGGGGACCAGAAGCCTAGGCTGGGATGACACAGGCTCAGGGTGGCCTAGAGACGGTAGCAACACGGTGAGGGATTGGGCAGGAGCCTAGCAGCTCAGTGGGACAGTGGAGGAGACCTTAAGGTTTTGACGAAAGGGCTGGCACTTAAGCAATCTGGATTCCACCAGATTAATTCCATGGGTATCTTTGGGTCTCAGTTTCCCCATCCCTTGAGGGTGCTGAGTCAGGTAGTGTGAGATCCTCACCACCTCCGACATCTTTGATGTGATGCAGCCCCCAAACCAGGCTCTGTTGGGGATGAGAGAATGCAGACGCAAGAGGCAGAATTCATATGGAAGCTTCCCAAGGCTGGGGGCTGAGCACCACCCACTTTCTCTTTCCCCAGCCCTATTTCTGGGCTCCCCAGCGGGGCGAGGGGTGGTGGAGGCGGTGCCAGTGCTGGGCTGAGCCTGCAGTTTTCGTGAGCTCTGGGCTTGTCTCCATGGCAACAGGGGGTGCCTTCCTAGTGAGTTCATTCTGCCCAGAACTTGGGGGCAGGCATGGGGGTGTCATAAGTGAGCTCAGCTTCTACGGATCAGGCCTCTCCCAGGACAAAGCGAAGCCCCTACCCTGGACCCCCACTCCCTTCCACCTCCCCACCCCCCCAGGGCTAGCAGTGGAAGAGCCCAGCCTCCATCCTGCAGCTCCTGCGGCCAGCCTGGCCGCGCTCTTCCCCCAACTTTGTTTTCCCTCCTGTTCTCAATACACTCAGCCTCAAATCTGTCTTGCTTCTTTCTTTCTTCCGCACTCCCTGGCTGGTGGTCAGGGCTCTCTCCTTCCTCCCTGATTCTGGCCTGGGAGGTAGGGTGGGATGACTCAGTGGCTCTGTGTGAATGTGAGGCGTGTCTCCGGGTGCTGCTTGAATCTGCTGTGTGTCTGGATCAGCCGTGGGTATAGATGTGTGACAGCCTGGAAGTGAGGGCTGCCTCTCTCTCTCCCTGGGTCAGCACTTAGGGAACCACAGTCCCATGGAAATCACATTCTTGTGTTTTCTCCTTCCTTCAGAGCTTGTCCAAAAAGGCTGTAGAGCATGGGGAAGACCCACAGCCCCTTACAGTCCCTGTTTGTGTGAGTTCTTTAAAACTGGAATTAAAAAAATTTTTTTAATGTTTATTTTTGAGAGAGACAGAGCATGAGTGGGGGAGGGGCAGAGAGAGGGAGACACAGAATCTGAAGCAGATGCCAAACTCTGAGCTGTCAGCACAGGACCCGACACAGGGCTCAAACTTATGAACTGTGAGATCATGACCTTAGCTGAAGTCAGACAATTAACCGACTGAGCCAGATGCCCCTAAAAGTGGAATTTAAATGCCTTTAGCCAGAGCTTATACTTTCTGGTTCCCTCAGGCCCCCTCCTCCTCTCCCTGTTAGCTAAATGTGGCAATACCCCATATTTGTCACCTCCTAGCTCCTGAAAATCGAGTGTCTGCCCCCAGTGGAGAGGAGCAAACTGCCATCAAGAGTCACACCTGAGTCCTTTTGTGACCTTAGACAACCCCTTCTCACCTCTGGGCCTTACTTTCCCTTCTGTCCAATGGAAGGATTGCAGAAGGCAACCTGGGAGCTAGCTCTGCTTGGTCCCCGATGGTTCCTGTCTGACTACTCTGTTCAAGCCTTCACCCCACACGCGTGCCCTGCGGTGGGGCTGGGGCTGGGTTAAGTGGGCGCTTCTCTCTGAATCTTCACCCATGTGCATTTCCAGGGAGTCCTGGCTTATATAATGCATGGAGAGCTTTGTCAGAAAGTGAACAGTCCTGATTTCTCACAGCTTTTTTGTATAGGGCACCCCACCTTCCCTCCAACCTCCCCTCACCCCCCTGCACATACAGACTCAGTACCCAGACAAGGCAGTTCCGATGAGGTCAGGTCTGGCCTTCCTCCAAATGGTGAGATGCTGCTTACCACTGCCCAACATTCCAACCCGGGCCTGGGAAGTCAGCCTAGGGGCACTTGCTGGTCCGAGCCTTCCCCTGTGGCCACCAAAGGCAGAGATAACCCTTAGAGATGTCAGCCAGGTATAAGTCTATCTGCCCTGGGCTGCCCTTCTCCTGGCTGCAGAGCCCTGGTCCTTTTGCCCAATTCTTGTTGATGGGCTGGGATCATGAACTCCTGGCCCCACTCCCCACAGCTGGGCTGACTGGAAGCTCCTGGGGATATGTCATAGACAGAGCAGCCCCCCATGTCTCCGGCTCACATGTGCACAACTGTGACTCTGGGAGTGAAAGGGGTGTATCCCACGCTGAGCTTTAACTTTCCAAACTGATGATTGGGGTCTTGCATGTCCCCAGGAGGTCCCTGAGAGCCCCTCCAGCATTACTATCCCGTGAAAACTCTCCTCTTCAGACCGTTGTACAACATTTTTCTTTAGGTTTAAGGGACCCCGGTCTGAGTCAGCCCATTTAGGAGCTGCTGCACTGTATGGAGAAAACATATATTTTATTACTTCCTTTTGATCAGGAGAAATTGGATTCTGATTGGATGAGAGGCTGATGAGCTTGGCTGTGGCTGATTAATGATTGGATGAAAGAATGGATCTTTTGAATGATTCTAGATTTTGACTGAATAGAAGATACTGAATAGACTGGCTAGTTCCGGACTCTGAGGAATGACTGCTGGTGAATTTGGGTTGAATGGAAGGCTGAGGGGACTAGTTTACTGCTGCAATCCGATTGGACGAAGAGTTGGATGATTTAGCAGATATAAGCTGGGCGTGGATTCCAAAGCCCGATCCAGTTCTTCCAACTGCTCAAGCGTGGTGTAGCTTTTGAATAGGAGGCCGTCAGCCACACACATTTCCTGGTGGGACAGAACACACCAGATGGTTTTTTTACACCTCTGAACTTCATTTCCATCCTTGTAAAATGGGTGTGATAATGCGAGCTACCTCATCAGTATGTCGTGAGGATCTGGTGAGAGATAAAGGATGACACTGAAACTTGTAGACTGGAAGGTCCTTAAATAGGTAGGAAACAGGTACAGTAGTATCTATAGCAGAGCAGTGCCTTATCTCCTCAGAGATGTTCACCAGCTTGGCCCTGCCGAATCCACATTCCCTACCCCGTGCTGACAAGAAGTCCAGTCAGGGGAGTGTGCTGTCTAGGGCAGAATGACCCAACTTCCTTTGGTGTTCCCATCTGTCAGTGGGAACTTCCTCTCTGCTCAGGGCAACCAAGGAAAAGTTAGGAGGTGGGCATGGCAACATGGCAAGGGGGTTGGGGCTAAGAGGGCCTTTCCCTAGTCTTTAATAATAATGATCAATATTTTTGTCTTAAAAACTTACAATAGATAATACAACCATATGTTTCAGAAACCTAATCTTACACAGAAAGTAATACATTAAAGCTTTATTCCCACCCCTGTGGCTGTGTCCCCTGCCCCAGCGGCCCCATTTCCCAACAGAGACCCATTTTGGTTAGTTTCATGAGTATCCTTCCAGCATTTCTTTAAGGTAAATAACATCCACTGAACCCTCACACTCCTCCAGGGCATCTTCCAAGACATGTAACATTCTTTTACATGAGTTATTTCGTTGAATCCTCACGACGACCCCATAGAGTACGTGCTGATAGTACACCCCCATTTTACAGAGGAGGAAACTGAAGCCCAAAGGCTTCCACTTGCTTCCCTTGCTGAAACAACTTGCCCAAGTTCATTCAGTAAGGAAAGGGCTCTGTCTCCAAAGCGAGCGCTCTGAACCGCTGGTCACCTGCCTCCCTGTTAAGCGCGGGGACAGGCAGCATGGGCTGAGAGCTGGGACACCTGCGTTTTACTACAGGTCCTATTTTCCTGACTTGGGTGGCTGGCTTCCCGCCTCCGTAAGATGGATAAACCAGACTCGGTCCATCCCAAAACCCCGTCTAGAGGACTGAGCACTAACGCCTGCCCCGCCCTCTCTGCTCTCTCCCCAGGACCGCCGGGAGAGCCTGCCCACCTCCCCGCCCTGGACGCCGGGCGCCTCCCGGCCCCCCAGCAGCCTGGACGGCTGGGTGAGCCCGGGGCCGTGGGAGCCGGGCCGCGGGAGCAGCATGAGCAGCCCCCCGCCGCT
>NC_043705.1:106790071-106808731 GCF_006229205.1 Suricata suricatta | reverse complement strand
TCTCCCCGATCCCGCGGAGCCCGCTGTCCGCCGGGCCCTCGCCCTGCGCCAGCCCGCGGAGCCCGTTGCCGGCGCCGCCCAGGCCCTTCCCCTACCGCCGATCGCCCACAGACTCCGACGTGTCCCTCGACTCCGAGGACTCCGGGGCTAAGTCGCCCGGCATCCTGGGCTACAACATCTGTCCCCGCGGGTGGACCGGCAGCCTGAGGCTCAAGCGTGGCAGCCTCCCCTCCGAGGCCTCCTGCACCACCTAAAGCCTCCCCCGCTCCCGCTCCATCCCCACCCCGGGAGGGCTGAGCCAGAAGAGTTTATGGGGCTTGGTAAATCCTAGCACCATATCCCTACGGGGCCTGGCCTCTTTGGACAAGGGGTCAGGGGAGTAGAGCTCTGGGCCTGGGGCTGGGGTAGTGATCCAAGTTTGGGTTCTAGCCCTTATTTTAATCGGTCATTGTGTGACCCTGGGCAAGACCCTTCCTGTCTGATCGATCGTCAGCTTTCCCATCTGTTTAGTGGGGCTTGACCAAGGCAATCTTCACAGGTCTAGATTCCCCCTCCCCTCCCATCTATACACACACGTGCTTTGGAAGAGGTAGGGTGTTGTGTTTATTGACCTGTGGTCTTGCTGCATGCAGTCCAGGGTTCCGTATTCCTCCCTCCCTTCCTGCCTCTGCTCTCTGGAGTCTGGCACATGAAGGGTGTGTTCAGAAGATCCTAGGCCTAAGTTCCCTGTCCAGGTCCTGGCTTGACCATCCGCCTCCCTGGCACCAAGTCCCAGGCAGGAGCAGCTGTTTTCCATCCCTTCCCAGACAAGCTCTATTTTTATCATGGTGACCTTTAGAGAGGTCTCCCAGGCCAGCTCAAGGTGCCCTGCTGGCCTCTCTGAAGACAATAAGTGGGAAGATTCCTCCTCCCAGATCCCTGTCATGCTTTTCCCACCTCAGCTCAGACTGTCAGGGCATCTTACGTGCTGCCAGAGGGGAAAGCTGTAAGGTGATGGCTTACATCCCCAGCCCCAGGACTTGGGCATCTAGGGATGCTATTGGTGCCTCCGACCCATCTATCTCTTCTGGGCACTTTCATGGCAGGTTCTGGGCTAACAGCTGAGCTGGGAGAGAAGAGTTGATACAGAGCTATCTGCTACCCTGTGGCTTTAGCTGATGGCCCTGAGTTTGAGATTGCTCGCTTGGAAAGAGGGAGGCAAGAATACCTCCTTGTTATAGGAGGTATTCAAGCAGGAGCCAGGATGCAAAGAGGAGATTCTAGTGGGAAGTGGATCAGTTCAGATGACCTCTGAGGGCTCTCTTAGTCCTGAAATGCATTCCATGGTGTTAGGAAGAGAAGGAGAGTGGAGCCAGAGGATTGGCCAGGCAGAACTTGGGGGCAGATGAAAATGGGGAGTGAGGGGTTAGACTAGAGTCTGCCTGTGTTTCAGGTTCCTTAGGAAATACCCGCCCCCCACCCCACGCTTCATTTTTAGGCCCCAGTATGCATATCCTGCCCAGATGAGTGGGCATTGCTCTGCCCCATCTCCTTCCCATTACACTCTGGCCTAGATAGTGCCTGGTGCCCAGTGACCTCGAGGAGCCTGGATGCAGGCCCTGGCCTGACCCTTAGACTTTTGTGGTTCTCATTCCAATCCCCAGAAGGGACAGGACCTGGGAGAGATGTGGCTGAATTCTGTAGTTTCCAGAGTTGGCTGGTGATACCTTCTAGAGGTTCAGAATGTCAGCCTCAGGATACTAAGAGCTGAGGAGCGTGGGGGTAGGGCCTGGAATGGACCGAGGATCAAAGAGATGTAGGTGAAAGGGTACCAGGATGTTGTTAAAAGTGAGAGACTCGGTGTGATTTGGGGTTAGGGTTAGATTTACCCACCCATCAGGTGATGTTAGACCTGGAACCCCTAGATGAGGCTAGGGGAAGCTGGGGTCACAGTGGGAGAGAGCTGGGTGGGGGGGGGGCTTTGGAATAAAGGAGTGATCCCAGAGGGTGCCTAGGGTGTTGGGAACCCAGGCTCCAACAGTGGGAAGGTAAGAGGGTGCTCCTGCTTGGTCAATGATGAATGACCACATTTACCAAAGTCCTCATCTGTTTCAGGGCTCCTTGTAGCACAGAAGACTGGGGCTAAGGGCCTCTTTCAGAGAAGAGACACTATCAGGCCCCTGGCTGAAGCCAAAGCATAGAAAAACCCACTTTTGCCTGCATTTCCCCCAAATACCCAGCAGGAGGCAGCCTTGAGAAGCTGCCTTTCCCCGCCTAACCCCACCCCTATCCTCTCTAACCCACTAGAGACTGCCTACTATAGAATTCATCTCTGGCCCTCAATAAATGCTTCCTGCATCCTTCTGCCTCCTGTGTCATTTTCAGCTGTGTCTGAAGCCCCTCCCTTCGCCCCATGGAACAGTCCAAAGGGCTCTGGGCGGATGAGAATGTTCTATACACGTGGGATGGGAGCTCCGGGAGAAGCGGGGAGTAGCGGCTGTGGAGAGAGATGGGGAGCAATGGGAAAACCGCAGGCCATAGATGAAGTCTCAGGGTTGATCCTGTTGTCTACTAGCTGGGTGACCCTAAGTAAGGCCACTCCTTATCCAGCCTCAGGCTCCCTGTCGGTGCAGAGTGAGCTGGGCGAGGTGATGTTTCAGGGTGGTACTGCCCAGGCCCTCACCATAAGACATGGTCACTGGGGTGGGCAGGGCCACGCCAGGTCAGGGGCCAGTGCTCTGGGCTGTTTCCTCATGGCAGGTTGGGGTTCCATACAAGAGGAGAAACCCCTACAAGAGGTCTCATGTGGATCCGGACAACCCTAATGAGCTCAGGACCCAGACTACCAGGAGGGCCCCTCACCTAAGAAGGGGACTGTGGCCTCACTCCCAGGGGAGGCTGAGCCTGCCTTGGGAACATCCCCCTCCTTTCTCTCTAGGAGCTCTGGCCCAGCAGAGGCTGGGTGCAGGATCCTAAGGGGCAGAACGTAGAGCTCCTGTGGTCTACAGCTGAGCCCAGGCTTCTTCCTAAGAGAGTGTCAGAAATGCACTGTTGGACAGTCCATCCCAGCACAGGTGCTGCCCACCCTGGACCCAGCACGTCCTTGCCAGTCCCACCCTTCCCTGCAGGTGACCCAATCTTTATCTTCAGCTGGAACCCCCCCTCTGGGCGCAGTATCCCCCTGCCTACTGGTGATCCCACCCCTGACACCTCAAATCAAGTTTATCCAAAACTGAGCTGGGCATCTGTCCCCACCCCAATCTGTTCCCCTTTTACGCTTCTGAGTCACTCAAGCCAGAGTGGCGTTTCCCTCCCTCCCCACATCCAGTGTCTGAGCAGGACCTGGTGATTCCCCAGATACTCTTCAGGTCCTTCTCCCCTCTGTGGCCTCAGCCCCTACCCCTGTGCAGTCAACCCATCTCCCACCTGAGCACAGTAAAATCTTCCTGCCTCCAGTCTGGCCCCCTCCAATTCATTTTCCACCTGGCAGCCAGAGATAGTTTGGAAAATGCCAACCCGAGCATTCCATTCCAACACTTTAAACTCGTCAACAGCCCTTTATAAAGCACATTTTCCTTTTGAAAGGCCTGCTGTGATCTGGCCCACCTGTCTGGCCTCATTTCTCAGCCCCACCCTACCCATCTCTGAACTCTGTGGGCAAATTCTGGCTCTGCTTGAAGCCCCCTAACACTGTTGTGCACAATGTGGCCTCTGCCTGTAATGCCCGCGCCCCTCTACCCACTGAACTCCCCCACTAGCCTTCCAGGCCCAGATCAAATGTCTCCTCTGGGAAGCGTCTTCCCCACCCCTCCACCTTCAGGCCAAGCTGGTGGCACCTTCCCCTGGGTACTCCCAGAGCATTTCCCATCATGCATTGCAAAGGCTTATTTACAGGTCTGACTTGGGCCTGGCTGAGCTCCTTAAGGACATAGCCCTGTCATATTTATCTGTGGCCCATAGAGAGAGGCTTAGAGAATGTGAGAAGGTGAAGGGAGGGAGGGAGCAGAAGGAGAACAGAAAGTCAGGAAAGAAAAAAGGAAAGAAGAAATGAACAAGTCAAGCAAAGGTATCAGGGGAGAATTCATTCAGTCAAGCATCCATCCATCCTTTCATTCATTCAGTGAATATCTATTGAATTCCTATCAGGCCCCGTTCTAGGCACTAAGGATACAATTAGCAAGCTCAAGTGACTGGCAACTGACTCTCAGCATTTCCAGGTGACTTTGGTGTGTGTGTGTGTGTCTGTGGGTCTGTGTGTCTGTGTGTCTGTGTATGTGTGTGTGTGTGCATGTGCACGCTCGCACACACGCCCTTCTGTCTGCAAGGGCCTGCTGCCGGGGCACCTGTCTTCCCTGGGGCCTGGTGCTTTTAGCATCTGTCCCTGGATCCTGTTGCAGCCCGAAATAAGGCTGTGAGCCACGACGAGGCAGGAATGATTCTTGCTTCTTCTCAGCTGAGGCCAGAGCCGGCTGCGAGGGCACACCCTGCTCGGACTGGACCGAGGACCACTAGCTCCTACTTGACTACTCAGCTCTCAGCTTCCCAACAGAGGTGCTAATCCTGAGGGTCTGACACTCCTTCTGCACACTTCAGTTCCATCTCTCAGGTACCAGGATCTTAGGGGAGCTCGAGGAGCTTCGGAACATGGGCAGAAGAGGCGAGCCAGCTCCCAGAGTCCCGGCCCCCAAGCAGAGGGAGGGCCCTGCCGAGAGGCTGGGGAACAGGGGGCCTCAAGGAAGCTCGGTTCTTGCGTTGGGAGTGGAGGGATTCTAAGCTCTAGGTCACTTTAGGTTAAATGAGGAGGGGTGGCTGGGCATCAAGGTGGGCCTAGGTGATGGCTTGGTGCAGCATTTCAAGGTCTTCAGGCTGTGGAGGGGAGCAGGATCCGTGTCTGTAAGATAAGAGTCCTTCCCCGTGTCTGTGCCCTGGGGACTCATGAGTAGTCACAGTCGGAGCACTCTCCTCTAACTCATGCTCTCCTCCCACCAAACCCTTGCAGACATGCTCGTGTCTCACACAGTTTGTGGGGCGACGTGTGTGTGTGTGTGTGTGTGTGTGTGTCTGTGTGTGTCTGTGTGTGTGTCTGTGTGTGTCTGTGTGTGTATGGATGTGGATGCCCTGAAGCCTATCTGTGCATCCCATGATCTAGCCCAACCTCCTTATGTAATAAGGGCACATAAGAGGAACTGAGGCACAGAGTTGGAGAGCTACCTGCTCACAGTCACAGAGGAAGCCAAGAGCATGGATTAGACACCAAGTTGCCCAGTTCAGTGCCCACTGAACAGGGGCCATGTGTGGGTATGGGGTATGGACAGAGGCAGACTGTTTTCTAAGGGAAGGAGTATAGAAAAACCTGGAAGCAAAGCACGGGGGGTGGTGGTCTGTCAGGGGGCTCAAGGACTCTGTCGTCCCTCCTGGGGGCAAATTGGGGAATCTGAACTTGGAGTCTGAAGGGACTCTCTGGGGCCTTGGATCGTATTTTGTCTGTAAATCTCCTCCAAGATCCCTGGAAAGTCCCATGAGACGCAAATGGGGGAGGTGCAGGAGGAAGGAGAGAGATGGGGCTTAGGGGTGGGGTGCGATGGGTCTCTCAGCTTCCTCGGACCAGCCTGTGCCCTCAAGCCTCAGAGCCAAGCACTGGGGATAAAAGGACAGGACCAGCCTTGTAGACCCCAGGGGAGCCCCAGCCTCACAACCCATCCATAGCCCCCTCTCCCTTACACCTCCATCCTCTTTCAGCCTCTGCTTAGAGCTCCTCTGAGTGGATGACAGTTGTCTGAGACCCTACCTCTCTACCCCTCATGTCCCAGAGATCACCCTCTGAAGAAAGAGTGCCTCCCTGGCAGCGTGTGAAGCAGACTGTGGGGCATCTAATGCCTCCCTTGCCTTCCCTCCACCTCAGTCTCCTGTGTACACAGAGACCCCAAAGCCCCTTTCAGCTCAGATAGCCCTTTCCTGAGACTAGGGTGGACCAAGGCAGTTCGGGACTGAAGCTGGGTGGACCAGGGACTGAGAGGAGGTCTGGGGAAGGATGGAGAAGGGCTGGCCCATGTGCAGGCATCTCTCTTCCACAGGATGATCCCTAAGGAGCAGAAGGGGCCAGTGATGGCTGCCATGGGGGACCTCACCGGACCAGGTATGGTGGACCTAGCTCTGTGCATTCCTCAGACCCCGCCTTTCCTGCTCCCAAAGTGCAGCCACACAGGCCTGTTGGCCCGAGGCCTGGACAAACATGTGTGAGTTCCAGGCCAGCCCTGAGGGAGTGTCTGTGGAATCTGCCACTTGGGCTGGGAAGTTTCCCGAAGCATTGGGAGGAGCCTTGCCCTGACACCCACACGCCCAGGAGCTTTAATGCCCTAGACTGGGCCTTAGGCCCAGCTAAGTCCTTAGCTCAGCCCCAAAGTGAGCACTGAGAGCTCTGGTCCCAGATCCAGAATAACCATGGCCCCAAGCCCCCCATTCACTTGCCCTTGCTTTCTGTAACTGTGGGTCTCACCCTGAGGCAAGAGACAAGGTGGTGGGGCGAGTGAGGCAGGCTGGCAGGCGCAGGCTCCCCATTTCACTTAAAAGCCAACTCACCCAATGAATAAATCATCTAAAATACATGTTTATCACCATATAAGACCTCTTCTGGAACTCTCCACATAATTCTGGAGTCTGCGAATTTGGCCTACGTCAGGGCATTTCAAGTATTTTACAAAACGAATTGAACTAAGTCAGAGCTCTCATGCTTTAGTGTGAACGAGAGTGAAGTGGTGTTGTTGGTTCAAAATGCAGATTCCCAGGACCTACTCCCAGGGATTCTGGCTCAGTGGGCCTGGTGGGGGAGGGGTGCATACATTCACCTTTCAGGCCAGTGTCCAGGTGATCCTGTTGCACGCCAACAGTGAACTGAGCTCCGATGGACACCACTGTGGTTTTGCCCCGTGCAGGGTTCTAAGAAGTATTTAATCGGGTAGTATGACTTTTTCTTTTAAACATTTTATTTATTTTTGAGAGAAAGAGACAGAGTGCAAGCAAGAGAGGGGCAGAGACACAGCATATGAAGCAGGCTCTAGGCTCTGAGCTGTCAGCACAGAACCCAACGCAAGAGTCAAACTCATGAACCGTGAGATCATGACCTGAGCCAAAGTCGGTGCTTAACCAACTGAGCCACCCAGGTGCCCCTAGTCATGTTGTATAACTTTATATGTGAGTGGACCTAACCTATTTTGTGTGTCCTTGCCTCCTTTTGCCAGCATCAAGTTTCTTTTCTTTTTTTTAATTTCATGACTTCAGGTACTAAAATATGCCAATTTTGTGGGGCATTGATGCTCTAACTAGAGAACCAGGCAATGCATTATCTTTTTCTTTGTCTAAGTAATTAGTTGTGGACCCCCAAATGTGGACATTTATGCCAGACTGGAAATATATATATTGTTGACTATTGCTAGGGTATTAACTCAAGACAATTCTGAAACTAAAGAAAAGTATAAGGAAAAAAAAAATCCTATTGTCTCACCATCAGAAGACAGCCACTGTAAGGTAACAATAATAAAAACACCATTATTAAGTACTTACTCAGCATCAGATCCTGTGCTTAGAGCATAAACAGAAGCGACTCTCTAAGTTAGATATTATTGTTCCCATTTTGTAGATGAGAAAACCGAGGTACAGAGGAACCAGGCGGTCACATACATAGTAGTTGGTAGAGCTAGGTTTGACCCAGATCTCTTTGTCTCCAGAGCCTACTTTTTGACTACCCGATTGTACGAATAATACATCCATTTTATAAGATATTCAGACAAAACAGACAGGAACGAGTTTGAAAGTGAAAGTTCCTCGTAATGGGACCATCTGGAGATAACCGCTGTTAACATAATTGTGTAAATCCATCTTCTGTTCATATATAACATATTTATATAAACGCATATACACGTGGGCTAAGTACTATACGCTGGGTTCTTCAGCTTGCTGTTTTTCTTTTTTCCTACCAGCAGCATACCACAGGTTCCTTTCCGTCCTGCTATGATTTCTCTCTGCGTCCCCTCCCCTTGCTCCCCCAGCATGTAATGTATTAAGTATATTGATATGCACATACCTTACGGGCAGTCATGAAGGCTCATCTCAGGCTGGACCCCTAGGAACAGAGTTGAGGATTCTCATGCGAGTGACTTACTGGGGTTGGACAGTCAGGAAGAGCGCGGGGTAGGGCAGGGGAAATTGCTAAGCAAGGACGTGAGCTCATCCGTAGCCCAGGCTCAGTCTGACCTTGTGGGGGCTCCTGGCAACAGGGCGCTTCAGAATTCGCCTTGCCTTCAGCAAAGGGGTCAGGAGCGATTCTGCTCAGCCGGGCAACTCTCTGCAGAAGTGGCCAGTGGTGGCTCAGAGCCACTGATAAAGGGCATCTGGGCAGCACCCCCCCAACACTGACGCCCAGTTTTCACAATCTGGGCCCTCACAAACATCCTTGACGTACAACCAGGCATGCTTATTCAACTTTTCTCCCAAAGGGCAAAAGCCTAGAAATTGAACTGTTCCATTAAATAGATTTTATCTATAACTTTTTAAAAATTCATCCAGATAGTATTTGACACATGATGCCAGGGGGCTTTTTATTCTGTATTTCGATAAAAACAGTCTTTCATACTTTTAAGTATGCAGTACCTTTTCTTGTTAAAAAATAGTGCAATTTCCAGCCCTCTGTTCCCTATGTCCTATACGTAGTCACTACTAATATTTGGCATGTCCCATGCAGATTTTTCAATACACACATAAACATATAGTACTTATTTTTTAAAATATGAGTGCAATCCTAGAATACAGATTCTTCTGAAACTTACTTTTCTCCCCCTTTTAACCTACAATGGATCTTTTTCTGCTCCTAACATGTAAAAGCTGTTCTGTCTTTACTTGCTGAAAGAATGAGAAAAATCATCAGCCGCCTTTTTGGAAAAGGCTGTTTGGGTCCCATTGAGTGGAGTGAATCACAGCACCTGCCCGGCCTTCAGTGCTGCCTGGTGGCCACGCCCATCTCCCTGTCCTGTACTATTCTCTTAGACAACGTTGGCAACCTCTCTCCCCAAACTCCCAGTGCCTCCTCCCCGTCTTCGTTCCCAGTGGATGACCTTGCTTCCTATTGCACTGAGAATTAAGTAACCAGAAGGGAACCTCTGTGTGGAGTTCTCTGGTTTTTTTCTCCATGCGGTGGCTGACCTCTCCCTGCACATGTCTGAAGCTAACCCTTCCAGTTGGGCACCAGACACCCTCCCTGCCTCTCTCTCCTGCCCAGGGACATTCTTCCAGTCATTCTGCCCTCTCTCTATTGCATTGTCAAAATTTCCCATCAGCCAAAAAACATGCTTTTACTTCTCCCTCTTAAAAACAAACAAACAGAAGCGCCTGGGTGGCTCAGTCGGTTGAGTGTCTGACTTCCCCTCAGGTCATGATCTCACGGTTTGAGCCCTGCATCAGGCTCTGTGCTGACAGCAGCTCGGAGCCTGGAACCTGCTTTGGGTTCTGTGTCTCCCTCTCTCTGTCCCTCCCCTGTTCACGCTCTGTCTCTGTCTCTCAAAAATAAATGTAAAAACAACAAAAACAAACACCTCTTGATTCTACAGATGGC
Organism: Suricata suricatta; assembly: GCF_006229205.1. Taxonomy (NCBI): domain Eukaryota; kingdom Metazoa; phylum Chordata; class Mammalia; order Carnivora; family Herpestidae; genus Suricata; species Suricata suricatta. The sequence goes on along the minus strand of NC_043705.1, from coordinate 106,799,148 downwards.
CTCGGGTCCTGGAGAGAATGACTCTCAATGCCGTTGTCTATATTTTCTCTTCTTCTTGCTCGCTCTCTTTAACATTTTTTTAAGCTCATTTCCAAACACACGAAAATAGAGAGTGCAAATCCCCATGACCTTCCTTTCGTTCCTGGAGTCCAAAGCAGAACCCAAAGAGCGTGTCATTTCATCTGCCAGTACTTCAGGATGCATCCAAAATAACAAAAAGAGGGGAGCCTGGGTGTCTTAGTTGAGCATCTGACTCTTGATTTCAGCTCAGGTCATGATCCCAGTGTGGTGGGATTGAGCCCCATATCGGGCTCCACGCTGAGTGTGGAGCCTGATTAGGATTCTGTCTTTCTCTCTCTGTCTCTCTTGCCCCCTTTCCCTCCCTCTTGCTCTCTGAAATAATTAATTAATTAATTAATTAATTAATAAAACATTTCCTTACATGCCACAAAGATGTTAGCACCCTAAACAAAATTAGCAACTTTGGCTTAATACTACCTAATAATCAGTGCCACGGTCAACGTTCTCCAATTTTCTAGTTTGTTTTAAGGAGGACCCAAAGAAGGACCACGCTTTATTTGGTGGCCACGTCTCTTAAATCTCTTTCATCTACACCCTACACCACCCCCACCCCCCAACAAAGCCTTCCGGCCCTGTCTTTTTTTCCATGTCATTCACGCCTTTGAAGAACCCAGGAGCCTCACACCCCAGATTTGGTTCATTGCTTCCTCGCGGTGTGGTTAAAACGTTCCTCTGTCCATTTGCTCTTAACGCTTTCGAAAAAGGTTTTCACACCCAAATACTGCATAGAAACTACTCTTGTGAGGATGACCAACAGCCCCCCCCCCCATGATAATAAAGAGGATGACTCAGTCTTCCTCACTGAGACAGAGCATTTGGCTCTGTGATCAACCCATCTTCCCGGAGCTTTCATCACTTGGTTCCCAGGGCGCCACACTCTGGGTTCCCTCCTGCTCCCCCCGGCACCCCTGCCCAGCCTCCGCAGCTGCTTCCTCACCTCCCCAGTCTGAATGACGGAGGCCTGGAGCTCAGGCTTGGGATCTTTTACCCATTCTCCCATCCCCAGTGATCTCATCCAGCCTTCCGGCTCAAAATACCATTTATAGAGCTGGACCACGAACCTCCGTGTATCGGATTTTAGAGATAGACAACTCTGGCCATGCTGTCCATCCGTATCCCTTTCCTGTCAGTGTCCTCACCACTCTGTCACTCCTTCCCTCCAAAAACCCTCCCTTGTTGGGAAGTGTGTAACAGTGTGTGTTTTGCCAGCAGGGAAAACACAAAGAATATGGAAAAGCTCTAAAACTATTAAGGATAGCCTGGAAACCCTCTACGTGGCCATAATGACTAGTCCTAACTTTGAGAAGGAAGTAAATGTAATAGTCTTTATCAAACAACAACAACAACAAGGGCAAATACCACGATGCCCCCATTTTAATCTCCAGTCAGTTCATCCCGTGGGCACGAGGCTCACATACCTGGTTTCCTCGGCTTCTCCACCTGGTGTCTTCAAGGCTCTTCAAACCTTATATGCTGGATTCTACAGGAAATTAAGGGGATTTGAATATGGATTGGGATTGTATGAAACAAAAATGTGTTCACTTGCACGGTGGAGATCTCTTTTATTATTATTTAAATTCAAGTTAGTGTACATACAGTGTAACCTTTGTTTCAGGAGTAGAACCCAGTGATTCATCTCTAATATACGATACCCACTGCTCATCCCAAAAAGTGCCCTCCTTAATGCTCCTCACCCATTTATTCCATCTCTCCATCCACTTCCCCTCCTGCAACCTTCACTTTGTTCTTTGTGTTTAAGAGTCTCTTATGGTTTGCCTCCCTCTCTGTTTTTATCTTATTTTTCCTTCCCTTCCCCTATGTTCATCTGTTGTTTCTTAAATTCCACATATGAGTGAAATCGTGATATTTATCTTTCTCTGACTCACCTATTTTGTTTAGCATAAGACAATCTAGTTCCATCCATGTTGTTGTAAATGGCAAGATTTCATTCTTTTTCATCACCGAGTAGTACTGCATTGTATCTATATACCACATATCCATTCATGCATCGATGGACATTTGGGCTCTTTCCATAATTTGGCTATTGTCGATAGCGCTGCTATAAACATTGGGGTGCATGTGCTCCTTTGAGTCAGCATTTTTATAGCCTTTGGATAAATACCTAGTAGTGCAATTGCGGGGTCATAAGGTAGTTCTATTTTTAATTAAAAAAAATTTTTTTAATGTTTTATTTATTTTTGATACAGAGAGAGACAGAGCATGAGAGGGGGAGGGCCAGAGAGAGAAGGAGACACAGAACCGGAAGCAGGCTCCAGGCTCCAAGCTGTCAGCACAGAGCCTGACATGGGGCTCGAACCCACGAGCGTGAGATCTGACCTGAGCTGAAGTCAGAGGCTTAACCAACTGAGCCACCCAGGCACCCCTATTTTTAACTTTTTGAGGAATCTCCATACTGTTTTCCAGAGTGGCTGCACCAGTTTGCCTTCCCACCAGCAGTGTGAAAGGGCTCCCCTTTCTCCGCATCCTTGCTAGCATCTGTTGTTTCCTGAGTTGTTCATGTTGGCCATTCTGACAGGTGGGAGTTGGTGTCTCATTACGGTTTTGATTTGTATTTCCCGGATGCTGAGCGATGGTGAGCGACGGTGAGCGTCTCCTCATGTGTCTACAGGGGGATCTTTAACTGATCAAAGCACGTCACAAAGCTTGTATAACTATGACTTTATTTTGGCTGAAAACTCATACATGAATAGAGAGTGTTTTAAAAAGATGTGAATGGATATACACCTAGGTGTTAAAAGTGGAAATCTCCAGGTGATAGAAATGGTATTTTTCTCTTTCTGCCCTATATCTGTATTTCCTAACTTTCTTCAATGCATATATATATATATATATATATATATATATATATATATATACTATTTTTATAATAATAAATGTCTATTTTAAAACAGAAAGAACCGGGGCGCCTGGGTGGCTCAGTTGGTTAAGCATCCAACTTGGGCTCAGGTCATGATCTCATGGTTCGTGGGTTCGAGACCTGCATCGGGCTCTGTGCTGACAGCTCAGAGCCTGGAGCCTGCTTCCGATTCTGTGTCTTCCCCTCTCTCTGCCCCTCCCCGCCTCAAGCTTTGTCTCTCTGTCTTAAAAATACATAAACATTTTTAAAAAGTTTAAAATGGGAAAAACAGACGTCTAACCTTGAACTCCTGATCATTCTCCCTCTCACCCTCTTCCTGCCCTCCCCATCTCTGTGAGTGGTGGCTCCTTCCTGCCAGGGGCTCAGGCCAGAAACTTCCCCACCCGCCTCACACTACTCACACCCATGGCTTACCATTAGACGATATCTAGAATCTAACCATTTCTCATGGCTCAGCATGGCAACAAACTGCCAAGGAAATTCATAGATAAACTGCAAATGGCCAACCAACACCTGAAAGAACTCCATTTCACTGAGTGTCAAACAAATGCAAATTAAACTCTGAGGTGTCATCTCTGCCCACCAGGTGGGCAAAGACCCCACGGAATGCTAGTGGAGTGAGCTCGGACTGGGCCACCTTAGAGGCTGGCAGCCCCCAGTGCCCCACGGGTCTGGGGAAGAGCTCACTCTGGCCTCTCTGGGCAGTGCCTCTGCTGGACCTGGGGAAGAAGCTGAGCGTGCCCCAGGACCTGATGATGGAGGAGCTCTCGCTGCGCAACAACAGAGGGTCCCTCCTCTTCCAGAAGCGACAGCGCCGGGTACAGAGATTCACCTTTGAGTTCGCAGCCATCCCGAGGGCGGTAAGTTAGCCGCCACTGTGCTTACAGGGGAACTGAGGCCCAGAGGGCCAGGGGTTAGCCCACAGCCGAGTCATATGAAGACCTCTGGCCCCTGGAAAGGCTGTGACGGGCCCATCAGACTGAACCCTTGACTTGCTGTTCGATCTTAGAAAAGCGTTACCTCTTTAGGCATCTCTCCCCTGATGCAAACTATAAAGTGGAACAGGCAGGGGGAGTGGTGGGGTAGGAGGGCACTCTGGCTCCTACAAAAAGGTACCCTGGGCTGATTTGCAGTGAGCAGGATTTAGATTGGACTTGAGCTTGACCTAACAGAGAGGGATCACAGAACTCTTTCTCTTCCTGCCTCTAGAAGAAGGAAAAGGCCAGGAAACAGTCTGCTGGATGAGACAAGAATGGCTTATCCACAGGCTTCAAAAGTCAGCAGGCTTTTTTCAGCCACTCAGGGGCATTCCCCTCACACTTCACCTGGATCAGACGGGGGTGATGGAGAGGGGACCATGTGGCAGGATGCACATCAGTAAAGACGACAAAATGCCTACCATCGCTATGCGCCTAAGACAGTGCTAGCCACACACTTCACATGTATCATCTCATTTAACGCTCACAGGGCCCTATAAGCCTGATATTATCATCTCTACTCCCATCTCACAGACAGGAAAACAAACTCAGGAAGGTTATCTGCCCAAGGTCAATGTTAGAATAACAACTAGCATATAGAGCCCATCTCTCTGTTCCAGGCACTGAGTTAGCATTTTACACTATTAACCATCCCCAGACCCACATCCCCAGGATGTGGGCGCTAAGATTTTGCACCCCTCCCTTTTTTGGTGTTGGGAGAAACCTGGCTCCTTCCCCACTGAGCCTCCCTGTGGTGTCTTTGTCCCCACAGATGGTGGACGGAAGCGCCAAGGGGAAGGTGACCGGAACAGCGGGAACAGCAGAGGCTGGCCCCCTGCATGCCCAGGGGGAGGTGAGCGTGGAGGGAGTCCCAGTGAAATGGGGAGCCCGGGGGAAGGAGCAAACAGCTCAGGCCAGCCTGTGGCCTCTGATCGCCCACCCCTGTGCCCAGGCTGCCCATGGCCCTGAGGGGCAGAACTGCAGCTCCGAGCTCCACGTCTTCTGGGCCTCACCCGGGGGCCCCCAGGATGCCCAGTCCTCAGCCTTCCCCACGGAGCGTGCCAGCAGCCCCAGCACCCTGGCACCAGGTGAGTTCCTCTCTGGGTCCTGGCACTAGGCCTGGTGGGCTGGAGCGTGGAGCATGGCGGTGCTTCACCGTGGGGCAAGGACAGCACCCGGAGAGCTGCCTAGTCCACCTCCCCGACCCCCATGCCCTTCCACAGACCTAATACAAGCCCAGAGAGGCAGAGCAATTTCCCCAAGTTCACAAAGCCAGCCAGAGTCTACGCCCCAACTCAAGATGCCCTCGATCCAGGCCTCCTTGTTTTCAGGGATGGGGAAGGATCAGTCCTTTTGCTAGAGCAACTTTGGCATTGCATCCCCCTTCCCCACTCCTCTATCCAAGCTCCAGGCTTCCATCCCCCAACCATATCCGCAGGGTGGATGAGAGTGGGGGTAGAGGGAGAAAAGCACCTGGGTGCCCCAGCCTGCCTGCCTCCCACGAGCCCTGCTCCAACTCCAGGCTATGCCCAGCCACTGAAGGGCGTCCCGCCGGAGAAGTTCAACCACACGGCCATCCCCAAGGGCTACCGCTGTCCTTGGCAGGAGTTCATTGACTACCGGGACTACCAGAGCAATGGCAGAAGTCACACGCCCAGCCCTGCCGAGTATCGAAATTTCAACAAGTAAGGAGGGGTGGGCAGCCTGGGGAGAGGCCCCTAGGGTGTGCAGGTGCCTGTCACAACACAGCAGTGGCTGCATGTCCCAAGCCCTTCGACATGCCAAGCTCCATCTGAACACTTACATGTTGACTGAGCTCTTGCTAGAACTCCGTAGAACGCTTGCCTCGGCACATGGTAGGTCTGCCGCAGATGCACAGGGAATGAATGGGTGAATGAATGTGCCGCACATCTTGGTTTCTCCACACAGCAGGGTGGGGACGGGCTTCCGTGTTTCCTCTTCTGCCACTGACGAGACACCCACTCAGGAACGTTAACAACCTGCCCGCCATCACGAGGCAAGGGAGCCATGGCGGGGCTGGGAGCCAAGTCTGGGTTAGTCCAACACCAGAGCCCAGTGTCGTGTTCTCCCTCACTCCTGGTGCCTACCTTCAGATGGACATCCTCCCTCGGTGGGGGCCCTGGATCTCACCTCTCCTAGATCAGCTCAGCCTTTTCTCATGTCCATCAGTGGTCTGGAAGAGGTCTGGGAATGGTTTTAAGGCTGTATCACAGTGGGGGGTGGCAGTGAAACACTGGACAGCAGAGGTGAGAGCCACAGAGGAGGGCTTGTCCTGCTTAGAGCACGGGGCCTCCACGTGGGCTTACAGGCAGACTCCTCCCTTAGCTGTGTGACCTCGGGCAAGTGACTTAACTTCTCTGAGCCTCCGTTTCCACATTACAGTAGCTCCTCATAAGTCTGTTGTGCAGCTGGCATGAAAAGCCATAGGCAAAGTCTCTAGCAAGGAATAAGCTGTCAATAAATGGTAGCTTTTAGTATTAGTATTGGTATTAGTAGTTACAGGCTGAAATAATGGTTGGAAATGCTACTAGGGAGAACTGAAAGGGATAAATTTAGTGACCTGCCCCAGGGGCCCAAAGACAAATCACAGGCATCAAGACAGGAGCCTGGCACTGGCGGAGGCATTTCAATGGCAGTCGGCTTCCTCAGTCTGATGCAATTTCTGAAAAGTGCTCTTCTGGCTTTGGCTGCATTAAGTGAGAAAGGGGAGGGTCCGCCGGAGGAGGCCGTGGTCCAGCTCTTCTGGCACATGCTCAGACCACATTCGGAGACCCGTCTGACCCAGGGGTGTGGCGGTGGTGATCGGCACGGAGAAGAGACAGCTCAGAAGGAGGTGACTGCCATCAAACAGCTGATAGCCAGGAGGGCCCCTGCAGGAAAAGCCATGCCCAACGGGCGCCGTGTGAGCCACGAGCCGTTGGCAGACGTTCTGGGGTTTCTGCCAGGCGAGGCTGTGCTTGCCCTCCTCCGGGGGCCCTCAGCTCCTGCCGGCCCAGCTATTTAAAATCCTCAGTTGACATTCAGTCCCGGGCACCGGCTTCCAGGCTGGCCAGCTTGAGTCTGGCCCCATCCATCTCACGCTGCAGCTCAGACAGCCTGGAGCACATTCCCATTGACAGAAGGAGGGTCTGCGGGGGTCCCCCCAAGCCCAGGCCAAGTCTGAGGCAGAAGGGCCAACCGAGGCTGAGAAGCAGGGAACAGCAGTGCTGGTGGCCCAGCTGCGCTCAGAATCCAGGGCTCTGGGCTTCCAGTCAAGGACTGAATCGTGAGGCCTGTGCAGCCTGGAAGGTTCCCAGCCTGTTCCCGCAGGGCCTGGCTGTTGCTGCCACGGCCGGGGTGGTCTGCGCAGAAAGGCTATACTGGCTGGAACCCAGGCCCTGGCCCGAGGCCTGCCTTTCTACCCCAGGGGCAAGCACTCCCCCATTTCCTTTGGTCCTGGGCTTCGAGGAAAACACTACGCGATCATTGCTTTTTTAAGTTTTCTTAAAATGAAAGAAGTTTAAAAATAACATACTTCTATTCTCTTATACACACACACACACTACAAATAGAGGTCCTTTGTTCACCATCCTCCAATCCCAGTTCCCTTCCCCAAAAGAACACGATTGTCAGCTTAGTGTGTATGTTTTCAGATCATTTTCTACCGGCAGCTACATTCCTATAGGGGATGGCATGGTTTTAAGCTTAGTGTGCATTTTGATACTTAGTATTTCATTGTGTAACTTGAATCAGCAGTATGCTCTTGGAATCTATCCTACATGATACATACAGATCTTTCATGCCTTTTAAGCTGCCCCCGTGGTATTCTAGCATGTGAATATATGACATATGTCTTGTCCAGTTCTCTGCCCATGGACATAGGGGGTGTTTCTGGCTTGTCACCAATCACTGCTTGTATCCGTTTGTCTGTATACGTGCTTACCTAAGCTGTATGCTTAGCGGTGCAATTGCACATTTTCAGGTTAAAAAGATCCTGCCAAATTGTCCTCCAAGGTGGCAGCACCAATTTACCCTCCAACCAGCAGTATCTGAGGGAAACTTTAGCCCCATTATCAAATTATTTCTTCTTACCAGTCTTATGGGTGACAAATGGTGTGTCTCTTTTATAATTTGCAATTTCCTGATCCTCAGTGCTCTTTTTTTAAAAGTTTATTTATTTATTTTGAGAGAGCATGCACATGTGCAAAAGGGGGAGGGAGGGAGAGAGAGAGAGGGAAAGAGTATTCCAAGCAGGCTCTGCATTGGCAGTGTGGAGCCCAAGGTGGGGCTTGAACTCACGAACCATAAGATCATGACCTGAGCTGAAATCAAGAGTCAATTGCTTAACCAACTGAGCCACCCAGGTGGCCTTCTCAGTGCTCTTTCTAATCCTGTCTTCCCTCTCTAACTCTCTCTTGTTCTAAGGGGAGATGAGCAGAGAAAGGAAAACCCCCATTCCAGCTCTCCCGGCTTCTGGAGCTTACTTAAGGGGAACCTAGAGTCTTGCTGGGACAAGCCAATTCTAGCCTTGAACATTTCATTCCTATTCCCAAGCAACAAGCCATCCCGCTAGAAGCAGACGGGGGAATGGGCAGAGCCAGGGAAACCTGTTAAAGATAGCACAAAGCCTTCTTGTATAGATGGGGAAACTGAGGCCCAGAGGGAGGCAGGGAGGGGGCCCACAGGGTGACCCGCATGCCAGTGCTCTGCCGAACCTCTCCCACATGGCCCACCTCTTCTGCTGCTCTTCTCTCCCCAGGACCCCGGTGCCCTTTGGAGGACCCCTGGTTGGGGAGACCCTTCCCAGGGCAGGCACCCCCCTTGCCCCGGAGCTCATCAGTGGCTTGGAACTCCTCCGTCTCAGACCCAACTTCAACAGAGTGGCCCAGGGCTGGGTCCGCAACCTCCCCGAATCTGAGGAGCTGTAGCCCCAGCCTGAATATCCAATTCCCATATCTCGGTGTTTGGGTGACATCTTGGAGCCAAGACTTCTGGATGGCGCTTCACAGTTTACTAAAGGTCTTCACACACATAACCTTACTGCAAATGGCCTCAAAGGCCACAGAGTTCAGTAGTCCCCAAACGGGGTGTGTTCCAAAGGTTCCTGGGACGATGTTTTGAATGCAGATTCCTGGCCTGCC